>NC_140932.1:124597909-124655409 GCF_014529385.1 Adiantum capillus-veneris
AGACAGTTCACTTGTGCAAACTGTTCTTGATGCCTTACCAGATTCTTACCAGACTTTTGCTAGTACTTGTAGACTTATGACCCAAGGAAATCCAGAAGTTGTCAAGTTTGATGCATTATGCACACTGCTGTTGCAAGAGTCACTTCCAAAAAAACAGGACTATACAGCATGCAGTTGAACAGGCTTTTATTGCTTCTCAAAGAAAGGGTGGTAACAGCAATGCAGCCTCTTCTTATGGTTTTGCTGCGAGTGGCAAAACTTCTGTTCCTAATGCTTCTGCTGGCAGCACTTCGTCTGGCAATTCTGGTGACAAGGGCAAAAAGAAGATGTGTTGCCATTATTGTAAAGCTAATGATCACTTGATCAAGTCGTGTCCTAAGTTGAAGGCCAAAGAAGCTAAGAAGAAAGAGGGTGGTTCCACTGCAAATGCTGGTTCCACTACAAATGCAACCATTGTTGAGTCTTCTGTGAAAGGAGACTGTAATGATGATGTTGATGCAGAATGGGCTTTTAGCGCAAAGTGCACTTACAATCCTGTTGTCCATGATGCATGCTTGTCAGTTGCTGCAGATTCACATGTGTGGTATTTCGATAGTGATGCTACAAAGCACATTACCTCACATCGTGAATTGTTTACCACTCTCGAGTCTGTCCCTCATGGGAATTCAGTCACTTGTGCCAACAATGCATCTTATCCAGTTCAGGGAGTTGGAAAGATTGTGCTTACTGCTGCTACTGACAGTTCTTTCACACTTGTTGATGCACTTTATGTACCTGGGATCAAGAAGAATCTCTTGTCTGTATCCGCACTTGCTAGACTTGGACTTGTAGTCAAATTTGTGGATGACAGATGTACAGTTCATGATCTCAGTTTTGGTGATGAAATTGTTGCATCTGGGCTTTTGTGCCGTGGGCTGTATAAGCTCACTTTGTATGACAAGTGTGGACAAAATTTTGCAAATGATGTTGAAGATTCAAGGGCTATTTCAGATGCAAAACTTTGGCATGCACGTTTTGGTCATCTGAATTTTGCCAGTTTGCTGCGTTTGCAGAAATCTGATATGGTTGCTTCTTTGCCGCCTCTTGAAGCACCTGTCAAACATGTTTGTGAAGGCTGTATTCTAGGTAAAATGTAGCGTTCTAAGTTTCCAAAGGATGGTTCAATTAGGGCCACATGCAGGTTGCAGCTTTTGCATAGTGATTTTTGTGGGCCCATGCAAACTTTGTCCTTGGGCAATTACCTGTACTTCGTGACTTTCATTGATGATTACTCAAGGCATGCATCGGTATTTCCGCTTAAAGCAAAGTCGAAGTTTTTATGTGCTTCAAACAATTTCTGGCTATGGTTGAAAATGTCTCAAAATGTACTATGGGCACCCTCCGTTCCGATCGAGGGGGGGAGTATATGTCTCATGAATTTAATGCATTTCTGGCTAGTCGTGGGATAAAACAACAATGTACAGTGCCTTATACACCTCAGCAAAATGGTGTTGCTGAGAGGAAAAACAGGCCACTGACAAAAATGGCACGATGTATGGTCAAAAGTCAAGCTTTGCCGCATTCTTTTTGGCTTGAGGCCATCGTGTTTGCCACTTATGTACTTAACAGGTGTCCTACGAAAGCTTTGCATTCTATTACTCCATATGAAGCATGGCATGATAGAAAGCCTTCTATTGAGCACATGCGTGTTTTTGGTTGTTTTGCATATGCTTTGGTGCCACAAGTGCAGCGTAGAAAATTGGATGATAAGGCTGTCAAATGTATTTTTGTTGGTTATAGTGCTGAAAGCAAAGGTTACAGGTTGTATCATCCGCAAACAAAAAGTATTCTGGTTTCACGGAATGTTGTGTTTGTGGAAGATTTTTTCAGCCCTTGCTGTCATGTACTAGAGACATTAATGTAAGCTCACAGGACATTTATGACACTTTGTTGCCTCTTTTCAGTGGCGGAAATACGAATGTAAGTTCCAATGAGGCAAATGTACAGCCTATGGGGGTTTCTGAAAATGTTTTAGATCAGCCTATTATTGATGCACATGTACATGATGTACTTGATGAGGAAAGGGATAAAAATGAGCAGGCTAGAGGTATGCCAAAATGGCTGGTGCACACTTTCCGTGACAATAAATTGGATGCACCTTTGTCTAGTCGTACTCGTTCAGGCTCTTGCTATGCATCTTATGCATCAGATTGTTATGCTTTGGCTGTGTCTAGCTTACATGATGTTGAGGAGCCTGTCTTTTGATGAAGCACAGAATTCAGAAAATTGGATGGCTGCCATGCAATCAGAATATGATGCACTCATAGAAAATGACACATGGACTTTATGTGATTTGCCTCTTGGCAATAAGGCTATTGGTACGAAGTGGGTTTACAAGTTGAAACGCAAGCCAAATGGTGAGATTGATCGCCATAAGGCTCGACTCATTGCAAAGGGTTATGCACAACAAAAATGCATAGATTATGAAGAGACTTTTGCTCCTACTTGTTGTATGACTATTGTGCGTTTTCTATGTGCATTGGCAGCTCATTTTGGTGGGGATGTACATCAATCAGACATTGTTACTACTTTCTTGAATGGTGACATATTTGAGGAAGTTTATGTAGCGCAGCCTCGCAGTTTTGTCATAAAAGGACAAGAGGACAAAGTGTGCAAATGTAACAAGGCTTTGTATGGGTTGAAGCAATCTCCTCGTCCTTGGTATGAGAAAGCTGACACTCCTTTGGTCAAACAAGGCTTTCGTAATAGTCAATAGAAAGCACATTGTATGTAAAGCGTGAGGGTGATGTACTTCTCATTGTGGTTCTTTATGTTGATGATTTGCTGATCATTGGACCAAATGAGAGACATATTTCTGAATTTAAGGATGATTTGAATGCTACTTTCAAGATGAAATATTTGGGGCTGTTGTATCATTACTTGGGTATACAGTTTAAGCAGTGTGATGGTGGTATTGCCTTGTGTCAAAAAAGTTACATAGAGACATTGCTATGTAAGTTTGGACTTGAGGATTGCAAACCTATTGCCACTCCCATGGAAACAGGTTTGAAGTTGAGTCTACATGATGCTGGCGATCCTGCTGATGTCACTCTTTATCAAAGTGTTGTTGGCTGCCTCATTTATGTATGCAACACGAGGCCAGATATTCAGTTTGCAGTCTCACAGGTCAGCAGATTTATGCATAGCCCAGGGTTTAAGCATTGGCAGGCTGTCAAGAGAATTTTCCGCTACCTTAGTGGCACTTTACATATTGGCTTGATTTATCCCAAGGGGGGATCATTGTTGCCAGACTTACATGCTTTTTCGGACTCAGATTGGGCCGGTTGTTTTGACACGCGAGTGTCCACAAGTGGTTTTTGTTTCATGCTTGGCAGTTCATGTATATCATGGTTGAGCAAGAAGCAACCTACTCTAGCCACTTTGAGTTGTGAGGTGGAGTACAGGGCAGTCTTCACAGCTACGGTTGAGTGTGTATGGCTCATATGCCTTATGGCTGACTTGGGTGTTGGTGGACAGGACACTGCCAACACTATCTACACTGACAGTCAGAGCGCATTGGCAGTTGCGAGGAATTCAGTTTTTCATGCTAGCACAAAGAACATTGAGGTGCATTACCACTATGCCAGGGAGAGGCTCTCAGCAGGAGAGATCAGCTTGGCTTATGTGCCAACACAGGACAACCTTGCAGATCTTTTCACAAAGGCATTGTCTCGTGAGAAGCTTGAAGCTTTCCGCAAAGCTTTGGGCTTACTCCCCTTTGTGGACTGATCATGTCCTCAGGGCATGGCACTTCCCTTTACTCATGTGCCAGCTCTCGTTCACCGCATCACTCAAGGGGGGATTTGTTACCATATACATGTGGTAGTGATGTGTGTGAACACACTAGGACCGCCGGGGTATTTTTTTCCCTCTTTAGGAGGTTTTTTCCCCCGTGCATTGTATATACGCCCATCACTCTAGGGCTATCTATCTTTCCATTGCACACTAAGTGCCTTGAGCTTCCTTCGTCTTCTCCAAGCTGTGAGCGTTTCTCTGAAACCCTAATTCCAACAACACTTTCATTCTCCTCACACGTGGGCATCCAGATACACACACACCTACCTATATATGACTTTGTGTGTGTGTGTGTGTGTGTGTGTGTGTGTGTGTGTGTGTGTGTGTGTGTGTGTGTGTGTGTGTGTGTGTGTGTGTGTGTGTGTGTGTGAGAGAGAGAGAGAGAGAGAGAGAGAGAGAGAGAGAGAGAGAGAGATTCAGTAACGATGCTTTTCTTGGCCACAGCAAGGTGTGGATCATGTACTAGTGGTTTACTATACGTAAACCGTATAGTTAGCAATTTCGGGGCTAAATTTTCAATGTTTCATCAGAATAAACATTGTAGATCATGGAATCTAAGGTCTTTACTTAGCTCCAAGATTATTATACCTTGATTAAGATTTCCTATATAAGGTCTTATTTTTTAATCTAAGAATCCTAATTTTTTCTCTCAGAATATATGAAAATAAAGGTAATTCCCTTATTTAACTTTGATTATCCTAACATAGGTCTATGATGTCTTATTTATTGGTAACTTTCAAGATTAATGCCTTGATTTTATAATCACTTTAACATGTTTAAGGCTTTAAATTAGCTTTTCTCTATAATCAATCAAAAAAATGTACCTAAATCTTACAAATTGAAATTTTTGTATCTCTTTCCTTGATTACAAGTTGTATTTGTACCAGTTAATTACTTAACACCAAGATTATGTGAGAACAAGTTGTATTTGTACCAATTAATTACTTAACACCAAGATTCTGTGCACAAGTGGTTATAAACAACTTTTGGGTAATTCTTGTTCTCAAGAACATCCATAAATGAGCCATTCGAGACTAAGCCAAAGCAAGAAAATTTCTAAGGATGAATGCCCATGAACTTTTAAACTTGAAAGCCCATGTTTTTCAATCCTCTCGAAGTTTCCATGTGTTTAAGGGCTAGCATGAATAGAGGGGGACTAGGTCTAGGTCAAAAATTGTAGGTTAAATCCGTATGACCATTTGAATGCTTTGAATAAGAGCGGAGTGATGAACCCAAGAATCCATTTTGAATCCAGGGGGAACAGAGTGCCTCCACTTGTGACAAGTCCAATTTCCCAAGATCTTAAGTTGAAGTGCATGGAAAGATCAACGCCCATAAACCAAGTATCAAATGTGGGGTAATGGCTATGTTGTGGACTTGTGGAGTCTAATGGCTTGTTTGACAGAGTGTTCCACCACCACCTTATTAGGGATGTCTATTGTGGGTCACCACATGGAGTCATCGCGCACGAGATAAGGTTGCCCATTTTGTGTGAGAGGAGCACAAGGCCATTACTACTAGCTTTATGGTGAGCTTGTTTGCTAGGAGCTTTATATTGATGATTTTGAGTCCTCCTTTCTCTCTAGTGAGCGAGAAAAGCTTCCATTTATTTGTGACTGAGTTATAAATGGAGTGTTGGAATTAGGGTTGTAGAGAAACGCACACAGCTTGGAGAAGACGAAGGAAGCTCAAGGAACAATAGAGAGTGTGTCACTTAGTGTGCAATGGAAAGATAGATAGCCCTAGAGTGATGGGCGTATATACAATGCACGGGGGAAAAAACCTCCTAAAGAGGGAAAAAAATACCCCGGCGGTCCTAGTGTGTTCACACACATCACTACCACATGTATATGGTAACAAATCCCCCCTTGAGTGATGCGGTGAACGAGAGCTGGCACATGAGTAAAGGGAAGTGCCATGCCCTGAGGACATGATCAGTCCACAAAGGGGAGTAAGCCCAAAGCTTTGCGGAAAGCTTCAAGCTTCTCACGAGACAATGCCTTTGTGAAAAGATCTGCAAGGTTGTCCTGTGTTGGCACATAAGCCAAGCTGATCTCTCCTGCTGAGAGCCTCTCCCTGGCATAGTGGTAATGCACCTCAATGTTCTTTGTGCTAGCATGAAAAACTGAATTCCTCGCAACTGCCAATGCGCTCTGACTGTCAGTGTAGATAGTGTTGGCAGTGTCCTGTCCACCAACACCCAAGTCAGCCATAAGGCATATGAGCCATACACACTCAACCGTAGCTGTGAAGACTGCCCTGTACTCCACCTCACAACTCAAAGTGGCTAGAGTAGGTTGCTTCTTGCTCAACCATGATATACATGAACTGCCAAGCATGAAACAAAAACCACTTGTGGACACTCGCGTGTCAAAACAACCGGCCCAATCTGAGTCCGAAAAAGCATGTAAGTCTGGCGGCAATGACGATGATTCCCCCTTGGGATAAAACAAGCCAAGATGTAAAGTGCCACTATGGTAGTGGAAAATCCTCTTGACAGCCTGCCAATGCTTAGACCCTGGGCGGTGCATAAATCTGCTGATCTATGAGACTGCAAACTGAATATCCGGCCTCGTGTTGCATTTAAATTCAGCAATATGTCTCTCATTTGGTCCAGTGATCAGCAAATCATCGACATAAAGAACCACAATGAGAAGTACATCACCCTCACGCTTTACATACAATGTGCTTTCTGTTGGACTATTACGAAAGCCTTGTTTGACCAAATGAGTGTCAGCTTTCTCATACCAAGCATGAGGAGATTGCTTCACCCCATACAAAGCCTTCTTACATCTGCACACTTTGTCCTCTTGTCCTTTTATGACAAAACTGCGAGGTTGCGTTTCATAAACTTCCTCAAATATGTCAACATTCAAGAAAGTAGTAACAATGTCTGATTGATGTACATCCCAACTAAAATGAGCTGCCAATGCACATAGAAAACGCACATTAGTCATACGACAAGTGGGAGCAAAAGTCTCCTCATAATATATGCCTTTTTACTGTGCATAACCCTTTGCAACAAGTCGCACCTATTGGCGATCGATCTCACCATCCGGCTTGCGTTTCAACTTGTAAACCAAGTTCGTACCAATGTCCTTTTTTCTAGGAGGCAAATCACATAAAGTCCATGTGTCATTTTCTATAAGTGCAATATATTCTGATTGCATGGCATCCATCCAATTTTCTGAATTCTGTGCTTATCGGAAGACAGAGGCTCCTCAACATCATGTAAGCTAGACACAACGAAAGAATAACAATCTGATGCATAAGATGCATGGCGAGAGCCTAAACGAGTACGACTAGACAAAGGTGCATCCAATTTACTGTCATGCAAAGTTTGCACCAGCCATTTTGGCATACCTCTAGCCTGCTCATTTTCAACCCTTTCCTCATCAAGTACATCATGTACATCTGCATCAGTAATAGGCTGATCTGTAACATTTTCAGAACCATAGGCTGTACATTTACCTCATTGGAACTTACATTCGTATTTCCACCACCGAAAAGAGGAAACAAAGTGTCATAAATGTCATGTGAGCTTATATTACTATCTCTACTACATGACAGCAAGGCCTGAATAGAATCTTCCACAAACACTACATCTCGTGAAACCAGAATACGTTTTGTTTGCAGATGATACAACCTATAACCTTTGTTTTTAGCACTATAACCAACAAAAATACATTTGACAGCCTTATCATCCAATTTTCTACGCTGTGTTTGTGGCACCAAAGCATATGTCAAACAACCAAAAACACGTATGTGCTCAATAGAAGGCTTTCGGTTGAGCATAGGCAAGCTACAACCGTCTTGAATTTGCACTATTATGTGAGACGCCATTTTGTAGTTTGCGCAATGTTGCTCACATCTCTAATCAACACGTGTAGTTTTTGTGCATGCCAACCTTAGATCAAAACGCCACATTGTAGGTCACGTTTTTGGGCACATAAGATGCATCCATTTTGGTGAATGTCAATAAACCTAGTTTGGCGCACTTCCTAGTTTGTGTGTTGTTATATTTAAGCAGTTACTTGAATCAAGGTCATATTGGCAAATGGCACCCTCGACACTACACTACATATACTCATTTATTATAAAGGAAGGACAATATTGTCATGTATAAATTTTGGGGGAAATTTTCTTAAACCATAAAAATAAGTTGCCAAATAATGCAACCAATGCAAGAAATTTTCACATGCCCATCGCCTTCCTCACTTTACAGTTTACATGTCCAACAACTCCGATGAACCATAATATGCAAGATCCAAAATGAAATTCATGTGCGGAGTTGTGAATTAATGGTACATCGCATACATATTTTGAGAGCTATTGTTTAGTGGTTTACAATGATGGATGGTTGAAGTAACTTCCCTAGAGTAGCTACCCAAGTCATGGTGGCTTTATGTTTTTTTGCGAGCACTCCTACAATGTACACTAAATCCAACAATGGTTCTCAAGGTGTTGAGGCCTTGTAGTAGAAGGACAAACAAAAGAGACGAGAGAGATGAGAGAGAGAGAGGGAGGGGGGGGGGTGGGGGGTGGCACATAGAGAAAACATTGGAGAGACTGCCTAGTTGCTCCAAATGTAGAACTCTTATGTTACAAGACAAGGGAGGTCACAAGGAACACAAAAATTGTATGGTACCAAATCTATCTTGATGGGAGAATCTATAATACAAAAGCTTATTGGAGGGGGGACTGGCTCCACATAAATCCGTTCCTCAATTGTTGTCAAGTTTTCTAAACTCTCTCTCTTGCAAAAGTATTGTTCATGCCAAGTTAATTAAGTACACTGATTATGTTGCTACCATCAATTAAGTTCACCCTCTATGTTCTCAAAGTAGTCTCACAAAAATGCTCTTTTTAATTCTCCTAATTCCGCTATCTCAAAGTTCAAAGGCCTTTTCCATTACACCATATGCATACTGTAGCAAACCATATTCATAAACTTCCTACATAGCTATAGATATTATGACTTTAAAAATGTAGAAAAAATGCAAGAGTTCCTATGAAAACCTATATCCCAATAGTAATCATGTAATACATATAAAAAAAAATTTCATGTAAATGTAAGCACTCATTTAAACATACATTCTATAAATCTCATTCCCCCCTTAGTTTAGCAAGCCTTCGTGCCTCTTCACCTTGTTTTTGAAACTTTTATCGTTTTATAGTGAATTCAAAAGTGCTTTTGTTTTGACGCTTTGTTTTTTTATAGTGAGGTGTTACATTACATACTGGGTCTATTTTTCTACCTCCCCATTAATTTCTTTCCAAGATTCCCCACTCACTTCCCAGAACCACTAAAAAGTTCATGCTCTGTAAGGTTCCCACCTTCCCCCTCGCCTCGAGCTTTGGTACAGTCCATGGATCGAAGATGCCTCCACTCCTTGCACTCCTTGTGTCTATCACTAGGATCGGCTCTGTCGAATCATCCGAAAGAAGGGAAGGGACAAAGCAGGATGCTCAAATGTATGTCCTCGTGTGAGCCACTCGTGGTTTTTTATGTGGATGATGTAGTTGATGCGGATGGAGATGCGATGCAAGTCATGAAATCTATGGATGATGCTTCGACTATGCAACTCATGTCTTTGTAGAGAGAAGATGTACAGCATGAGGAATCTTTGTGTGTGCCCGGACATGATAAGATTGCAAATATGCATATTGTTGAATGTATTGGCAGACCACCTATGCTGTGTAAAAGAAATCGCCCTCCAAAGCGTACCATTATGGGAAGGGGACGCCCAAAGCAAAATGCTGATTTGGTTGATGTTTCTGATGCTTGTGGTGAGAGGATGCATGATGCCCTTGTTGATAATGCCACACATGAGAGGAATCATGCATGTGGTAAGGGATATACACTTGCTAAGAAGTGGGGAAAGGTGCAAAAGTTGGTCGTAACCAAAGGTAGACCCTCATATGCACAAGAATCAGATGATTCCGGAGATGAGCATGCCTCGGTTGGAGAAGAAGATGAACTTTTGGAAGTAGAAGGTCCAATGCTACATGATAGTGAAGATGAGACTGATTGGTCTAATACATGCATGCCAATATGGAAGAGTGTGGACAAGATGCATATTGAGCCCGATGGGACATTTTGAGAGCTACCATTATTTGTGGACATTGTAGGTCCTGCTGACTTGAGCCAGATTCCAAGAGAATTCACTGGAAATTAGCTATTCTTGTCGCTTTTTCCTCTTGATTGGGTTGATGCAATTGTGGAAGAGACAAACCGATATGCAATGGAGATGCGTGACAAAGTGGCCAAACATGAGTCCACTAGAAAATGGAATGCAATTGACAGACATTCTTTTATGCGTTTTTTGGGTGTGTCACTTGGCATGGCTTTGCAATTCATGTCTGACAAGAACTATTACTGGAAAGGAGAGACTTGTGGTGTAGTTCGTTATCCAAATTATGTGGAGAAGATGGGACAAACAGAGTATCGACAGATAAAGAGATTTTTGTATGTACGGGATAACTCTCAACGACCACTTGTAAAGGGGACTCGTGAATATAAGTTATGGCTAATTTTGCCTTTGGAAGAGAGATTAAATGCTACGTTTCAATTGCATTTCAATTGTGGGAAACATGTAACTGTGGATGAGAGGATAATCCCTTCAAAATGTAAATTGAACCCTTGCAGAGTATACACTCCGAAAAAGCCATATAAGTTTGGGATACAGCTATGGAATTTGTGTGATTCAGAAACTGGCTATAACTATTCTTTTCGTGTTTATGATAAGTTGCCATGCCCAGAGTTTTCCTTCCATGTTGTTGCAAGGCTTGTGAAAGACTTAAAGCAGAGAGGTCGCCATGTCTTCTTCGATCGATGGTTTACTTCTGTGAAACTTTTGATGCATTTGTGTCATGAGGGATATGACGCAACGGGAACTTACATGGTGAATAGAAAGAACTTCCAAATTCTCAAATGCTACATATGGATCGTTGTTAGCGAGGAACGTCTCGTTTTTCTTTTGATGCAAAGAAAGGGCTTCTTGCATGCTCTTGGATGGACAAAAAACAGATTTTGCTTGCTTTCAATGTGTATGGAATGAAGAGAGGAGAGGTATAGCACCAAGTTGGAAATGGTCGTAAGATTGCTGTCACATGTCCAGACCTTGTTATGCAATACAAAAAATACAAAGTTGGTTGTGATGTGTTTGATTCAATGGTTTTGGGTTCAGGGTAAAGTGTAGAGATGAGTATTCATGGTTGGAAATGGTGGCATGCATTGTTTTGGGGCATGATTGATTCGGTGTTTGCAAATGCATATATAATTTGAAGATGCTTACATGGTAAAAAGGCACAAGTCGCTTTGCATTTATGGTAAGATTACAAGAACAACTTGTGGATAACATTTTGTTGGACTACACACTTCAAGGTCATACATGTACACTAGTGATCCTATGGGTGGGCATACCCTAATGAAGTTGGACTCTCGTGCAAGTAAGTTTTGTTATGTGTGTGCAAGTGAGAGAAAAACATTTTTGCGTGAGCGCAAAGCAGTTGTTGGGTCTAAGAAAACAAGGACTCTATATGGATGCCCAAAGTGCCGAAAGTTTTTGTGTGTAGAACCATGTTTCTACAAGTATCATGCAATGGCAAGACATGACCTACATGCTACAAGTACACGGTGCATTGCAAGATCGTATAATTGCCCAGTACTAGTTTGATGATTCCTTGAGGTTATCAAAATCAGGTTGTTTTGGTGTTATTAGAATTGTTTTGGGCAACTTTGGGGCTATGTTTGGGCTGATTTGTAACCATAAGTTATGGCAGCAAGTGTGAACTAGGTTATGGCAACATTCATGGCTGATTTGCAACCCTAATTATGCAAAATTTATGGCTGATTTGGTAGCTCATTCCCATCTAGCTTATATCAACATTTATGGTTAACTTTGGTTTATTCTTGACCAAGATTATTGCAAGGCTTATGGCTCATTTGTGAGTTGGATTATGGTCATGTTTAGGGATGATTTGGGACAAGTTTTCCCAGGGACAAAGCAGGATGCTTAAATGTATGTCCTCGTGTGGATCCACCCGTGGTTTTTTATGTGGATGACATAGTTGATGCCGATGGAGATGCGATGCAAGTCATGAAATCTATGGATGATGATTCGACTATGCAACTCGTGTCTTTTCAGGGAGAAGATGTACAGCATGAGGAATCTTTGTGTGTGCCCGGACATGATTAGATTTCAAATATGCCTATTATTGGATGTATTGGCAGACCACCTGCACTGTGTAAAAGAGGTCACCCTTCAAAGCATACCATTGTGGGAAGGGGACGCCCAAAGCAAAATGCTGATTTGGTTGATGTTTCTGATGCTTGTGGTGAGAGGAGGCATGATGCCCTTGTTGCTAATGCCACACATGAGAGGAATCATGCATGTGGTAAGGGATATACACTTGCTAAGAAGCAGGGAAAGATGCAAAAGTTGGTTATAAAAAAAGGTAGACCCTCAGATGCACAAGAATCGGATGATTCCGGAGATGAGCATGCCTCGTTTGGAGAGGAAGATGAGTGTGAAGATGAACTTTTGGAAGTAGAAGGTCCAATGCTACATGATAGTGAAGATGAGACTGATTGGTCTAATACATGCATGCCAATATGGAAGAGTGTGGACAAGATGCATATTGAGCCCGATGGGACATTTTGAGAGCTATCATTATTTGTGGACATTGTAGGTCCTACTGACTTGGGCCAGATTCCAAGAGAATTCACTAAAATTTAGCTATTCTTGTCGCTTTTTCCTCTTGATTGGGTTGATGCAATTGTGGAAGAGACAAACTGATATGCAATGGAGATGCATGACAAAGTACTGGCCAAACATGAGTCCACTAGAAAATGGAATGCAATTGACATTCATTCTTTTTTGGGTTTTTTGGGTGTGTCACTTGGCATGGCTTTGCAATTCATGTCTGACAAAAACTATTACTGGAAGGGAGAGAAGTGTGGTGTAGTTCGTTATCCAAATTATGTGGAGAATATGGGACAAACAGAGTATCAATAGATAAAGAGATTTTCACATGTATGTGATAACTCTCAACGGCCACTTGTAAAGGGGACTCGTGAATATAAGTAATGGTAGATTTTGCCTTTGGAAGAGAGATTAAATGATACATTTCAATTTGCATTTCAATTATGGGAAACATGTTACTGTGGATGAAAGGATAATCCCTTCAAAATGTAAATTGAACCCTTGCAGAGTATACAATCGAAAAAAGCCACATAAGTTTGGGATGCAGCTATGGAATTTTTGTGATTTAGAAACTGGTTATAGCTATTCTTTTCATTTTTATGACAAGTTGCCATGCCTAGAGTTTTCCTTCCATGTCGTTGCAAGGCTTGTGAAAGACTTAAAGCAGAGAGGTCACCATGTCTTCTTCGATCAATGGTTTACTTCTGTGAAACTTTTGATGCATTTGTGTCATGAGGGATATGGCGCTACAGGAACTTACATGGCGAATAGAAAGACCTTTCCAAATTCTCAAATGCTACATATGGATCGTTGTCAGCGAGGAACGTCTTGTTTTTCTTTTGATGCAAAGAAAGGGCTTCTTGCATGCTCTTGAATGGACAAAAAACCGATTTGTTTGCTTCCAATGTGTATGGAATGAAGAGAGGAGAGGTATACCGCCAAGTTGGAAATGGTCGTAAGATTGCTGTCACATGTCCAAACCTTGTTATGCAATACAAAAAATACAAAGCTGGTTGTGATGTGTTTCATTCAATGGTTTTGGGTTCAGGGTAAGTTTAGAGATGAGTATTCATGGTTGGAAATGGTGGCATGCATTGTTTTGGGGCATGATTGATTCGGTGTTTGCAAATGCGTATATAATTTGAAGATGCTTACATGGTAAAAAGGGAACAAGTCACTTTGCATTTATGGTAAGATTACAAGAACAAGTTGTGGATAACCATTTTGTTGGACTACACACTTCAAGGACATACATGTACACTAGTGATCCTATGGGTGGGCATACCCTAATGAAGTTGGCCTCTCGTGCAAGTAAGTTTTGTTATGTGTGTGCAAGTGAGAGAAAAACATTTTTGTGTGAGGGCAAAGAAGTTGTTGAGTCTAAAACAACAAGGACTCTATATGGATGCCCAAAGTGTCGAAAGTTTTTGTGTGTAGAACCATGTTTCTACAAGTATCATGCAGTAGCAGGACATGGCCTACATGCTGCAAGTACGCGGCGCCTTGCAAGATCGTACAATCGCCCAGTACTAGTTTGATGATTCCTTGAGGTTATCAAAATCAGGTTGTTTTGGTGTTATTAGGATTGTTTTGGGAAACTTTGGGGCTGCTTTTGGGCTGATTTCTAACCATAAGTTATGGCAGCAAGTGTGAACTAGGTTATAGCAACATTCATGGCTGATTTGTAACCCTAATTATGCAAAATTTATGGCTGGTTTGGTAGATCATTCCCATCTAGCTTATAGCAACATTTATGGTTGAACTTTGGTTGATTCTTGACCAAGATTATGGCAAGGCTTATGGCTCATTTGTGAGCTAGATTATGGTCATGTTTAGGGATGATCTGGAGCAAGTTTTCCCCAGATCATTGTCATATGTGTATTATTGATTTCATCCAAGGTTATGCTTGGCTCTTGCTTATCTTGATGCAAATTCAATAAGTTATGGTAGCTCATGTGCCATTCTTAGATTTTAAGTGTGGTCTCTGGAGGTAAGAACTTGGGTAACCTTGCCATCCTCATCTGCACTCAAATTATCAGCACTCAAATTATCAGGTTTTGCTTTTTACATAATATATGGCAAACAAGGAACCACCGTGTGTTTGAAGGAGTTCCTGAGGTGGCAAGATTCACATAAATTATACAAGAAATCAGAGTGCTAATATGGACGCTCGGGCGTAAGCAAAACTCGGATGATTGGTCTAGGGTTACCTGTGCCTTGTTGTCAGCGGAATGCTTAGGTAAGGGGAAAATCATGAAACCAGAAGATTAGTGAAGAACATGATAATGAACCAGGTGTATCAAGGGCATGGGGGCAGGTCGTTAGGGGTGGCTCCCCAGATAGTTGATGTAAGTTTGGTCTCTGGATGGTGTCATGGATCGGCACGAGCATGGCAAGTTCTTATAATTTTTTGAGATGATCAATATAATTCACTCACAATTGTGATTTTTGCCAAAAACAAAAAAGATTTTAAGTGTGGTCTCATTTCATTTAATTGAACTTATAAAACATATTGTGTTGGATGTTTAGAAGCAGCTACATGGCCAGCTCTCGCATGCTTTGAGTTGCTGTTTTAGTGAATAGGGTCCCAAAAAATGAATTTTTCTCATGTGGAATATATATTTTTTGTATGAAACTCTTATGGTTCCCAAATGCCTTGGTTCCATAGAGGTGACTCAAATTTATATCTTATAGCGAGGATTTTTTTTTTTGTGTGTGGTTCCCTCTAACGTGTTTGGGATTCTGTTATTTTTTACCATGTCCTCTTTGGCATATGTGAAGTCATGTCTAGCTAAGCTTTTTCAAACATCTATTAATTTTTTCACACACCTTATATAGTGTATAAGACTCCATCAAAAGGATTTGGTAAGAAACTTCATTAAAAAAAAGCGTTAGATTTTTTTCTACGATACCTAAAAAGGGACACTTAAGTGTCCTGTTTTGATACCAAACTAGTGTTAATACGGGCTATTTCAAGCCTAAGCTTTGTGAATAAGCATACAACCTGGCATTTAACTTTCAAATCAAACAATATAAGTAGGGACCCTCAATCTTGAAAAAATAGAAATCCTTGCCAACCATCTCAAATGCCATAAGTGAAGGGTGAGTTTACGAAATGAAAAGATCCATGAACCTGGAAAGTGAAGACTTTTTGTGTCCATATAAAGAAAAGGAGATGGTCGAGTGCACATTTGTTCATTTGTGTTTCTCTTTTGCTTATTTTTCCTTTAATGTTTTCTTCTCCTCAAACTTAGAGTACTATATTAGGTGATAAATAATATTTTTTGAAGCAAATATGTGCTAATAATTCTTGGCCTACAGAGGCCGTAGCGAGCTGGTGAATTGTGGAGAAAACAGGCATTTTTGGAGCCGTTGGTTTTTGAGGGTGAGGATCAGTGCCACGTGATAGAGAGTGTTAAGGTTTGGGATTTTTAATTGTAGATGTCTTTTTTGGTACAGGTCATTCGCTTTGCAGCGCGTGGATGAAGGCAGGTGGCACTGTTGTGAAGGGAGGTGCCATGCGCGTTATTACTTTCCTTGCACGTGAGCCATATTGCTGGTTTTCCACCGGTGCTACGCATTCAATGCATCATGGGAGTACGCTCAGAGCGTGTGTCTTTTTCGCGTTGTTGCAAGCCTGCTTAGGCCACGGAGCCTACCAATGCAGGTAGACAAACTATGCAAGAAGCATGTAGCAGCTAGTACCCACCACCTTGTGATGACTATGGTGACCACAGCTCTGAACAAAGAGCATCCTCCATACATAAAAATATAAGGGCTATATGCTCCCTCTGATTGTCAAATGATGCCATTGATGAGGGTGTATTTGTGAGCTTCCTTAGCTCATCTTACACAACACCATGACAACCAGCCAATGTTGGACCAATAGTTGTAAGTGGTCCTATATGGAAGAACACCACAAACTAGTGCATGAACTATTCAAAGTATCTATGATGATGGGCACCTAGTGTTCATATGAAACTCGAATATGAACAAATGAGAGAGGGGAGCCTCATTTGTTCTCTACATTGGTTAAATGATGCAATTTGTTTTACTTGATGCCCGTTGAAGGCAAGAAAAGACAAGCAAAAACATATCAATATTTGGCAGGACAAAGGGTTTTGAGTAATCAATAGAAATCTCTGATCGTGCCCTCTTGAGGATAACCGACTTTGAAGGCATCTGTGTCAAGTTTAGCCTATGGATAGGGTTGCGAGTTAATGCAAAAAGAGCTCAGGTACGAGAAATATGTGATGCCACTGTGAGTTTTGAGATGCTGCATGTGTTGTCTTGTCTGGCTCTATGGGATATGCCAAGGATGTGCATGTCAAGCAAGAAACAAAACAAGAAGGACCTTTTTATAACTATCTATGTGCCCATCTCCTCCACCAATGTGGTGTGTGTATCGGGGATGCAAGATAGGACCAAACTCAGCATGTCTAATGCGAGCATGAGCACCTTGCTATAGTAAGCCTAGGTAGTTATATATGGCCGTTCACACCACGGTTATCTGGTCACCACCTCTAGGGACAAGATTTTCAATGGCAAATAGATCCCTCTTGCAATCTATTGCACCCAAGGGTGTATTCTTCATGTGGAATATTGTGTCCTCAAGAATTTTTATTGTTAAATCATTTGCGTCCATTGTAGTGTTTTCTTCTTAGAGGCCACTCATGGATTGACGAACTTGTCCGTCAATAGTGCGCAATTGAGTAGACATTGCATGATGTTCGTGTATGAGGGAAACTAGGTGAGAACCTCCATTCGGTGAAACATTTGTCGCAGCCCAAGAGACTTTGATTAGTAGAGGATGATTATTTTATGATCTAGAGGGAATGAGCCATCATGATCTGTGAGCAAGTGTATGAGACCAAAATTCTTGTAAATCCATGCAAACATAGCTTTGAGTTCAAAAAAATACTGTTGAAAATATAGAGATACAATAGTGAATCCCTCTCAAGTGTTGCAAAAAAGATATAATCAGATGCCATCATGTGCAAGTCATAGATCTAGATCATAAAACCGGCTTATGGACTCATGTGGTACTTGGGAGTTGGTTGTGACGCTCTGGCTCGGTTGGAGTAGGGTTGCTTTTTGTATATTTAACAATTTGTGAATTTTGCAAAAAAAAAAAAACTAAAACATAAAGTTGATAGGTGAATAAACGGCATCCGTAATTAAGTGCCACAAATGTAGCTTATATCAATTTTTTTCTCAATTTCTTTGAACTTCATTCCACAACGAAGCTTCCATCCCATTCGACGGGCACTTTGTTTTACTGCTCATAGGCTGCTCCATGGGGCATTTGTTTTGTGTTGTGGAGACACTTTTTTGGTGTTTGTAGGAAATTGTCTTTATATCTATGTGCCTTGGAGCTAAATCAGTGTTTTTTAATGTTTTTTTTGTGTTTTTAATATTTTTTGATATGTTAAAAATAGGTTGTTGGTAGTTATATATGATTCTATTTTGGGATTATAAATGTCAGTGATGAGAGAAACTGCGATGAGAGAATATGCATATTCCATTATTGGCAATGAAAAAGGTGTAGCACATCCACTCAAAGAAGAAAAAAACTTACCTTGAATGGGCACATGCTCTACCTCCTTTTTTACTTAAAATGGGATGTCTCATTCCCTGTGCAATCTGAACAATTCCCTAGATGTCTGTAGGTGTCCGCTTCTTCTACACCACTAGATAATTTTGGTAGCGTCCAGGCCAAAAAAAAAAAAACCAATTGTTACTTCACTTTGATTCAGGTAACCAAAGCCAAAAAAAAAAAAACTGATTGTAACGTCATTTTGATTCAGAGTTAGCATTTGGTAACTTGGATTTTTGCACAGTGCCATATGGTAACACAATTTTCACATACGGTCTAGGTTTATATATCTAAAGTGAAAATAACTACTACCACCATAAACATCCTTCGTGCAAAAACTCTACCACATCTCCTTAATTTGGTCCTTGCCCCCGAATCAAACGCCCTTGTTTACCTTACCCCAGCCAAATTCAATATCTGTCGTATAGTCAACCGATCCCAACAAGTTCGTACGAGGCTTTCGAGTCACCTGGGAGGAGCCTGCCAGCTTCTTGACATCCACATCCACCCTCCTGCTACATACATACAACCCCACATCAACCAACAGCTTGCCACCGATTGTAGCAGTTGCTCCGTATCCTTCAAGGGGATAGTGAAGTTGGTGTTGAGCACGTCACTAAATGGTGCCTTAGACTTGTGTGCGGCGGTGCTATTCATGAGCATGGACAACACAACAATGGATCAAATCACGTACCTGGCTAGTGCTTAAATAGCCCTCACACTTGGTTGTGGCCTTAAACATGACTCGATAGAATATCCTTGAAAGGAAAGGAAAGGAAAGGGCTACTTGAAATAGCTACCATTAATACGGGCTATTTCAAGCATGAGCTTTGTGAATAAGCATATAACCTCGCATTTAACCTTTCAAATCAAAAAAAAATATAAGTAGAGACCCTCAATCTCAAAAAATAAAAATCCTTGCCAAACATCTCAAGCACCATAAGTGAAGGGTGAGTTTAGGAAATGAAAAGATCCATGAACGGGCAAAGTCAAGACTTTTTGTGTCCATATAAAGAAAAGGAGATGGTCGAGTGCACATTCATTCATTTGTGTTTTTCTTTTGCTTATTTTTCTTTTAATGTTTTCTTTTCCTTAAACTAAGAGTATTGTATTAGGCGATGAATAATATTTTTTGAAGCAAATATGTGCTAACGATTTTTGGCCTGCAGAGGCCATAGGGGGCTGGTGGATGGTGGAGAAAACGGGTATTTTTGGAGCCGTTGGTTTTTGAGGGTGAGGATAAGTGCCACATGATGAAGAGTGTTACCGTTTGGGATTTTTAATTGTAGATGTCTTTTTTGGTGCAGGTCATTTGCTCTGTAGCGCGTCGATGAAGGCAGGTGGCACTGTTGTGAAGGGAGGCGCTACGGGTTATTACTTTCCTTGCGCATGCGCCATGTTGTTGGTTTTTCACCAGTGTTGCGCATTCAATGCATCATGGGAGTGCGCTCAGAGTGTGTGTCTTTTCCGCGTTGTTGCGAGCGTGCTTAGACCACGGAACCTACAAATGCAGGTAGACAACCTATGCAAGAAGCATGTAGCAGCTAATACCCACCACTTTGTGATGACCATGGTGACCACAACTCTGAAAAAAGGGCATCCTCCATACATATAGATAAAAGAGCTATATGCTCGCTTTCATTTTCAAATGCTGCCATTGATGAGGGTGTATTTGTGAGCTTCCTTAGATCATCTTACACAACACCAAGCTCTTGTTAAGTATGGAGCCGGATTTACCCTTGTAATTTTCTGTGGTAAAAGCGCACATTTGTAAGGCCCCCACATTATGAGGAGAAGCCATCGTGCGTGAAGGAAAATCACTCACCGGAAACCAAAATTTTCACGGACAAGAATCAGGGGCAACTTTAAAGGCCTCGGCGGCGGAGGCCCTCGAGACTTTTTTCTCCTTTTATAGGCCAGAAAGTGGTCGGAAAACAACCGGTCGATTGGCCGGTGGCCGGTAGTCAATGGCCGATGGCCGGTGGTCGGAAGTCAATGGCCGGTGGCCGGTGGTCGGAAGTCAATGGCCGGTGGCCGGTGGCCGAATTCAAAAGCGGACTTGTCTTCTCAAGGGCGGCCACACATGGGCAGATTGGAGGGTCCGATTTGGACTTATTCGCACAAGGGCGGCCACACATGGTTGTCTCTCATAAGAGAGGGCAGCCCTTTTGGCCTATAAAAGGAGACCATTTCTACACACATTTCATAGTGTGAAGTTGATGCAACAAGGTGAGTGTGAGGTGGTGAGAGTGAAGCAAGGAGGGAGCTCTATCAAGGGTTTAATCCCTTTGTAAACTACTTCTTCTTTTGAAGTGCTAAAGCCATTGAGATGTTGCTTTCTCGTGGACGTAGCCCACATTGGGTGAACCACGTATATCGTGTGTACTCTCTCTCTCTACTCTATAATCTCTTGTGTGTGAAATCTATCTCTTTCCATTAAGTAATCTACTCAAATATCTATTTAGCTACGTCTTATTTCCTAACAACCGGTATCAGAGCAAGGTTTGCTCGTAGCTAAATTATATCAAGGAAAGGATTCCTTGAATTGAGTGGGAGTTATGGCGGAGGAAGGGAAGCTCAAGATTGAGAAGTTCAACGGCAAAAACTATCAACATTGGAAGATGCAGATTGAAGACTATCTCTACCAGAAGGACCTCTGTTTGCCACTAGGCGGTCTTGCGAAGAAGCCCGCAAGAATGGCAGATGAAGCATGGATTGTCCTTGATCGAAAGGCACTGGGAACAATCCGGTTAAGCTTGGCGTCAACGGTGGCCTTCAATGTTTCGGAGATGAAGACCACAGAGGACTTGATGAAGTCACTTGACCACTTCTACGAGAAACCATCGGCATCCAATAAGGTATTTCTTATGAAGCGCTTGTTCAATCTAAAGATGGCAGAGAATGGTTCAGTTGCAGAACACCTAAATGAATTTAACACAAACATAAGTCAACTTCGATCAGTGAAAATCAATTTCGATGACGAAGTGCGAGCTCTCCTTATACTATCATCTCTACCGGATAGTTGGGACAGCCTTGTGATGGCTGTAAGTAATTCTATCTCTGGTACAAATACTCTTAAGTTTGATGATGTTGTGGGTGTTCTCCTAAGCGAAGAAATACGAAGGAGAAGCACAGGAGAATCATCAAGTGCTGCATTGTCAGTGGAAACAAGAGGAAGGCCTAAGGAGAGGTTCAAAAACCAAAAGGGTCGTGATCGCTCAAGGTGGAGCAAGTCACGCACAAAGTCAGTTCTTGAATGTTGGAACTGCGGCAAGAAGGGCCATGTCAAGAAGGATTGCTGGTCCAAGAAGAAGAAGGAGACAGAGTCTCAAAACAACAAGCCAACATCGGAGGCCAATTTGGCAGGTAAAGTAGAGCAAGATGCTCTAATTCTCTCATTAGACAATGTGTCTAATATCTGGATAGTAGATTCCGGGGCTTCATTTCATGCGACACCACACAAGCAACATTTCCAAGACTACACCAAAGGTAATTCTAGGTATGTATACTTGGGAGATGATGAAGCTTGTGAGATTGTCGGCAAAGGTACAGTTTTTGTCAAAACTGCTAACAGAAATGAATGGAAGCTTAAAGATGTTAGGCATGTTCCTTCTCTTTGCAAAAATTTGATCTCTACAGAACAATTGGACGATGAAGGTCACAACATTGCATTCGGAAACAAACGGTGGAAGATCTCAAAGGGATCTTTGGTGGTTGCCAAGGGTGAAAAAGTCGGTACACTTTACTTGTGTACTGTTAGCACGCAACCTTCAGCTTGTGCAACAACTACAGAAGTTGACAGTGCGGTGTGGCACTACCGACTTGGGCATATGAGTGCCAAAGGAATGCAAATCCTTCAAACAAAGAAGCTTCTACCAGGTTTGAAAGAAGTGGACTTAGAGTTCTATAAAGATTGTGTTTATGGTAAACAAAAGAGGGTAAAATTTCAAAAATCAAAAAATGAAAGAAAAAATAAAAAACTTGAGTTGGTTCATTCTGATGTTTGGGGTCCTGCAAGTACACCATCACTTGGTGGCTCATTGTACTATGTAACATTCATAGACGATGCGACTAGAAAAACATGGGTTTATGTCATGAAGAATAAATCCGATGTATTTTTCATATTTCAAAGGTGGAAATCCTTTGTGGAGAATGAAACAGGTACCAAGGTTAAATGCCTCAGATCCAACAATGGAGGCGAATATTGCAGCCAAGCTTTTGAAAGCTTTTGTGCTAGCAATGGCATTCGAAGGCAAAGGACAACCCCAAGGACACCTCAACAAAATGGGATTTTGGAAAGGATGAACAGGACAATCATGGAACGAGCACGAAGCATGCGGCTACATGCAGGCCTACCTCTTAAGCTTTGGGCAGAAGCTGTAAGTACGTCTGTGTACTTAATCAATCGGTCACCCTCAACGGCATTGGATGGGTGAGTTCCAGAAGAGGCATGGACAGGTAAACTGGTGAATTATGCATTTCTCAAAGTGTTTGGGTGTGAGACTTTCATGCACATAGATAGAAGCCTAAGATCAAAGTTAGATGCAAAGTCCAAAAAGTGTTTCTTCATTGGCTATGGAGAAGGAGAATTTGGGTATCGCCTATGGAATCCTGAAGATGGTAAAATCTTAAGGAGTAGGGATGTAATTTTTAACGAACAAAATATGTACAAAGATTACTTGGAAAGAAAACAAACAAAAGAAACAGGTGATGAGTACATGGAGCTTGAGGACGGTGAAGACTCAACCTAGTCCCTGAAGATCTACAAGAGCAAGTAGACCTCCAGAAAGGTTTGTTCTTTCCTTCAACCATCTCTTGATCTCAGATTCTGGAGAGCCGGAATCATATGAAGAAGCTATGCAATATGAATCCAAAGAAGAATGGACGAAGAGCATGCAAGTGAAGATGGACTCACTACATCGCAACCAAACATGGGAGTTGGTTGAGTTGCCTAAAGGTAAGCGGGCACTTCAAAACAAATGGGTGTACAAGCTAAAGGAAGAAGAAGGTGGGAAGAAACGGTACAAGTCTAGGCTTGTGGTAAAAGGTTTTTCTCAAAAGAAAGGTATTGACTTCAATGAAATATTTTCTCCTGTTGTAAAAATGAACTCAATTAGGCTTGTCTTAAGCCTTGTGGCTGCTCATGATCTAAATCTCAAGCAAATGGATGTAAATACGGCATTCCCTCACGGTGACTTAGAGGAGGAAATCTACATGCTTCAACCAAAGGGGTATGAAGTAAAAGGTAAGGAGAAAATGGTTTGCAAATTAAAGAAGAGCTTGTATGGTTTAAAGCAAGCATCAAGACAATGGTACTTGAAGTTTGATCGATGGATGTTGGATCACGGATTCACAAGATGAAACTCGGATCACTGCGTCTACACGGAGAATTTGGGAGATGGGAAATTTATCATCCTAATGTTGTATGTTGATGACATGTTGATTGCAAGTGCTAACATGCAGGACATCAAAGACCTAAAAGAGGAGTTGTCCAAATCTTTTTCAATGAAAGATTTAGGTGCTGCAAAGAGGATACTTGATATGAAAATATCAAGGGACGGGACGAAGAAGACAATAAAGCTATCTCAAGAAGATTACATCAAGAAGATACTAGAAAGGTTTGCAATGCAAAATGCAAAACCAATTTCTACACCTTTGGCTGGTCATTTTAAACTAACGAAGGATATGTGTCCAAAGACACAAGAGGAGATAGCCTATATGTCTAAAGTTCCATATGCTGCAGCGGTAGGTTCTCTAATGTATGCTATGGTCTGGACAAGGCCAGACATTGCACATGCAGTGGGAGTTGTGAGTAGGTTCATGGACAACCCAGGTAAAGAGCATTGGCAAGCTGTGAAGTGGATACTTAGGTATCTAAAAGGGACAACAACAAATGCTTTGTATTTTGGAGGAACTGATATTTTTCTAGAAGGGTATGCTGATGCAGATATGGCAGGTGACAAAGATACTCGAAGGAGCACTACTGGCTATGTGTTCACGATTGGAGGCACAGCAGTAAGCTGGGCTTCAAAGCTGCAGAAAGTGGTTTCACTTTCTACCACGGAAGCAGAGTATGTAGCAATGACGGAGGCAAGCAAAGAAATTCTGTGGCTTCACAGATTCTTAGAAGAGCTTGGATTCAAACAAGACAATTGTGTCTTGTACAATGATAGCCAAAGTGCTATCCATCTTGCGAAGAACTCAGCCTTTCATTCAAGGACAAAGCACATTGAGGTGAGATATCACTTCATACGCACTCTTTTGGAAGAGGGACAACTAAAGCTAGGAAAGGTGCATACAAGTGAAAATCTTGCAGACATGTTTATAGAGGTGGTCAACAAGGAGAAGTTGAGCTTTTGCTCATCTTCAATCGGCATTCAAGGATAAGAAGCCAGAATGGAAAGCAGTCACAGGTTTGGTTTGGAGATCAGTCTCCAAGTGGGAGATTGTTAAGTATGGAGACTGATTTACCCTTGTAATTTTCTGTGGTAAAAGCGCACATTTGTAAGGCCCCCATTATGAGGAGAAGCCATCGTGCGTGAAGGAAAATCACTCACCGGAAACCAAAATTTTCACGGACAAGAATCAGGGGCAACTTTAAAGGCCGGAATATTCTTTTTCGCCGGAATATTATGGCCGGCCGGCGGCCGGAAAGTGGTCGAAAAACAACCGGTCGGTTGGCCGGTGGCCGGTAGTCAATGGCCGATGGCCGGTGGTCGGAAGTCAATGGCCGGTGGCCGGTGGTCGGAAGTCAATGGCCGGTGGCCGGTGGCCGAATTCAAAAGCGGACTTGTCTTCTCAAGGGCCGCCACACATGGGCAGATTGGAGGGTCCGATTTGGACTTATTCGCACAAGGGCGGCTACACATGGCTGTCTCTCATAAGAGAGGGCAGCCCTTTTGGCCTATAAAAGGAGGCCATTTCTACACACATTTCATAGTGTGAAGTTGATGCAACAAGGTGAGTGTGAGGTGGTGAGAGTGAAGCAAGACGGGAGCTCTATCAAGGGTTTAATCCCTTTGTAAACTACTTCTTCTTTTGAAGTGCTAAAGCCATTGAGTGGCTACTTTCCCGTGGACGTAGCCCACATTGGGTGAACCACGTATATCGTGTGTACTCTCTCTCTCTACTTTATAATCTCTTGTGTGTGAAATCTATCTCTCTCCATTAAGTAATCTACTCAAATATCTATTTAGCTACGTCTTATTTCCTAACAGCTCTATTACATGTTTTCGAGAACATCGATCTGCGATTACCTGCTCTCGATGCCTATTCACAGACAATCATCACTATATACCCTTGATCAGATTTGAGCTACAAGCTTTCTTCCCCTGGATGTATGAAATGATAGTGGTGGTAATGATGATGATAATGGTGATGCACAATCCCTTTGCTAGAGTGCTTCTTAGCACTGCTCTAGATGAGCATTTAATCACTTGATGCAAAAATCAAGCGCTCTTGGCATGTCGATGGTGATTTCGAGTGGTTGAGAGGTTGTGCACAAGCTACATTGCAAGTGGCGGTGATAGTAAGCTCTAGTAACTTGCAGTGGGTGAAGTTTCATCAACGACAATGATGTTAGAAGGAGCTGGGGAGGAGTGATGCATTTTGAATGAGAAAAGATTGTGTAGGTGGGATGGGATATGGCTTTGCTTATGTGTATGTACATGTGCATTATGAGAGGAAGATGCCTCTACATTGTCACCAATGATGTGAGAAGCAACATGGCGCATGTATGCAGAAGAGAGGGAGTGTGTAAATTGTGTAGTTTGATGAAATGCTTGCAGCTAGTGCTCAAAGTTGTTAATGCCAGGTGAGCCAGCACTGTAGAAATAATGATCATTTTCACAGAGCACTTCACTAGTGCAATTGCACGCAAGTGACTGGTTTGAGGTGTGAGGTGACCATCGAAGCAGGCCATGGAGAGTATGCTTGTTGTGCAATGCGGCCACTGCCGGTGCGGTGCCGCGACCTGTAGAAACCTGCATATATTTTGTGCTCTCTTTGGCTGTGGACATGCTCTCTCTACTATCCAAGGCCACCTTATAATTACACACATTCCTTCAGCTCCTGCTGATCATCATGAGCAACTAGTTCTAAAAGACCATTAACATGAGATTCCTTTAAACCATGATCAAGATCAGCTTCCCTAACATCAGAAACAACAGCCTCCTCTACCCCTGGATCATGATCGAGAGCATCCTATTGTTCGGCGTGATGTCCACCTTGATTACGCGACAACGGATTTAGCTTCCTCAGCATTGCATGTAGCTCAAAAAGAGTCAAAAGGATAGATCTTGTGACCAATTGTAGCACCAGTACCTTGCCCAAAGAAGGATATCAAAGAGGACAACTCATTGTCTACATAGAATGAGGAGGTACTCTTCATGTTGCTAATTCCAAAGAGACTATCCAGCCAGCAATTGTGATGATGCGGAGGATCATCTACTGGCATCGTGGCACGATGTAGAAAAGGCAGCGGTTGGATGCGAGGAGGATGCCGAAGGTAGATTAGATGATGATGTGGAATACAATATGTGATCAGCATGTGCTGCATCAAGTAAGTGTGGGGTATCATGATATGGACCACATATGAGTTGATGATTTTCCTCGTTAGAAAATGAAGATTGTCGACAAGCAGCACCAGAGCCGACACATCGCGATCGACTCACCGCTGCAATATTGTCTACTTCCTTCTTGAAGCCCGAAGGTGGCAGGCATCTAGCCTTGCTAGCTGTCTGTCCACATGAGCCATTCCTTTACTAGTCTCTTGATTGTCATATACTCTACTATTTCTAGTTGTGCTTATTCTCTTCCCCCTCACCATGAGAGAAGTGCTACTGCTAGCTTGTATGCAGAGCGAGCAACCACTTTTTTGATCACTCCGCAACATACACTTGACATTGCAACTCCCCATTCCTTTGTCCCTGCAGGCCACCATGATTCTTCACCTTGTTTAAAAAGAAAATAAAGTAGAATCAAAGAGAATCGGGCTAGATATAATAAAGGAACCAAGCGTTGTTAAAATTAAGCCTAATTATAGCAGCTCATTTTTCAATGTTGACATGGCATGGATAGATAGAATAAAAGAACTAAGTGTTGTTAATACTAAGCCTAATTATAGCAGCTCATTTTCTAGCATTTGCATGGTATGCAAAACTACCATGCAAATAGTTTTTGCATGATGCAAGTTGTCACATCAAATTTGGCACATCCTACACCTCTAACCAGGAGAGGCATGAGAGAGAGAGAGAGAGAGAGAGAGAGAGAGAGAGAGAGAGAGAGAGAGAGAGAGAGAGAGAGAGAGAGAGAGAGAGAGAGAGAGAGAGAGAGAGAGAGAGAGAGAGTTGTATCCTACTTCCTGCCTTGCAGAGAGTGCATGAGGAACGTATGCTCTGCACAATCATGAGAAAACCTATCGAAGTGTATGCCTGTCGTGGTGTTCTTGATGAGGGAGCATGGCAAGGTGGACAGAAGAATAAAATCCTTGAAGAGAGTTTTAGAGCGCTCCATAGAGACTCCAATTTTTTATGAGTGAGAGGATTCTTGCTTAAAAGAGTTGCTAACAAACAAGAGAGGGGCCCAAAATAGAGGAGGGAAGCACGGTAGAAGTAGAAGGAGGCGAAAAAGGTGCAAGTAGTTGAGGCCAAGAAGGCTCAGGGATGGGTGGTGGGGGCAGGCAAGATATCGGATACTAATTGAATTTCTACAAAGACCAGCGAATAGCATCATCATAGTAGTATCTAAGTAGGGGCCCCCAATCTCAAATGCATAAGTGAAAGGGTGAGTTTAGGAAATGAAAAGTTGCCTTCAAATGGAAAGTCAGAAAAAATTCTTGTCCATATAAAAAGATGTTCTAGTGGGCATTGGTACATTTATAATTATCTTCCTCTTTAAAGTTTCTCTTTGCCTTGTGTAGGTAGAGTTTCCTTTCACTGTGTAGGACATAGTGAAGAAGCAATTAGGAAATGTATGTACATTGAGGACGTCATGTTGGCACTCGGCTTTGGGCCCCGGATGTACCAACTCATTAGTACCCTGTGTGCGAGTAGCCATTTGGAGCTTCTTTTTTAAGAAAGGATTGTGGGAGACTTTGAGGTTAAAAGATCCATTAAGCAAGGTTGCCCTCTTGCCCCTCTATTATTAGCCATTGGTTCCCATCCTCTAGTAACATTACTTGAAGATATCGTTGTTAAAGGGGAGATACAAGGACTAACTCTTCCTGACAACGACCAGCTGTTGGATAAGTTTTTTGCTCTGTATATAGCCTTCAAAGGGGTGCTTCTTAAGCTTTCCAAATGAGACTGGAAAGAGTTCTTGAAACCTTTGAAGATATTCCTATGGAAAAAAAACACAAAAGACTCTATGCCTTGGGAGTGGGCTAGTTGGGAGACAGTTGCAAGACCTGTGGAGCAAGGCGGTCTAGGGATTCTCAACCCTAGCATCCATGCTAAGGCATAATGTGCTAAGTTTGTGGTGACTTTAACAAAGCAAGACCAGCAGGCCTGGGCCAGTATGGCAAGGGCCATGATGGAAAAATCTAAATTATGCTCAAAAGGTGGTATGTGGAAAGGGTTGGAGTTACACGATAAGCTTCTCTTCCCTCATTGGTCTATCCTTAAACTTGGAGGATCGCTAGAGGAGCTCTTTCAAAAATGCAACAAGGCAATGGAGTCTTTGGGATGGGGAGAGCTGGAAAGGTACTTCCACAACTCCATGTCTCATTGGTCCCATTGTCTCTCTAAGTTTGCAACCATTTCTATGACGCCTTTCGGGAGGGAAATTGCCAGAAAAATTCATAATAAAGGTATCAAGTGTATTGGCAAGCTTTGGGACTACAACAGTTTTTACTGGAAAGATACGGACCAACTGTCAGTTTAACCTGAACGGGATTGAATGCTTGCTAACCAGCAAAGCTCTGGGACAGCTAAACAAGTGGTATATGTCATATTGTGATTCTAGATTTGAGTGGAAAGCCTGGCAATGGCCAAAGAACAAACACTTTCTGAAGCCACAAACCAAGGGAGTGTACTTCTCACTTATGTATACAAAGGAATGGTTCTTTCCACCCTAACATCAGAAAAACAGCCTCCTCTACCCCCGGATCATGATCGAGAGCATCCTATTGTTCGGCATGATGTTTGGCGTGATGTCCACATTCATTATGCAGTAGCGGCTTAAGCTTCCTCAGCATTGCCTCCAGCTCAAAAGAGTCAAAAAGAGATCTCTTGTGACTAATTGTAGCACTAGTACCTTGCCCAAAGAGGGATATCAAAGAGGCCAACTCATTGTCTACATATAATGAGGAGATACTCTTCATGTTGCTGATTCCTAAGAGACTATCCAACCAGTGATTGTGATGAGGCGGAGGATCTGCCAACACCACGGCACAATGTAGAAAAGGTAGCGGTTGGATGCCGAAGGTAGATTAGATGATGATGTGTAATACAATATGTATCAACATGTGCTGCATCAAGTAAGTGTGGGGTGTCATGATATGGACCACATTTGAGTTGATGATTTTCCTCGTCAAAAAATGAAGATGTGGACAAGCAGCACCATAGCCGACAAATCGCGATTGACTCACCGCTACAAGATTTTGTGCTTCATGCTTGAAGCTCGAAGGTGGCAGGCATCTAGTCTTGCTAGATTTTTGTCCACATGAGCCATTCCTTTACTAGTCTCTTGATTGTCATATCCTCTACTATTTCTAGTTGTGCTTATTCTCTTCCCCATCACCATGAGAGAAGTGCTGCTGCTAGCTTGTATACAAAGCGAGCAGCCACTTGTCTGATCACTCCGCAACATACATTCTGCTACCTTGTGACCACCCTTGACATTTCCACTCCCCATTCCTTTGTACTACTGCAGGCCACTGTGATTCTTCAACTTGTTTAAAAAGAAAATAAAGTAGAATTGAAAGAGAATTGGGCTAGACATAATAAAGGAACCAAGCGTTGTTAATACTAAGCCTAATTATAGCAGCTCATTTTTCAATGTTGACATGGAATGGCTAGATAGAATAAAATAACTAAGCATTGTTAATACCAAGTCTAATTATAGTAGCTCATTTTCTAGCATTTGCATGGTATGCAGAACTACCATGCAAATAGTTTTTGCATGATGCAGGCTATCATAGAAAATTTGGCACGGCAAATTTGGCACATCCTACACCTCTAAACAGGAGAGGCATGAGAGAGAGAGAGAGAGAGAGAGAGAGAGAGAGAGAGAGAGAGAGAGAGAGAGAGACTTGTATCCTACTTTTAGCCTTGCAGAGAGTGCATGAGGAACCTATGCTCTGCTCTGCCTTGGCTAAGATTTTTGCTCCGTATATAGGCTTCTACGGTCCGCTTCTTAAGCTTTCCAAATGCAACTGGAAAGAGTTCTTGAAACCTGTGAAGAGATTCGTATGGAAAAACAACACAAAAGACTAGACTACACCTTGGAAGTGGGCTAGTTGGGAGATAATTGCAAGACCTGTGGAGCAAGGCAGTCTAGGGATTCTTAACCCTAGCATCCATGCTAAGGCCTAATGTGCTAAGTTTGTGGTGACTTTAACAAAGGAAGATCAGTAGGCTTGGGCCAGTATAGCAAGGGCCATGATCGGAAAATCTAAGTTATGTTCGAAAGGTGGTCTGTGGAAGGGGTTGGAGTTACACGATAAGCTTCTCTTTCCTGATTGGGCCATCCTTAAATTTGGAGGATCGATAGAGGAGCTCTTTCAAAAATGCAACAAGGCAACGGAGTCTTTGGGATGGGGAGAGCTGGCAAGGTACTTCCACAACTCCATGTCTCATTGGTCCCCTTGGCTCTCTAAGGTTGTAAACATTTCTATGATGCCTTTCTTGGAGGGAAATTGCCAGACAAATTCATAATAAAGGTATCAAGCGTATTGGCTAGGTTTGGACCTACAACACTTTTCACTAGAAAGATACAGACCAACTAGCTGGTCAGTTTAACCTGGACGGGATTGAAATATTGCTAATCAGCAAAGCCTTGAGATAGCTAAACAAGTGGTATATGCCAGATTGTGATTAGAGATTTGAGTCGAAAGCCTGGCAATGGCCAAAGAACAAACACATTTTGAAGCCACAAACCAAGGTAGTGTACTTCTCACTTATGTATTCAAAGGAATGGTTCTTTCCATTGAATAAATTATGGGGCAAGCAATGGTCAGAATCAAGATGGGAAACAGTTTTGAAGAACACAGGGCACCTATAGTGGCTGCATAGGATGAAGGTATTTGTTTGGAAGGTGTTGTGCGGTAACCTACCAACTGGAATGAAGGTTATCACAAAGGGAATTGGTCCGGATCCTTGCCCGCAATGGAGTTCAGCTAGGTAAGACCTCGTTCATCTTTTCAAGGAATGCCCAACAGTTAGTGGCCTCGTAGGAAAAACTGCAAATGGGTTCAAAAAACCTGGAAAATTGGTTTCTACAAGAATGATCTCTTCTTGGGAGGGAAAGTATATAAAAGTCAAGCGCTTCTTATCATAATAGAAATAGTGAGATTTTACTACTTGAAACATGTATATTGGAAAGCAAGAAACTACTGCATCTTTGTGAACACCATTATAACAACTAAATTCGCAGAGATAACCCAAGAAAGTAGGGGGGAAATTATTGCAATTGAGAAGCAAACGAGTTCTGGTGAATGGAAGAAGACCTTGACTAACATACTTGGGTGAAGAGGTGGACTCCTTCCTTTCCTTGGGGTGGCTCCCCTATCAGCCGATGTTGCTATCTCCGGTATAGTTGCTATGGCTCGTCTCGAGCATGACAGGAAATTGTAGTTTTGGTTGTGTTAATATATTCCACTCACGATTGTGAGTTTTGCAAAAAAAAGAAGGAAACTTATGTACATTAGTAACTTAGTTGGAGGATAGTGTAGAAGCATCCTCAGCCCCTTCAACCTCCAACCTTGTGCATTCCTCCCCCACCCCCCAAGTGTGGTACATTGATTATGCAATTTCCCTCTTGAATAACAGGTTGTCTGGAGTTCAACTCTCCTCGTCCAATAGATCTTTAAGGTCTCTTGGGATAGTTTCTTACAACGTTAAAATATTCTCCTTCTTCTACTCTCTCTCTCTCTCTCTCTCTCTCTCTCTCTCTCTCTCTCTCATACACACACACACACACACACACACACACCCTAAAGGTTCCTGAGATCATTATCCTACATATGTAAATGTGGCCAATCACAACCAAGAACCAATTTTTGTGTGATGATAAGCCTATAAGTAGAAGGAAAAGAATATTGAAGGTGAATACTAGCACCCCTCCGCCTACAACAGGTATTGAAAATCTAGTGAGATAAATGCATGAATTCTTAAAAATCTTGAATGAATGAGCACCAAGCCAACAAAATGACAACCCGTACTACGTCAAATGTGATGATGAACAACATGAAGATGAAACCGATCAAGACGCACAAGGAAACAGAGGGAGTGGCTACCTATAGAATAAGTCACTTAAGTATTTTATAGAAAGTGACCTTTGTCAATGGCTGATTTGTGACCTAAGAGGAGCATCAAAAGCTCATTTGTGAAAATTATATTTGAGATAGAGAAACACAGTGTAGCAACATCACAGAAGGTAGAAAGGAGTATAATATGGGGGCCTATGAAGAGGAACACTTGGACCAAAACGAGGGAAAGAGGCAACAACAAATCCAAGTCAAGGAGTCTCTACCATAGGAGAGATGAAGTTGTCTAGAAGATTTGAAGATTTGAAAACCGCTTAGCTATTTTAGGATTTGAAAACCGCTTGTAGACATATAGAAAACACAATGGCAAGCCATTTGGCAATACATCAAGCCATAGAGCTTGCCATGGTGTTATTTTCAGGGCCGGTTAGCTATTTTAGGACTTGAAAACTGCTCACGGACAAAAAGCCATAGAGCTTGCCCACAATGCATATGCGTTGTGGGTAAGCTTTATGGCTTACCGTATTGACGAACGGATTGCTATTGTGTTGTTTTTAATATGAGTTGTGGGTAAGCTCTATGGCTTACCGTATTGCCGAACGTAGCTTAACCTAACCTAGTCTAATGTAGCTTAACCTAACCTACCCTAACCTAACCTAATGTATCTTAACCAAACGTAGCTTAACTTAACATAACCTAACGTATAAGATAACCTTACCTAATGTATAACCTAACCTAACATAGCTTAACTTAACATAACCTAACGTATAAGATAACCTAACTTGACCTAACCTAACTTAACTTATAACCTAAACTTAACCTAAAACATAAACCCCGTCAATTGCATAATTTCAAAAATGACATAATTCAAAACGAAATTTCTTCAAAACAAGATTTTTTCATAATTCAAAATGAAATGATTACAAATCATAATTTATTTTAAAGCATTGAAAGTTTAAAGCATGAAATTTTCTTTTATTAATATACAAATCAATTTAAATAAATTTAATATGCATTTAAAGGTTCGAGCACTCACATTAGTCCTATTTGAGCAATAAAAGAAGTTGTAAATGTCCTGGAACCTGCAAAAATGCACACACAAACACAAAGTTAAAAATCCATAAATCCTAAATCTACAAGTAAACATGAAACAATCTCACCTTAATGTTATGGGTTAACCCATAAGCAAGATTAGCACTTTCGACAGCTTGTTTCACACCAGATTTGTAAGAGATGAGGAAGAAGAGAGCTTGATAAAAGGTGCAAAAAGAAGAGCAATGCGTAGAAAAAGCCTACGGTTTGGTTTTTTGCAAGTACCGTCGGTACAAAAATCGGTATATGTTTCGAAAAACGCGTCGGAGAGAGCGTCAAAAGTGCATGCGCGCTAACATCGGAACAGGTGTCGGAAATTTGAAAATCAAATTTTTTAAAAACTTTAGTTTCCTCCATACATACCTAAACATATACCGATGCCCACCAGTAATGCCAGTAATGTGGCGTCGGAATTTAAGTGACCTCTTGTAGTGCACCTGTAGTGGCCGAATAGGATGAAGGTATTTGTTTAGAAGGTGTTGTGGGGAGCCCTACCGACTAGCATGAAGGTAATCACAAGGGGAATTGTTCTGGATCACTGCCCGCAATGCAAATCAGCTAAGGAAGACATCGCTCATCTTTTCAAGGAATGCCAAGCACTTAGTGGCCTCGCAAGGAAAATGTGCAAATCAGTATAAAAACCTGGAAAATTGGTTTCTACAAGAATGATCTCTTTTTGGGAGGGAAAGTATATAAAAGTCAAGCGCTTCTTATCATAACAGAAGTAGTGAGATTTTACTACTTTAAACATGTATATTGGAAAGCAAGAAACTGCCGCATCTTTGAGAACACCATTATAACAACTAAATTTGCAGAGATAATCCAAGAAAGCATGGGGGCGATTATCGCAATTGAGAAGCAAACGAGTTTTGGTGAGTTTTGGTGAATGGAAGAAGACCTTGACTAACATACTTGGGTGAAGAGGTGGACACCTTCCTTTCCTTGGGGTGGCTCCCCTGTCAGCCGATGTTGCTATCTCCGGTATAGTTGTTATGGCTCGTCTTGAGCATGCTAGGAAATTGTAATTTTGGTTGTGTTAATATATTCCACTCACAATTGTGAGTTTTGCAAAAAAAAAAGGAAACTTACGTACATTAGGAACTTAGTTGAGGATAGTGTAGAAGCATCTTCAGCCCCTTCAACCTCCGCACCTTGTGCATCCCTCGCCCCCCCCACCCCCTAAGTGTGGTACATTGATTATTCAATTTCCCTCTTGAATAACAGGTCGTCTTGAGTTCAACTCTCCCCGTCCCGATAGATCTTTAAGGTCTCTTGGGATAAATTCTTACGACACTAAAAAATCTTCTTCTTCTTCTTCTTCTCTCTCTCTCTCTCTCTCTCTCTCTCTCTCTCTCTCTCTCTCTCTCTCTCACACACACACACACACACACACACACACACACACACACACACAGCCTAGAGTTTGCAAAAAATAATTCTTTGGTTCGTTTTATATTGTACTAAAGTTGAAATATTACGGTTCAAAATATAAGATTTTTTTTTTTGAAGGATTGAGAAACCTATACACGAAACTTTTTGGAGATAAATTAATTGTATTCAAAAGATTTTGACTCTAAATTCAGAGAAAATTATCATCTTAAAATTAAATTTGAGAGATAAACTCAAAAATTGTGCCCCATTAGTGGAAATTTTTCTCTTTGTCGTATTGTGTGCACTCCTAGCAATGGAACAACTACCAAGTGGGCAACCTTTTCATATTTTGAGTTGCTACTATTGTGGAATTTGAAGTGCTCCTTGACCTGATATAGCTTTCCAACTTTTATGGGAGAATAAGTTGTAGTAGAGCTGTCTAGCTTTAATGGGAGAATAAGTGGAGCTAGAGATCATTCAAATCAACATGGGTGCAAATAGATTCATGATAGACGAAGACAATTGTGAGTTTTACAAGAATCCTTTAACACAACAGTCGCCTATTGTTACTAGTGCACGAAGTAGTGTCGCCCTAATAATATTAGATGCATCACACAAGAATTTCCTTGCACCTCTCAATGCATGGTTGGCATTAGAATTTCAATGCCTATCCAAAACAAGTTGTATACTGTAGTGAAGAAAGAAAAAGAGAGATTTCAAGTTTTTGAGCTAACTCTTCATTATGATGGGTATATTAAATTGCAAACAAATGAATAGATTCTCTCTTAAGAGATAAGCAATGAAGAATAAAAGACATGTCTTTGTTGATGTTGATGAGGTGTTATTTGAAGATGACATCCATGGAACAAAGTACATCGTGGTGACTCATGCTTGTACCCATGAACAAACTCTAGTGGCTAGAAGTAGGCAATGGCCAGATGTGACCAACGCTAAGACAATATGGGCAACTAGAAGAGAAAAACTAGGTACCATGATTAGATACTTTGGACTAGTTAGCAATCAAAATGAACAGTGTGATGGATACATCAACGAGCCATTCGAGACTGAGCCATAGCAAGAAGATTTCTAAGGATGAATGTCCATGGCCCATGTACTTTTAAACTTGAAAGACCATTTTTTTCAATCCTTTGGGAGTTTCCATGTGTTTAAGGGCTAGCATGAATAGAGGGGGACTAGGTCTAATTCAAAAGTTGTAGGTTAAATACTTATGACCATTTCATTGCTTTGCATAAGAGCGAAGTGATGAACCCAAGAATCCATTTTGAATCAAGGGGGAACAGAGTGCCTCTACTTGTGACAAGCCGAATTTCCCAAGATCTTAAGTTGAAGTGCATGGAAAGATCAACGCCCATAAAAACAAGTATCAAATGTGGGGTAATGGCTATGTTGTGGACTCGTGGAGTCTAATGGCTTGTTTGACAGAGCGTTCCACCACCACCTTATTAAGGATGTCTATTGTGGGCCACCACATGGAGTCATCGCGCACGAGATAAGGTTGCCCATTTTGTGTGAGAGGAGCACAAGGTCATTACTACTTATAGCTTTGAGCTTGTTTGCTAGGAGATTCATATCGATGATTTTGTGTCCTCCTTTCTCTCTAGTGAGAGAGAAAAGCTTCCAATTATTTGTGGTTGAGTTATAAATGTAGTGTTTGCTGACCCATAAGAAATGTATACATATTTTGATTATCTATTCTAAGGGGGAGACGAGAGGCCTCTAGCATGACATATGCAAGAAGGCAAACCTTGAGAGAGAGAGAGAGAGAGAGAGAGAGAGAGAGAGAGAAGAAGAAGAAGAGAGTTTTAACGTCGTAGGAAACTATCCCAAGAGACCTTAAAGATCTAGCTGACGAGGAGAGTTGAACTCAAGACCTATCATTCATGAGGGAAATGGCATGACCAATCTACCACACTTCCCGATGACGTGGGGACATGCCTTCAAGAAGAGGAGAGAATCGTCTGCAAATAGTTTTGCTAGAGTTGCCTATTTGCTGGCAAAGCCAGGCCTTGCAACTCCCCTCGTTCCGCACTAGCTTCGAGCTTCATGATTAAAGGATGTGATCCTATGGCAAAAAGTAGGGAGGCTAGAGGACATCCCTGCTTAATAGACCTTTTGGCCTTAAAAGAGCCCACAAGTCTATCGTTGAATAGGAGCTCTGACTGGCTTCCAGCTCCCAGTACACTTACCAGATGACAAAGGTGCGGCCCAAAGCCCATAGCTTCCATGATGGCTTCTATATATGTCCATGTTATTCTATCATAAGCCTTATCCAGGTCCAGTTGTAGCAGTATACACTCTTGCTTTGTGACAATTGCGTACTCGATGCCCACCATTGCTGCCAAGATGTTATTGTAAATGGACCTTCCTTTGATGAACCCATGTTGATGGGGAGATATGATCTTGGTTAGTAAGGGGGCTATTATGAGGGCTACAACTTTAGCAATAATTTTGTAGGCCATCAAAATCATCGTTATAGGGCGCCAGTGTTTCATTTGAGAGCAACAGATCTGTTTGGGGATGGGTTTGATAAGCCCTCTCTTTGCACTTATCTCCAACGACCCTTCGACAATGGCTTTATTGACCAGCCTTGTGAGTGGGACCTTGAGACCGTCCCAAAATTCTCTCTAGAATTCCACTGTCATTCCATCCCAACCATGGAACTTTTCCTTGCCAAGGGCTTGCAATGCTAGTGAATATTTGTCTTCAAAAAATGCCCTTTCCAAGAAATTAGCTTCTGAGTGGGGAATCTTCTTCTTGATACTCTGAAGTAAGGACCCTCCGGCTTCTTCCACTTCTTGGGACTGGATCTCTAGCCGTCCAATGATTTGACTAAGATAGCTCACCATCAGACCAGCCATCTCATCCTGGTTATGTATTGTTGTCCCTTTCTCATCATCGAGCGAGCGGACATGGCCTCGACTCTTCTTGATTTTTAAAGCCCTAAAAAATTGAGCTTGATTAGAGGCTTCAAGTTGTAGGGAAGTCTCCCTGGAGAGAAGCCTTGCCTTTCTAATATCTTCTAGCTACTCATTAGTAAGGTTAGATTTGGCTTCGAGCCATCGCTTGTGCTCATCCTCAGTATCAAGCCCATTGGCTTTTTTGGAGGTAAGCCCCTGTACCTCCACTGTAAGATACAGAAGGTGTACCTCCATAGCTTTCTTGATTCAGGAGCTCGAGGTTTTGATTGCTTTCTGGATGCTCCGAGCAAAGAGGTCCCACGAATTATGTTTGTTGAGGTTGACATCTTTTTTTATCTTACCTAGTGCTTTCTGGTTATATTCCTAAAAAGAGGTCTTTGAATAGGTGTGCCCCTATTACTAACAATCTTTTTCACCTCTTGGGGTCTACTTCTCACTTGTATTCTTCTTGAAATGTATTTGCAGAGGTATGTGACCCGATAGGCTTTTTGTTGGGACTATCTTCATCTCCATCAACGACGGTATCTAGTCCGCTTGGTCTGAGCAATAGCATGTGTCCAGCCTAGAGGCAGTGCAAGCATACTAGAGGCTTGTGTAGGTGAACCCGGGCATGTTGTTCCATGGGCCAATTTCCCATAAGTCGATCATCGCCCATTTTTCTCACAAACTTTTCCATTTAGACCTTTCCAAGCCAGCCAGCATACTGGAGGATCCTGTTCTATCCCTGCTCTTTTCTACCGTATTGAAGTCGCCAACCAACAACCACTCACCTTTAATAGGAGTATCTCTAAGATGCATCCATAGTTTAGCTCTGTCTTTTGCATTGCAAGGGCCATACACATTCACAATGGTGAAGGGATGCCCTTCCCATCTGATTCTAATCCCCAGGATTCTGTCGGATGGGTGGTTTAGAACCAACCTCGGGTCCAATTCTCTGTCTACAATGCTGAGGACGCCACTAAAACCGTTACTTCCTTCTCCATAGAATACTAGTTTCTTTCCTAGTGCCTGCTTTCTCTTGCCGTGGGCATCTAATAGTGTTCCTGGATGGCCCAGCAGTTGACTACCTTCTCCTTTTTAATTTCCTCCCAAAATAGGGTACTCTTCTTACGGGTTTTCAACCCCTTTACGTTCCAAGATTGGATAGTGACAGACTCCATCATTAATGAGGGGTTCATTGGGAAAGAGGAACAAATTCTTCAGGATTCGAATCATCCCCCCCCCCCCCCCCCCCCCCCCCCCCCCCTCCTTGGTCTTAGGAGAATCCGGGGGTTTGAAGTTTGGGGATTTCTTTTCTTGCAGTGCTACAAATGGATTGTGTAGTGGGACAGTCAACCCCCCTCCTTTCACCTCAAGTGTTCTCACGGCTTGAAGTACTTTGGAGTCTCTTGCCACTGCCTTCACCCTTTTGGCTCTTTTTAGACCAGGGACTTGAACAGCCGTCACCGTTGTCACTGTCATAAATTTTGGGGTAGCAGCGAGAGTAATGATCTTATTATTAATGCATGCACCTTCAGAGATTCGTTGTATGGGAATCGATTCCTCCACAATATTTTCCTACATTTTTAAATTCATCATACCTTCTTTATCCTTCCCTGCATTTGCCCCTTCCTTACTACCTCCTTGCTTCTCCAGCCCTTCCATCTAGGTTTCCATTTCACTGGTGGCCTGTGTTGCTAGAGCTGTAGTACCATTAGACTTCAAGGGGAAATCCTTGGCGAAGTGTCCAAAGTTGTTGCATTTGTTCCAAAGTTGAGCAGAATAGTAACAAGCCCAGCTCTGACATTGATAACCATGCTCTTAGGTGGCATTTTAGACACATCCCAGCCTATACAAACCCTGTTTGAGCTTCTGCCAAACCCTCTCTTGCTAGGTATAAATAAGCAAGTGCCCAGTTGACTAGCAAGCATCGTGAGATTATCCCACAGCCAGCTAGGCAGTCCCACAAACTCAACCTAGACCGGATGAAACCCTTGTAGAGATTCAGCTGAATCGAACACTGGCTCTCAAGGCACCACATAGACCGGTCCTATTAAATACTAGGGGCCCTTTGTCGAGAATATTTTCCACATTTGAGGCCTCTTTGAATCTCACTGAACAAAAACCTTTAGCTAGCTAAAAAGTACTTTCAACTGCTCCTCCATGACCAAGAATTTGAGGGCCCTGAAGCCATTGAATCATCTCAAACCTGTTCGGGATTCTTCCACTGAACCCAAATACCAGCGTTAGCTAAGCTTGCCTAGCTAACTGTTTTTTGATAAGTATTGGTGGAATCGCTACAATAATAGCCTCGACAACCTCCACCTGTCGTGGCAAAGACTTTCTTTAAGCAGAATAGGCCCGATTTGCCAACCCGTCTTCAACCAGCGCACTGTGGTCTTTTGTGTTGTGGAGACTTTTTTGGTGTTTGTTGGAAATTGTCATTATATTTATGTGCCTTGGAGCTAAATCAGTGTTTTTTAATGGTTTTTTGTGTTGTAGATAGACCTTTGTTTCTAGTAATGCTTGAACAAGTGAAATGAGCTTTTGATATGTCTAAAAATAGGTTGTTAGCAGTTATATTGATTCTATTTTGGGATTATAATTTTCAGTGATGAGAGAATCTGTGATGAGAGAATATGCATATTCCATTATTGGCAATGAAAAAGGTGCAGCACATCCCCTAGAAGAATAAAGATAACTTACCTTGAATAGGCACAGGCTCTGCCTCCTTTTTTACTTAAACTAGGATGTCTCTTTCCCTGTGCAATCTGAACGATTCCCTAGATGTATGTAGGTGTCCGCTTCTTTTACACCACTGGATAATTTTGGCAGCGTCCAAGCCAAAAAAAAAATTTTTACCAATTGTTACTTCATTTTGATTCACGAAACCAAACACAAAAAAAGAAGACCGATTGTAACTTCACTTTGATTCGGAGTTAGCATTTAGTAATTTGGATTTTGTTGCACAATGCCAACAAGTTTCACATACGGTCTAGGTTTATATATCTAAAGTGAAAATAACTACTACCCACCATAAACATCCTTTGTGCAAAAACTCTACCACATCCCCTTAATTTGGTCCTTGCCCCCGAATCAAACGCCCTTGTTTACCTTACCCTAGCCAAATTCAATATCTACCATATAGTCAACCAAGCCCAACAAGTTTGTACGAGGCTTTTGAGTCACCTAGGAGGAGCTTGCCAGCTTCTTGGCATCCGCATCCACCTGCCTGCTACATACATACAACCCCACATCAATCAACAGCTTTCCACCGACTGTAAGCAGCTACTCCGTATCCTTCAAGGGGATAGTGAAGCTAGTGAATGGTGCCTTAGACTTGTGCGCGGTGGTGCTATTCATGAGCATGGCCAACATGAAAATCCAGTATGGATCAATTCACGTACCCGGCTAGTGCTTAGTTAGCCCTCACACCTGCTTGTGGCCTTAAACATGACTCGATAGAATATCCTTGAAAGGAAAGGAAAGGGCTACTTGAAATAGCTACCATTAACACTAGTCCTGCAATTGGACACTCAAGTGTCTCGAGACATTGAAGTGTCTTGCAAACAGATGGATTTCGGTGAATTTTTTAGTATACTTATGATTTATATAGATTATAAAACAGTCATGACCATATAGTTTAACACTTCAATTACTCTCCTAAATTTTGTTTCAGTCAAATTAGAGCTTACGGAGTGTGCAAAATTTCGGTGCCTACGGAATGAAATTTTGCATGCACCTGCTTTTCACTGCCATGCAAAATCTTGGCATGCACGACATCGCGTGAGGCATTGTTTGAGCTAGGGACTCTTTGGCCAAATTGATAAGCAAATTCAAATTTTAAGTGGCCATTTGGAACACCAAACCTTCAAGTTGGTTTAGAATAAAACCAGCTACCCAAAATGAGTGGAAGAGGCCTCGCGTACAGAAAACAAAGGTGTTAATTCATTGCGCTACAATTTCGGTAACGTGCAGCTCGCGTGCAAGCAGGATGGTGCTACCTTCTACAGGTGACGACCTTCCCTCCATGACATTTTGCAAAAGTTTACAAGGCCACGAGTTTCTGTATCCGGCCAAAGGTTTTGGGGTGGATTGGGCAAAGCAGGCCCATCCTGTTGATTGGCACAACAACTGTTACAAGGGGAAAATCCTTGCATTCAACTCCCGCAAGCAGCTCTTTAAATGCATGTTTGAAGGTGACAAGACCTGCTACATGCTCTCCTGGAGAATTTGCGCATGCATATTGTTTCAGATGCTCAAGCAATGCTTGATTTGCAGAATGTAATTGATTTTGATGTTGATGAAGGTCTCTTTGGCAGAGTTTTTGGCATCCCAAAAGAAGGGAAGGGAAAAAGCAATATACTCAAATGTATGTCCTCGGGTGGAGCCACCCGTGGTTTTTTATGTGGATGACGTAGTTGATGCCGATGGAGATGCGATGCAAGTCATGAAACCTATGGATGATGCTTCGACTATGCAACTCATGTCTTTTCCGGGAGAAGATGTATAGTATGAGGAATCTTTGTGTGTGTCCGGACATGCTCAGATTTCAAAATTGCCTATCATTGGATGTATTGCCAGACCACCTGCGCTGTGTAAAAGAGGTCGCCCTCCAAAGCATACCATTGTGGGAAGGGGATGCCCAAAGCAAAATGTTGATTTGGTTGATGTTTCTGATGCTTGTGGTGAGAGCAGGCATGACGCCCTTGTTGCCATGCATGAAAGGAATCATCCATGTGGTAAGGAATATACACTTGCTAAGAAGTGGGAAAAGATACAAAAGTTGGTCGTAAAAAAAGGTAGACCCTCAGATGCATAAGAATCCAATGATTCCAAATATGAGCATGCCTTGGTTGGAGAGGAAGATGAGTGTGAAGATGAACTTTTGGAAGCAGAAGGTCCAGTGCTACATGATAGTGAAGATGAGGATGATTGGTCTAATACATGCATGCTAATATGGAAGAGTGGGGACAAGATTCATATTGAGCCTAATGGGACATTTTGAGAGCTACCATCATTTGTGGATATTGCAGGTCCTGACGTGGGCCAGATTCCAAGAGGATTCACTGAAATTCAGCTATTCTTGTCGCTTTTTCCTTTTGATTTGGTTGATGCAATTGTGGAAGAGACAAACCGATATGCAATGGAGATGCGTGACAAATTACTGGCCAAACATGAGTCCACTAGAAAATGGAATGCAATTGACACACATTCTTTTATGAATTTTTTGGGTGTGTCAATTGGCATGGCTTTCCAATTCATGTCTGACAAAAACTATTACTAGAAGGGAGAGACTTGTGGTGTAGTTTGTTATCCAAATTATGCGGAGAAGATGGGAAAAATAGAGTATCAGTAAATAAAGAGATTTCTGCATGTACGAGATAACTCTCAATGGCCACTTGTAAAGGGGACTCGTGAATATAAGCTATGGCATATTTTGCCTTTGGAAGAGAGATTAAATTCTACATTTCAATTTCATTTCAAATGTGGGAAACATGTAAATGAGGATGAAAGCATAATCCGTTCAAAATGTAAATTGAACCCTTGAAGAGTATACAATCCGAAGAAGCCGCAACAGTTTGGGATACAGCAATGGAATTTGTGTGATTCAAGAACTAGCTATAACTATTCTTTTCGTGTTTATGATAAGTTGCCATGCCCAAAGTTGTCCTTCCATGTTGTTGCAAGGCTTGTGAAGACTTGAATCAGAGAGGTCACCATGTCTTCTTCGATCGATGGTTTACTTTTGTGAAACTTTTGATGCATTTGTCTCATGAGGGATATGGCGCTACGGGAACTTACATGGCGAATAGAAAGACCTTTCCAAATTCTCAAATGCTACATATGGATCATTGTTAGCGAGGAACGTCTCTTTTTTCTTTTGATGCAAAGAAAGGGCTTCTTGCATGCTCTTGGATGGTCAAAAAACCGATTTTCTTTGCTTCCAATGTGTATGGAATGAAGAGAGGAGAGGTACATCGCCAAGTTGGAAATGGTCTTGAGATTGTTGTCACGTGTCCAGACCTTGCTATGCAATACAACAAATACAAAGCTGGTTGTGATGTGTTTGATTCAATGGTTTTGGGTTCAGGGTATAGTTTAAAGATGAGTATTCATGGTTGGAAATGGTGGCATGCATTGTTTTGGGGCATGATTGATTCAGTGTTTGCAAATGCATATATAATTTGGAGATGCTTACGTGGTAAAAAGGGCACAAGTCACATTGCAATTATGGTAAGATTACAAGAACAACTTGTGGATAACCATTTTGTTGGACTACACACTTCAAGGGCATACATGTACACTAGTGATCCTATGGGTGGGCATACCCTAATGAAGTTGGCCTCTCGTGCAAGTAAGTTTTGTTATTTGTGTGCAAGTGAGAGGAAAAGGTTTTTGCGTGACGGAAAAGCAGTCGTTGGGTCTAATCCAACAAGGACTCTATATGGATGCCCAAAGTGTCAAAAGTTTTTGTGTGTAGAACCATGCTTCTACAAGTATTATGCAATGGCAGGACGTGACCTACATGCTACAAGTACGCGGCGCGTTGCAAGATAGTACAATCGCCCGGTACTATTTTGATGATTCATTGAGGGGTTGTTTTGGTGCTATTAGGATTGTTTTGGGCAACTTTGGGGCTGCTTTTGGGCTGATTTGTAACCATAAGTTATGGCAGCAAGTGTGAACTAGGTTATGGCAACATTCATGGCTGATTTGTAACCCAAATTATGCAAAATTTAAGGCTGATTTGGTAGCTCATTCCCATCTAGCTTCTAACAACATTGTTGGCTGAACTTTGGTTGATTCTTGACCAAGATTATGGCAAGGCTTATGGCTGGTCATGTTTAGGGATGATTTGGGGCAAGTTTTCCCCATATCATTGTCATATGTAAATTATTGATTTCGGCCAAGGTTATGCTTGGCTCTTGCTTATATTGATGCGAATTCAATACGTATGGTAGCTCATGTGCCATTCTTAGATTTTAAGTGTGGTCTTCATTCCATTTATTTGAACTTATAAAATATATTGTGCTGGATGTTTAGAAGCAGCTACATGGCCAGCTGTTGCATGCTTTGAGTTGTTGTTTTAGTGAATAGGGTCCAAAAATTGAATTTTTTTCATCTGGATTTTTTCTTTTTGTATGAAACTCTTATGGTTCCCCAAGCCCTTGGTTCCATAGAGGTCCCTCAAATTTATGTCTTATGGCGAGGAATTTTTTTGTGTGTGGTTCCCTCTAACGTGTTTGGGAGTCTGTTATCTTTTACTATGTCCTCTTTGGCATATGTGAAGTCATGTCTAGCTATGCTTTTTCAAACATCTATTAATTTTTTCCCACACCTTATGCCTATACTATTATAATGGGGGAAGGGATTCCGGCTCCCTTCCCCTGCCACGTGGTTGCAGCTCCTTTCTCCGGTGAATGCAGTCTGGAGCCGGTAGGCGCACACACACACACACACACACACACACACACACACACACACACACACAGGTGCCCCTAACTCGTGGGTCCTACTAGTGAACACCTTTGTGCAGTCAAGTTGAGTCTGCGTAGTGCCAGTGCACACTCCTTTCACAAATGCTTTGATTGCACCGTGCATGGATGGCATCCGGGGTGTCGCTCTCACTCTTTCAATGCACTCAGGTTGCGTCTCTTCCCTCCTCTCAACTGGTCTTCGTTTCAATGCGGCACGTAGCTGCGTAGTGTGAGCCACCTATCGATGCTTCTCTCTCGGTGTTGAGCTGGCCACTGACCGCAAGAGAGCTCAATCTCACCACCTCTCCCCATGCTATAAAGGGCCACTCCACAAGCTCTCATTTTGATTCTTCTCCCATTAGCAATAGCATGCTCCTCACCAAATCATGAAGCCTCGCTGACATCGTAGGAGGTAGGTCACTGCTCACCGTATTGCTCTCCTCGGCCTGAGGTGTCCTCCCTCTCATATTACCTGCAAACATGCACCTTTGTTTACAGTTCAAGGTGGAGGGACATGCAGCACGGTCCAGCGAGCAACATGCAGCAGTACTGCGAACAGGTTCTGGACATGGCGATAGGTGAGGTGGCACATGCAAGGCATCAGGTGTTGTGTGTGTGTATGTGTTTCTTCTTTTTTTGGAGGGGGGGGGGGGGGGGGGGGGGGGGGGGGGGGGGGGGACAAGGGTCACATAGGAACGCTGCACGACAAGCTGTGGAGGGTGCAACATTGTTCAACGAGCAGTTCATGGAGACATGTTGTGGACAAAGCAGTAGGTGAGGTGGCGTACGCAAGGCATCAGGGGTGTGTGAGGGTGGGGGGTGGGGGAAAGGGGCAACATTGATGCAGGATGGATGCATGCACCGGGCGATGGCTCGAGGTTGTGGCGGCACATCGTGAGCTCCAAGCACTGTTCAGGAAATATCATTTTTCCAAACATACAAAATTCCTTTCCTTGAATTTTCCAAGAGGATTTTTTTTTAAAATTACGTTGTTTTTTGGGGTTTTCCCACTATTTTTTTGTATTTTGGGGTGGAATTTCTCCTTCACCTCTTGCTCTTAACACTAGGTTGGTAATGGGACACTTTTATGTCCTAGGACACTTTTATGTTCTGTTAAGAGACCATTTTCCTTGAATTATGTCAAGAGTTTCAAAATGGATTTTGAGGTTCTATCTGTCTAGAAAGTTGTCTCATGAGCTGAAAAAAACTCGACATTTTTTTGGAATATCAATTCCATCTTTAACCTTGTCCTTGCACAACATTTCACAACCTAAACTGTGTGAAAATATGGGTCCTGTTTTTGGCTTTTTTCAACTTTTTGCAACTATACCACTCTAGAATTCATGTTTGTGAGGTCTATAATGCTAGAGAACTATTTTTAGTAGTCCTCAACATGTCCTGATACTTCTAGGGAGAAATAAATGTTAAAGTTGTAAGTTATGACCAAATTACAAAAACTGTCAAATCCTGTTTTTTAGCCAATTTTAGCTCTTCTATGATTTTTTTGGTGGCTTTCATCATATCCAAATGCAGTTTTGATTTTCTATGTTGCATATCGTAACATAAAGCTAATATTCCTTGAGTTTTGGGGCACCTAATACTCTATTTTGCATAGTAGACAACGATGGTTGATTTTTTCAATTATAGAAGAAAACGAAACATTCTAGTATATCAAGTATAGCTTTTTCAATATTGTTAGTTTCTTGTGACAACTACATGCATTTTGTAGGTAGTAACCATATCTAGTCATAAGGATCAAATTTGGCTAGATATTGAATAGTTTCTATGGGATCCTACAACTCATAATGTTGAACCCAGTTTTTTCATGATTGTTGTATTTAGCACTTCATCTTTGTCCCAAAGATTCCCCTTGGTAAGAGATGTATTATTCTTTTGATATGCTCCATGGCTCCTTATGAACCTAAAGGACAATAGGGAACTAAGAAAACATGCATATATTATTTGTATTGAGCGTGGCTATAGAAACTTTGATGATAGGTTTGCAGAATGGTAAATATTCAACTTTTTTGTACCTATTTCTTTTAGCAAAACAAAAAATAGTGAGTGAGAAGCAATCATATGTTCTGATCACCAACCCATTGAAGTTAACTAGGGAATTTATCTCAAGTCCTACAAAAATCCCTAATCTTATTTTTATGCAACAAAATGTAAGAAATGACTTTTTTGATGAAAATGCACTGGTCCATCAACTTTGGAGGCTTAGTGTGACCAAAATATGAGAAATTTTAAAAGTTTCTTATTTTTTCCATGTGTAGTAGGCCTTGAACTATAACCTCATGAAAGGATTTTACAAAATGAGTGGATCTACTATGGTTTTGGAGGTTTTTTTCAAAACCCTGAAAGGACACTTTTATGTCCTGTTAGGTTACCAACCTAGTGTTAACTGACATTTTTGAAATTGAAAATGGCACGATATTAAGTTGAGACACATTTTTCTCGAACACTGCCTCCATGTCGTGGAGACCCGGGTGAAGGAATCTGAAGAGATTTTGTTAATGGGGTGGATGCATGAATAGGTGGCCCGGTTTTAACCGGTTGAAAGTTGCTTTTGGAGGCTTAAAATTTAGGGGGTATGAAACTGGTGTTATGGGCAAGAATTGTTTGAATTAAATAATCGTGTGGAGGATACAAAATCTTAAAAATCGTGTGGAGGATTCAAAAACACGTGTGGAGCCCACGTCAGAACGAATGTTCAGTCGAATGTTTTCATGACTATGACTTCTCCGTATCTCTGTGCCTTTCTTCTTCTACACCTTTCTCAGCTCACTCTACAGCCCCCTGTGCACGCTACTTATCCTTTGCTATGGATAGCAACCTAAGAAAGAGACCAAGGAATGCAGCCCGATAGGTCTCCCCCACAAAGACCCGACATTCTCCCACAAAGGTATGTCACCTCTCTTTGTCTCTCTCTGTGTTGTGTACAGTGGACCTGTATGTGTAGTAGAGTATTGAGGTGTGGATACATTGAGTAATGAATATGGATTTATTCCTTTCAGAGACAGAAGTTACAACCTCCTCCCAAAATCAGCCGCTTTGTTCACCCCAAGGATGTGGAGGTGCCATTAAAGGCATTCTGCACGACAAAGGAGGATTTTCACAGGGAATATGGGTTAAGTCTTGAGGGGAAAGATGTTAGGAAGTTGACAGATGCAGATGTGCCCATATCCGACTGGATGAAAGTTTTCACGTGTCTTCTAGTGAAGGAGAAAAAAGTGCGGATAAAAACAGCAAGGCTGGATCACTACAAGGCACTCTACCAGCTCTACAAGTAGGTGTACCAATCCAAACCACCAAACTATCTGCTGGGAGTCAAGTTTGCACGCGGATATGTTTATTTCGTATGCACAGGTCCGGTAAAGTGGGCTCAGTTTGCATCTGAGGTGGTGAAGAATGTGACCAATGAAGGTCACTTAGATAGGAAAAGAGAACAATGGAAGTTAGAGACTTCCCAAGTATCCACAGGAACCCCAAGTGGGTCTACCATCTTCTACCCCATCCGGAAGTACACCAGTCAGAAGTGGGCTTTTTGCGACTACTCAGTCTGCGTTTAGTGTTGAAGTATCCACTTCCTTGCAATAACTTCTTGTTGAGGTTAGAAAATCTCATGACAATGTATTAGCCGAGTGTCAGAAGGCTAAGGATTCTGTGGTCAAATCTGTTGCTGATGTGCACCGTTGCGAGGGTGCCCTTGACACCATCCGAATGCACTTCCCTGACGATGCCAATGTACTAACAGGCTTGCTTGACAGCCTCTAAGAAAAAATTGACCAAGCAAAAGCCACCCTACAACAGGCACAGGTATGCTTTTAACTCCATCTGATTGTATATAATACCTGCAAAGTACCATACAGTATGATTTTTCATACCAGTAGGATTATATCATATTCGGTAAGGGTAGATGACAATACTGGTAGGATGTTATCATACCGGTAGGATTATACCCTACCGGTATGATTACATCCTACCAGTATGATTACATCTTACCAGTAGGATTTAGGATATAATCCTACCGGTATGATAACATCCTATCAGTATGGTTACATCCGACCGGTATGGTTAGATCCGACCGGTATGATAGAATCCAACCGGTTTGATGTTATGCTTTCGGTATAATGTTATCCTACCGGTATGATGTTACCGGATGTTATCCAGTATAATGATGTTATACTATCCAGTATAATAACATCATACCGGTGGGATAACATCATACCAGTAGGATGTAATCATACCGGTATGATAACATCATTATACCGATTTTCAAACATTCATACCCATTTTATACATGTTTGACATTGTCTGATAATAGAGGTCTCTTGCCTACAGGAAGAATTATCCAAATGCTTGGAGCGTGAGGAAACCTTTGGTCTCTATGTCACGTTTGTGACAGACATGATCAGCCAACCAATGCTACCTGAAACCATAGTCTTGCCTGCACGAGTTTCAGCTCCTGGACATAGTGTTGTTCTCATTGATGTGTGCAATGCTTGTGGTGTAAAAATTCATGATCACAATCGCTCAAGATATGTTGTTCTATTGCCTTGTTCACATGCATACCATGCATTCTGCTATGCTCGCTTGGCTGAGAAAGGAAAGTGCATGCTTAAGGATTGCCCCGGAGTTATTTCTGTAGAAGACCAATCCCTTCTAAAGAAGAAGCCAGTTGAACCATGCCCAAAAACATGTGAGAAAATTGTTTCAATGGGTAATCAGGTGGTTGATTTTTGTCTTCTCTGATGTTTTTTTAGGTGGTTGATTTTTGTCTTCTCTGATGTTTTTTCAGAGTTAAGCTGCTTCAAAACTACTGCCGGTAAAGACACAGGGAACAATGCAGTGACGCCTGCATACAAGACACCTATGGAGGTTTTGCTTGATGAAAATGTCCCTGGTAATGCTGAGAAACCTGTTTCGGAAACAACAGAAGAAGAACAAAACTTTGAGGTAAAAGGAGCAAAGTACGACTGGTGTTGAAGGGAAAACCCAGAATGAGGAAGACGATGTGTTGCTAGACACTGGCGTGCGGGTGACAAGATCAAAGACCCCGAGAAAACAAGGCCAACGTGGCAAGAGTAGGTTTTTCATTGATTATGGCTCTAATAAGTGATCTTTTGCTGCACAACTTTCTAAAGCTGATGGTCGTATAGATGTCAGGCTGGAGGGAAGTCCCAAGGAGACCCTTGCTCAGCATATAAGAAAGGCAAAAAGAAAAAAAATCGAGAAGACTAGAGATGAGAAGCCTGAAATGGAGCAAAAAAGCAAGGAAGAGGAAGAGACCCAGGGGCAGCCAGAAGAGGAGATGGACATAGAAGACACTAAGGAGATGCAGAATACCGGCACAAGTTCTGACCCTAAACCCAGAGACTGCAAAAGATTATAGTTTGCCCCCCCTATGTTTCTTTTTATGTAACCACTTCTAAAATTAATATAACTTTCTTTCCCATTCGACGTCTTTTTCATCTTGTGCCTAATTTTTGAACATTGTGTATTTTTATTGTATGATTTCAATCTATAGATATGTCCTAATTGCATATTTGAATTTGAGTCTTGTGTAATTTTTCATCTGCAGATATGTTTTCAGTTGAAGAATGGCGCCTTGCAAGTAGGTTCAGGGCTGACAAGCAGAATGGCAGGGCTGACATTCGTGCAATATGGAATTGCATGTTGTCTCCTGCACTGCTCGTGTTTCCTCTATGGTATAGACTAATTAAAAGAATCCCATTGATATGGCCAAGGCCACCAGCTCCGTTGAGCATCCAGCGTAGGGTTCTCATTTTGGACCTTAATGGATTACTGCTCAAGAAAATTGATGGAAAATATGGTGAAGAATTGCCCTACTAGCCAGAAATGTTGTATGTTGTTGAAGGGGATACACAGTTTTGGGTAAGGCCCGATGCAGAAGTGTTTCTGAATTTTTGTTTCAGATTGTTCGAAGTGTGGATATGGAGCTGCTACGAGTTTGAGAAGCTCAAATGCACGCTAGCGATAGTGTTCCCTGACCACCACAAAAGATTCAATAGAGTGGTAAGTCAGGTGTAGTGCACAAGGGCCCCTTTTAAATTGGGCGTGACAGATAAACTGGTGTTCCACAAGAATCTCAAAAATTTTCCTGACCTACCACCTGACACACTTATCTTTGATGATTCTGGATATAAGCTAATGTTTAATCCATTGGGGTCATTTCTTGTTTTTCCCAAGCTAGAAAAGCAGTCTAAAGAAGTGCGTGCCTGTTTTCTGTCAACCACTGTCATAAACTGGCTGGCACACTGGTTGTACTCTAAGGACAAAATTGAGTATACAAAGAGGACTATAATTTGTGCAGACGGACAACCTGACGACACCTATGTGCGTCGTTTTTATTGGAAATGGCGGATATACTTTTTCAAGAAGAAAGGAACATATTTTTTTAATTAAAAAAAGCTTCATAAAGTCTGTAAAGTGGGTGACTTTTGTCGATGTATTTTTTTGTCGATGGATGTAAATGGAGAATTACTCAGCCTTCTTGTCAATCAATGTAACAGAATTCATGTATAATACATTTACAAGCAAGTTGCACGGAAATACGTTTATTCTATATTTGAAGTATCTTGCAAATAAAAGGGGAGAGAGAGAGAGAGAGAGAGAGAGAGAGAGAGAGAGTCTGATATCGGTATGATACTGGGCAGTGATTGGTATGATACCGGTATGATACTCAGAAGTGAGAGAGATAGAGAGAGAGAGAGAGAGAGAGAGAGAGAGAGAGAGAGAGAGACGGATACTGAGAAGTGACTTGTATGATACCGGTATGATTCTTTGAAGTGACTGGTATGATATCGGTATGATACTGAGAAGTGACGTGCACGCACACACACACACACACACAGTCTTATACTGAGAAGTGACTGATATGATACCGATATGATACTGAGGAGTGATCGGTGTGATACTGAGAAGTGACATAGAGAGAGAGAGAGAGAGAGAGAGGGAGAGAGAGAGAGAGAGAGAGAGAGAGAGAGAGAGAGAGGAGGGGGGGGGACTTGTATGATACTGTGAAGTGACTGATGATATCGGTATGATACTGAGGAGTGACCGGTATGATACTGAGAAGTGACATAGAGAGAGAGAGAGAGAGAGAGAGAGAGAGAGAGAGAGAGAGAGAGAGAGAGAGAGAGAGAGAGGGCGAGAGAAAGAGAGAGAGAGAGAGAGAGAGAGAGAGAGAGAGAGATGAGAGGGAGAGAGAGAGAGAGAGGGAGAGGGACTTGTATGATACCGGTAGGATACTGAGGGTGACTGGTATAATACCGGTATGATACTGAGAAGTGACAAAGACAAAGAGATACTTGTGGCAGCAAGAAAACACTTCAATGGTTGTAGCCATGGCCCTATCTAGATGGGGTGTTGTGTAAGTTGTCTCTGTTGCATAGAGAGAGAGAGAGAGAGAGAGAGAGAGAGGGACTTGTATGATACCGGTATCATACTGAGGAGTGATTGGTATGATACCGGTATGATACTGAGAAGTGAGAGAGAGAGAGAGAGAGAGAGAGAGAGAGAAAGAGAGAGAGGGACTTGTATAATACCGATATCATACTAAGGAGTGACTGGTATGATACCGGTATGATACTGAGAAGTGACACACACACACACACACACACACACACACACACATTGAGGGAATGTATGATATTGGTATGAGACTGGGAAATGACTGGTATGATACCGGTATGATACAGAGAAGTGACTGGTATGATACCGGTATGATACTGAGAAGTGATGGTATTATACGAAATGATACTGAGAAGTGGACAAAGAGAGAGAGAGGAGAGAGAGAGAGGAGAGAGAGAGAGAAGAAGATGAGGGAGAAGAGAGAGAGAAGAGAGAGAGAGAGAGAGGGGGGAGAGAGAGAGAGATAGAGGAGGGATAGAGGGAGACAGTTTAGTTTATAGTTTAAAGGCAGAATACACAAAATTATGCATTATGCATTTCTTAAGATGGTTACAGCTCAAAAGGCATACTATTGTAGATAGACTCACTGACATCAAGTGATATTGTATATAGTTTTGAGTTGCTGGGATGGGGTATCATGGGGATTTTTATTGCCCAAACAAGATGTGAATACATGAACACCTCTAGCTTTTTGTCCAAAAGCTTGTAGGTCTGCTCATTTATCATACGATAGTAAAACCCTTTGATAGCCTAGGATCCTCGCCCAATGATATTGCCCCAGTCATCTTCAGTGTCTGAATGAGACTCCTGAATAGCTGCAGTGCATTTCACTATATAGAAATCCACTTTTTCTTCATTGTCATTTGGTGCGGGAACAGAAAAATTATCACCAACAATAAGAGCTTGACTGAGGGTGTCATAGTGTCCTTCATACGCTGCATCCTCATTTATTTCGTCGTCATCGTCTTCCCCTTCTTTTGTAGGCTCCAAAATAAGGTATGTCCAGAAAGGAACGTGTGACTTGCTCACACATCTCCTCCACTTTTCCTGTTTACATGCACTACAAAAACAAGATAGTGAACGTGTTCTCAAAGCAGTTGTATCATGCTCTGAATATGCAGAAACAGAGTGCATTGAGTGGGTATTTTTTACAGCCTTCACATCCCAATTTTTTCCCCTTTCGGCATCCCCCAATTCAATCACCCAAAAAATCATGCTTACATAATGGGCGTGGGATGCATAGGTGGTTGTAGCACCATTTGACAAGGTCCGTCTCATAATGCCACAACATCTGCAGCACAGTCTATCTTTGGGCAGTTTGGCTGCAATTGGTATTGAGTTGAAGACCTTTTTATCACTGCTCCCGCACCGTTGTGTTCTCCCTTACCATGGCCGGATCCAAAAAAGTTCCAAGACATTTTCCATCCCGTAAAAACACTGTATCTGCATTTTATTCAATGGATAGAAGAAGATTAATATACTCTTGGCACGATAAAATTACCAAAAAAACACGTATTATAATATTATTGATGTTAGACAAACATTTTATTACAACTTTAATGCCAATATTATAGGTCTCGATATTAAAACCACCTTCAGATAATGTTTGTTAGAACATGGTATACCTGGCAAGGAAATAGAATGGTCTTCTTGCTTTGAATTGTGAAGCTGCTCCATCAGACCATACCCAATGACGCCTTATGTTTAGACCAAATTGCTTTAGCCATTCCGCATGTTTCAAAAAACAGTGTTGAACAAAATGTGTGTCATGTTGCTTGTCATCTGAAATGAAGAAGTGAATTGTCTTGTGGATGCCACCTGCATAATATAAAAATCAGAAATTATTGAAGGCTTAATACAAAATAAATAATAATGATCTAGGGTGATGTCGTTACCTGCAATTCGGAAATATGTTATGTGCACAAAAATAGTTACTTGATTTGAATAACAGTGCATGGACTGAATCTCATTTTGTTCTTTGAAACTATAATTTTCAGCAAAGTCAACAACTGACACAACAAAATCTTCTGGAAAGCTTTGTATACATTCCTTATATTGTTCTGCTTGCCATCTATACACAAAATTATGCATTATGTATTTCTTAAGATGGTCTTTGAACATGACTGAGAGATCCTGGCATGATATTTCCTTATGCGACAAGACTTTCCTTTTCTTCTTCAGACCGTCACGCGCAGTTCCTACTTCTAGGTCCTCAAAAATCTTCACCACAATCTTTTTAGCAATGAATGCAGCCTCTGTAGCACAAAAGTCTAACTTATCCGGGCCACACCTTTTACATTGACCACTCAAGCAGGCAAGGGCATGGAAGGTGGACGTATCTGATTTTGGACACAGTATAGAGTCCAATAAGGCTGCTACACTCTTGATAGGGTTTTTTGGTGCCTTGCATCCACCATTGTCTTTGCATATGTTGCATTGACATTGGCAAGCTTTTCCATGCAGACCGAATACAGAACTTCGCATGTGATTTATGGCATCCTTTAGGAAGGACATTTGAACATGTGAAATGCAGCAGCAAGTATATCGGTCTCTCAATTTTCGCACAAAATATGGCTTCATTACTGAAACGCCCCCTGCCTTATTACAAATTCAGGGTATTGTTCTTTGAAGTTGAGAAAGAGCTCCACCTACAATGAAAGACATATATGGTTAAAGAACATTGAAGAAAACTGCAAGTTTTTATTATCTTTGAAGAAAACTGTTATATTACTATAAACCAGTATTTTTTTTTCAAACCAGTATGTTTTTCCAGTTAATTGGTTAGGCAAACCAGTACATATGAACACATGTCCTTGGTACGTACCAGTGGTATATAAGTGTCAACCAGTTCAAATGTTCTTACTGCTGATGAAACCAGTCTTTTCATTTAAAATCAGTATGTTATTTACCTAACCAATACATGTGAGCACTTAACCACGATGTATACCAGTGAGAAATAGGTGTTAAAAAAAAATGAACACATGCCCTTGGTACGTACCAGTGGTATATAAGTGTCAGCCAATTCAAATGTTCTTACTGCTGACGTAAACCAGTCTTTTCATTTAAAACCGGTATGTTATTTACCTAACCAGTATATGTGAGCACTTAACCATGATGTATACCATTGAAAAATAAGTGTTAAAAAAATGAACACATGTCCTTGGTAAGTACAAGTGGTATATAAGTGTCAACCAGTTCAAATGTTCTGACTGTTAATGTAAACCAGTCTTTTCATTTAAAACCGGTATGTTATTTACCTAACCAGTACATGTGAGCACTTAACCACGATGTATACCAGTGAGAAATAAGTGTTAAAAAAAAAGAACACATGTCCTTGGTACGTACCAGTGGTATATAAGTGTCAACCAGTTCAAATGTTCTTACTGCTAATGTAAACTAGTCTTTTCATTTAAAACTGCTATGTTATTTACCTAACCAGTACATATGAGCACTTAACCACGATGTATACCAGTGAGAAATAAGTGTTAAAAAAAATGAACACATGTCCTTGGTACGTATCAGTGGTATATAAGTGTCAACCAGTTCAAATGTTATGACTGCTGATGTAAACCACTCTTTTCATTTAAAACCAATATGTTATTTACCTAACCAGTACATGTGAGCACTTAATCACGATGTATACTAGTGAGAAATAAGTGTTATTTTTTTTTACTGAATATGTAAACTAGTATTTTCCTTTCAAACAGGTATGTTTTTTACCTATCTGACATGACAAACACATGTGAACACTTGACCAGTACATGTGAACACTTAACCACGATGTATACCAGTGAGAAATAAGTGTTAAAAGATTTTTACTGGTTATGTAAACCAGTTTTTTACCTAACCAGTTTATACATATCATACGCGTGTGAAAGTATGCATCTGCAAACGTATGTTTCAGCAAACATACGTGTATGATAAAAACTATGTTTCCATTTATATTCTCCTTCACATCCAATATTTATCTACTCTTAGTCTAGGACCAAATACACATTCCCCTTATTTCCATTTATAACTTCCTTCATATCCGATTTCATATCTACTCTTATCAGCCCAATTATAGTGAATATAGGTCATGAATGCAAATATTAGAAAACAAAAATGGATATAGTGAAGCAAGTTATTACCTGAGATTGTTCAAGAAGATGCACAGGATGTTTGACATATGAATTTCTTCCAATACGCTTTCTGCACACATCCTTCTTATTGGGTGAAACACGAGTGTTAGACATCCAAAAAGAGAAGATCAACTCTTTCTCATCAGGTGTTATGAAACCACGATCCATGGGCTGTCGAGCACACAAAGAGATTAGAAAATTTCCATCACCTGCTGCCCTCAACCGATTCTTTGCAGCTATGAAGTTCCTCTTGTGCAAATTTAGCAACTTAGATGCAACTGAAACATTCACTTTTGAGGTAGATGTACACTCAACATTCATAAGCATTGTGGTGATGAACCTTTTAAGAAAGAGCTCATGTCAGCTCTTGGGTAATTTGATTGCATCTATTGTGTTGCGTATGGCGTCAAAGAAGGTTGTTTGTGCCCTGGGCATTTCAAGGTCTCCAAGAGAAGGATGATTGACAAACTTGCACAAAATATTTGAGCGTGATGCAACATCGAGGGCCTTTGTACGC
>NC_140932.1:124660409-125006579 GCF_014529385.1 Adiantum capillus-veneris
TGTGAGCTGCACGAGCTACCCTCCCTCCTCCTCTCCTCCACCAGCCGTTCGCCCTTCCGTGGCTCCATAGCAGTCGAGAGAGAAAGAGAGAGCAGCAGGTGCAACGAGAGAGAGCAGCAGGTGCAGCCATCGGCTCCCCCCTCCTTCCCCCTATCCTCGGCTCCATCACTACTGCAACTCCCTTGGCGCTGTGCACCGTCGGCCCTTGCTTGGCTCTATAGCAGCAACATCACCAGCCAAGAGAGAAAGAGAGAGCAGCAGGTGCAGCTCTACAGTTCTGCAGCTGATGGCAGCTCTACAGTTGCTGCATGCTGTCTGTGGAGGAAAAATCGAGAAGACATATGGAGGAAAATTGCAAGTAGAGTGCATTATCTAGAGTGAGTTGGTTTTCATGTCTTGCATTCCTAAGCTACCCTTGCTTACATATCCCTCTTCCTTCGTAGATGCTCTTCTTCGGCACACCGTACCAGTGTTTCCACACTCCCAGCCTCTCACAGTCCTCCAGCTTTCGAAGGATTCTGAAAGGCATGAGAGAGAGAGAGAGAGAGAGAGAGAGAGAGAGAGAGAGAGAGAGAGAGAGAGAGAGAAAGAGAGAGAGAGAGAGAGAGAGAGATTATCCGGTCGACAAAGCAGGGAGGGAGAGGGTTTATTAATGGCTATTTAAGTGAGGCTTTCAAATCTCAAGGCAGCCTACAGGTTCGACATTTCGCATGAGCAATGCTTCAAGCCCTGCCACAGAGAGAGAGAGAGAGAGAGAGAGAGAGAGAGAGAGAGAGAGAGAGAGAGAGAGGCATGGGGTTCATAATGAGAGGCGTGGCCTCTTCTTAGAGCATGCTCTGACATGAGAGGAGGGGGCCAAAAAGAGGTGGCATCCATTGGGTTTTTAATTACACAGTCGAAGGTGCGTCATCTCCAATGCAGTCGATGAGGAGAGCTTGGGAGCTGATGGGGTTACAAAAGTCAATATTTATGGGCTGGGTGAGCGCAGATCCAAGCCTGAGAGCGGATCCATGGTGGCCAAGATGAAGGAGGTCAAGAGCACAAGGTGATCGTGCAGGTAGCAATGGTCCGTGCGAAGCGTCTTAACTATTGCAAGTCTAGCTCCTGCGTTGAGTGTCCTTTTTTTAAAGCTTCTGAGGCCTTGCGAGTCTAGCAGATTGCTACTATTGCTGTCGGTGCGCAATAATGCAAGTGGGATTTTTGCTGGTGTTGATGCGCAATATATTGCAGTCAGGTTGTTGCTGGTGCACAGTCATGTAAAAATGCAAGTGACCGACGACCAGTAGTACTATAACCTAGCCTTCTAGGTTCATAGATCTTTTCATTTCCTAAATTCACCCGTCACTTATGGCATTTGAGATGGCTAGCAAGGGTTTTTATTTTTTCAAGATTGAAGGTTCTTCCTTATATTGTTTGATTTGAAAGGTTAAATGCCAAGTTCATGGATCTTTTCATTTCTTAAATTCACGCTTCACTTATGGCATTTGAGATGGTTGGCAAGGGTTTTTATTTTTTGAAGATTGAGGTCCTACTTATGTTATTTGATTTGAAAGGTTAAATGCTAGATTATATGCTTATTCACAAAGCTTAGGCTTGAAATAGCCCGTATTAACACTAGTTTGGCACCAAAGCAAGACACTTAAATGTCCTTTCTTAAGTATTGTAGAAAAAATCTAGCGCTTTTTTTATAAAGTTTCTTACCAAATCTTTTTGATGGAGTCTTATACACTATATAAGGTGTGTGCAAAAATTAATAGAGGTTTGAAAAAGCTTAGCTAGACATGATTTCACATATGCCAAAGAGGACATGGTAAAAGATAACAGACTCCCAAACACGTTAGAGGGAACCACACACACAAAAAAGCTTAGCTAGACATGACTTCACATATGCCAAAGAGGACATGGTAAAAGATAACAGACTCCCAAACATGTTAGAGGGAACCACACACACAAAAAAATTCTTCACCATAAGACATAAATTTGAGGCACCTCGATGGAACCTAGGCCTTTGGGAACCATAAAAGTTTCATACCAAAAAAAAAATTCCAGATGACGAAAATTCAATTTTTGGGACTCTATTCACTAAAATAACAACTCAAAGCATGCGACAGCTGGCAATGTAGCTACTTCTAAACATCAAGCACAATATGTTTTATAAGTTTAAATAAATGGAATGAAGACATGCAACTCATATAACATCTATCTCTTGCTTATACACCATCTCTCTTTGGCTCCTCGTCTTCCACCCTCTAACATACCATCTCCTCTCTCATCCCATTCGCCCTCACTTGGGACCTGCCCTGGAGATGGACGAAGCCAACAAAACAAGAAAGAGAGAGATCATTTCCTTCTCTTTGGGCACCTACGCTTACCCACCATCTCCTCACCCCATTCGCCCCTCTGTGCCTTGCCTACAGATTAGAGAGAGAGAGAGAGAGAGAGAGAGCACCGCAAGCCAGCATTCGACAAAAAAAAAAAAAAATCCGAGTCTCTGAGTGTCGAAACTATTTCGACACTCAGAGACAGTTATAAGAAGGTCCTTCTTGTTTTGTTTCTTGCTCGACATGCACATCCATGGCATATCCTACAGAGAGCCAGACTAGACAACACACACAGCATCTCAAAACTCACAGTGGCATCATGTATTTCTTGTAGCTTAGCTCTTTTTGCATTAACTCGTAACCCTATCCATAGGCTAAACTTGACAGAGATGCCTTCAAAGTCCGTTATCCTCAAGAGGGCACGATCAGAGCTTTCTATTGATTACTCAAAACCCTCTCTCTCTCTCTCTCTCTCTCTCTCTCTCTCTCTCTCTCTCTCTTCTGTAGGCAAGGCACAGAGGGGCGAATGGGGTGAGGAGATGGTGGGTAAGCGTAGGTGCCCAAAGAGAAGGAAATGATCTCTCTCTTTCTTGTTTTGTTGGCTTCGTCCATCTCCAGGGCAAGTCCCAAGTGAGGGCGAATGGGATGATAGAGGAGATGATATGTTAGAGGGTGGAAGACGAGGAGCCAGAGAGAGATGGTGTATAAGCAAGAGATAGATGTTATATGAGTTGCATGTCTTCATTCCATTTATTTAAACTTATAAAACATATTGTGCTGGATGTTTAGAAGCAGCTACATTGCCAGCTATGGCATGCTTTGAGTTGCTGTTTTAGTGAATAGAGTCCCAAAAATTGAATTTTCGTCATCTGGAAAAAAAAATTTGGTATGAAACTCTTATGGTTCCCAAAGGCCTAGGTTTCATAGAGGTGCCTCAAATTTATGTCTTATGGTGAAGAATTTTTTTGTGTGTGTGGTTCCCTCTAACGTGTTTGGGAGTCTGTTATCTTTTACCATGTCCTCTTTCACATATGTGAAGTCATGTCTAGCTAAGCTTTTTCAAACCTCTATTAATTTTTGCACACACCTTATATAGTGTATAAAACTCCATCAAAAGGATTTGGTAAGAAACTTTATAAAAAAAAGCGCTAGATTTTTTCTACGCTAGATTTTTAAGTGTCTTGCTTTGGTACCAAACTAGTGTTAATACGGGCTATTTCAAGCCTGAGCTTTGTGAATAAGCATATAATCTAGCATTTAACCTTTCAAATCAAATAATATAAGTAGGGACCCTCAATCTTCAAAAAATAAAAACCCTTGCCAACCATCTCAAATGCCATAAGTGATGGGTGAATTTAGAAAATAAAAAGATCCATGAACTTGGCATTTAACCTTTCAAATCAAACAACATAAGTAGGGACCTTCAATCTTGAAAAAATAAAAACCCTTGCCAGCCATCTCAACTGCCATAAGTGAAGGATGAATTTAGGAAATGAAAAGATCTATGAACCTGGAAAGTCCAACTTTTTGAGACTTTTTGTGTCCATATAAAGAAAAGGAAATGGTCGAGTGCACATTCATTCATTTGTGTTTTTCTTTTCCTTATTTTTCCTTTAATGTTTTCTTCTCCTTAAACTTAGAGTACTATATTGGGTGATAAATAATATTTTTTGAAGCAAATATGTGCTAACGATTTTTGGCCCGCAGAGGCCATAGGGAGTTGGTGGATGGTGGAGAAAACGGGCATTTCTAGAGTCGTTGGTTTTTGAGGGTGAGGATCAGTGCCACGTGATGGAGAGTGTTAAGGTTTGGGATTTTTTATTGTAGATGTCTTTTTTGGTGCAGATCATTCGCTCTGCAACGTGTGGATGAAGGCAGACGGCACTATTGTGAAGGGAGGTGTCACAAGCGTTATTACTTTCCTTGCACATGCACCAAGCTATGGGTTTTCCACCAATGCTACCCATTCAATGCATCATGGGAATGCGCTCAGAACCTGTGCCTTTTTCACGTTGTTGCAAGCCTGCTTATGCCACAGAGCCAACAAATGCAGGTAGATAAACTATGGAGGAAGCATGTAGCAGCTAGTACCTACCACTTTGTGATGACTATGGTGACCACAACTCTGAAAAAAGGGCATCCTCCATACATACAGATATAAGAGCTATATGCTCCCTTTCATTCTCAAATGCTGCCATTGATGAGGGTGTATTTGTGAGCTTCCTTAGCTCATCTTACACAACACCAAGCTATATTACATGTTTCCGAGAACATTGATCTGCCATTGCCTACTCTCAATGCCTATTCACAGACAATCATCACTATATACCCTCGATCATCTTCGAATTACAAGCTTTCTTCCCGTGGATGCATGAAATGATAATGGCGGTAATGATGATGATGATGGTGATGCACAATCCCTTTGCTAAAGTGCTTCTTAGCACTATTGTAGATGAGCATGTAATCACTTGATACAAAAATCCGACGCTCTCGGCACGTCGATGGTGATTTTGAGTGGCTAACAAGTTGTGCACAAGTTGCATTGCAGGTGGCAGCGAATGTAATCTCTTTTACAGTGGGTGAAGTTTCACCAACGGCAATGATGTTAGGAGGAGTTGAGGAGGACTGATGTGTTTTGAATGAGAAAATATGGTGTAGGTGGGATGGGATATGGCTTCGCTTATGTGCATGTACATGTGCATTAACGAGAGGAAGATGCCTCTACATTCTCACCAGTGATGCGAGAAGCAACATAGTGCATGTATGTAGAAGAGAAGGAGTGTGTTAAGTGTGCAATTTGATGAAATGCATTAGAGAGATTGTTGCAGCTAGTGCTCAGAGTTGTTAATGCCAGGTGAGTCAGCATTGTAGAATTAATCATCATTATCACAGAGCATTTCACTAGTGCAATTGCACGCAAGTGGCCGGTTTGAGGTGTGAAGTGACCATTGAAGCATGTCATGGAGAGTATGCTTGTTGTGCGATGCGGCCACTGCCGGTGCCACGCCGCGACCTTTAGAAACTTGCATATCTTTTGCGCTCTCTTTTGCTGTGGACATTCTCTCTCTACTATCCAAGTCCACCTTATAGTTAGACAAATTCCCTTACTGTTTTTTGCTAATAGGTTCAAGATCTAGTACCTTTTGCACTTGATCAATTTGGGAATATTCCTTCAGCTCCTGCTGATCATCATGAGCAGCTAATTCTAATAGACCATCAACATGAGCTTCCTTTAAACCATGATCAAGATCAACTTCCCTAACATCAGAAACAACAACCTCCTCTACCCTTGGATCATGATCGAGAGCATCTTGTTGTTCGGCGTGATGTCCACCTTCATTATGCAGCAGCGGCTCGAGATTCCTCAGCATTGCCTGCAGCTCAAAAGAGTCAAAAAGAGAGCTCTTGTGACCAATTATAGCACTAGTGCCTTGCCCAAAGAGGGATATCAAAGAGGCCAACTCATTGTCTACATACAATGAGGAGGTACTCTTCCTGTTGTTGATTTGAAAGAGACTATCCAATCAGCGGTTGTGATGAGGCGGCGGATCATCTGCCGGCACTGGGACACGATGTAGAAAAGGTAGTGGCTGGATGCAAGGAGGATGCCGAAGGTAGATTAGAGGATGATGTGGAATACAATATGGGATCAGCATGTGCTGCATCAAGTAAGTGTGGGGTGTCATGATATGGACCACATATGAGTTGATGATTTTCCTCATCAAAAAATGAAGATTGTGGACAAGCAGCACCAGAACGGGCACATCATGATCAACTCACTATTGCAAGATTGTCTGCTTCCTACTTGAAGCCTGAAGGTGGTAGGCATCTAGCCTTGCTAGCTTTGTGTCCACATGAGACATTCCTTTACTAGTCTCTTGATTGTCATATCCTCTACTATTTCTAGTTGTGCTTATTCTCTTCCCCCTCACCATGAGAGAAGTGCTGCTACTAGCTTGTATGTAGAGCGAGCAGCCACTTGTCTGATCACTCCGCAACATATATTCTACTACCTTGTGACCACCCTTGACATTGCCACTCCCCATTCCTTTGTCATATTGTAGGCTACCGTGATTCTTCACCTTGTTTAAAAAGAAAATAAAGTAGAGCCAAAAGAGAATCGGGCTAGACATAAGAGAGGAACCAAGAGTTGTTAATACTAAGCCTAATTATAGCATTCATTTTTCAATGTTGACATGGCATGTATAGATAGAATAAAAGAACTAAGCGTTGTTAATACTAAGCCTAATTGTAGCAGATCATTTTTTAGCATTTGCATGGTTTGCACAATTACCATGCAAATAGGTTTTGCATGATGCAGGCTGTCATGGCAAATTTGACACATCCTACACCTCTAACCACGAGAGGCGTGAGAGAGAGAGAGAGAGAGAGAGAGAGAGAGAGAGAGAGCGATGTATCCTACGTCCTGCGTTACAGAGAGTGCATGAGGAACATATGCTCTACTCAATCATGACAAAACCTATCGAGGTGTATGCTTGTCGTGGTGTTCTTGATGAGGGAGCATGGCAAGGTGGACAGAAGGATAAAATCCTTGAAGAGAGTTTTAGAGCACTTTATAGAGACTCCTATCTTTTACGAGTGAGAGGATTCTTGCTTAAAAGAGTTGCTAACAAAAAAGAGAGGGGCACAAAATAGAGGAGGGAAGCAAGGTAGAAGTAGAAGGAGGCTAAACAAGCACATGTAGCTGAGGCCAAGAAGGCTTACGGGTGGGTGGTTGCAGGCGGGGGGGGGGGGGGGGGGGGGGGGGGGGGCAAGATATTAGATACTTATTGACTTTCTACAAAGCCTAGCGAATAGCATCATCATATTAGTATTTAAGTAGGGGCCCCCAGTACTTTCCAAACATCTCAAATGCATAAGTGAAAGGGTGAGTTTAGGAAATGAAAAGTTGCCTTCAATTGTAAAGTCAAAAAACTTTTCATGTCCATATAAAAAGATGTTCTAGTGGGCATTGGTACAATTGTACTTTTCTTCCTCTTTAAATTTTCTCTTTGCATTATGTAGGTAGAGTTTCCTTTCACTTTGTAGGACGTAGTGAAGAAGCAATTAGGAAACGTATGTACATTGAGGACGTAATGTTGGCACTCGGCTTTGGGTCGCGGATGTACCAACTTATTAGTACCTTGTGTGCGAGTAGCCATTCGGAGCTTCTTTTTTAAGAAAGGATTGTGGGAGACTTTGAGGTTAAAAGATCCATTAAGTAAGGCTGCCCTCTTGCCCCTCTATTATTTGCCATTGGTTCCCATCCTGTAGTAACACTACTCAAAGATATCGCTGTTAAAGGGGAGATTCATGGACTAACTCTTCTTGATAACAACCAACTGTTGGCTAAGTTTTTTTCTCCCGCATGTAGCCTTCAACTGTCTGCTTCTTAAGCTTTCCAAATGCAACTAGAAAGAGTTGTGAAGAGATTCCTATGGAAGAACAACACGAAAGACTCTACGCCTTGGCAGTGGGCTAGTTGGGAGACAATTGCAAGACCTGTGGAGCAAGGCGGTCTAGGGATTCTCAACCCTAGCATCCATGCTAAGGCCTAATGTGCTAAGTTTGTGGTGACTTTATCAAAACAAGACCATCAGGCCTGGGTCAGTATGGCAAGGGCCATGATGGAAAAATCTAATTTATGCTCGAAAGGTGGTCTGTGGAAAGGGTTGAAGTTACACGATAAGCTTCTCTTCCCTCATTGGGTCATCCTTAAACTTGGAGGATCGATAGAGGAGCTCTTTCAAAAATGCAACAAGGCAACAAAGTCTTTGGGATGGGGAGAGCTGGCAAGGTACTTCCACAACTCCATGTCTCCTTGGTCCCCTTGGCTCTCTAAGGTTGCAAACATCTCTATGAAGCCTTTCTGGAGGGAAATTTCCAGACAAATTCAAAATGAAGGTATCAAGCGTATTGGCCGGCTTTGGGACTACAACAGTTTTTACTAGAAAGATACAGACCAACTAGCTAGTCAGTTTAACCTAAACGGGATTAAAAGCTTGCTAATTAGCAAAGCCCTGGGACAGCTAAACAATTGGTATATGCCAGATTGTAATTCCAGATTTGAGTGGAAAGCCTGGCAATGGCCGAAGAACAAGCACTTTCTAAAGCCACAAACCAAGGGAGTGTACTTCTCACTTATGTATTCAAAGGATTGGTTATTTCCGTTAAATAAATTATAGGGAAAGCAATGGTCATAATCAAGATGGGAAACAATTTCGAAGAACACATGGCACCTGTAGTGGCCGCATAGGTGTTGTGGGGATCCATATCAACTGGCATGAAGGTTATCACAAGGGGAATTGGATCAAATCAATGCCCGCAATGCAAATCAGCTAGGGAAGACCTCGCTCGTCTTTTCAAGGAATGCCCAGCAGTTAGTGGCCTTGCAAGAAAAATCTGCAAATGGGTTCAAAAAAATTGGAAAATTGGTTTCTACAAGAATGATCTCTTCTTGGGAGGGAAAGTATATAAAAGTCAAGCGCTTCTTATCATAACACAAGTAGTGAGATTTTGCTGCTTTAAACATGTTGACGAGCGCAAAGCGCAACACACACCTCGACGGCCTCAAAACGCTAGGAGCCGATGCACCCCGAGCCGGCCACGGTGAAGCGAACAGGGGGCCCCACCTAGCTTTGAGCGGCTAGGACATGGACAACATTGATTTGAAATAACACAAAACTCTACACACCGAGGGAAAGAGAGAGAGAGAGAGAGAGATTGAGAGAGACGCAGGTGATGAAAAGCCCTCGGGGTGTGAGGGAAAACTATTTTCATGCAATATTTACAACAACCTTATTTCTGGTGAGGTGGCAACCATGGTGATAGAGAGAGATAATGAGCTTAATAGTGCGTTCTCTAGAGGTGATTCATAGACACTGAGATTTCTGCTAGCATGAGTGTGTGTCGGCGACCATTGGAGTCAAGGTGTAGACATGGCTTCCTAACATAGTGCTAATTCCCAAAATGCTACATTAAATCCCCTCTCTCTTGATGCAAGTGTTGCCAATCCCTCCCACAAAAATGCTACCAAGTGCTGACCCCCTCGATAGTGACCTCTCCGTGCCTTTTTATAGGTGTTGGCTGCTTTAGGTTTAGGGTAGTTTGATTAGGTTAGGGCCTTAATCAAGAGAGACAAAGCAAGGCGGTGGGTCCTAGATGGTTGACCCTTGCTTTGTCTTGGGAGGATTTAAAAAAAATGAAAACTCCTAGGTGGCCTTTGTCGCCATCACCTAGAGAGAGATGATAATTTACAATTGGGATTTTTTACAAGATTTGGCTTGAAACCGGAAAAACACTGACAACCTACGGATATTACTGCAAAGATGCATCGTGGACGAGATGCTAGCAAACGGCCGGCCTTGCAAGTGCGTCGGTGTAGCGCGTTCGTCATTTTCGGGGTCGGCTGGGGGGCATGCCTTTGGCGTCTTTTTTGGTTTCGGTGTCGGCGGCACGCGACTTGGCCATCTTTTCTTCTTTATCGATGATGTCGATTCCTTTGTTTTTTTTTATTTTTGGTGGGTGCGTATGGCGTGCGTGTGCTTTTTTTGAATATGTGTGTTCACGTACGCGTGTGTGCTTGTATATATATATGGGTGTGTATGTTCAAGTGCGTAAATGCGTGTGTGTGCTATTTGTAATCATGTGAGGGTGTGGATGTTGTGAGTATGTGTGTGTATGTATGTGGGGGTTGTGTGAGTGTGTGTAGGGGTGTGTGTGTGTGTGAACGATAGCATAGGGAAATAATAAGATTTATTAAACACACATACATATTATATATATAATTTATTTAATGGTTGCTTCTACACAGGGAAACAGACAGAGAGAGAACGAGAATGAGAGGAGAGAGGGAGGGAGCGAGTGATTGGGAGAGGGTGTAGGCACAACCGAATACTCTCTCTCTCTCTCTCTCTCTCTCTCTCTCTCTCTCTCTCTCTCTCTCTCACATACACACACACACACACACACCTACACACACACACACACACACACACACACACACACACACACACACACACACTCATACACACTCTCCTCTTCAGCTTGAACACAGAGAGCACGAGAGAGAGAGAGAGAGAGAGAGTGGCATAGCAAGCGGTGCCAAGAGGGGGGGAAAGGGGTGAGGGGGGGAAGGGGTGAGGAGGGGTAGCCGCTAGTGAGGGGATAAGGGGTGTGTGACTGAGGGGTAAAGGGAGAGAGAGATGCTTCATCTGCTACGCCTTTGGTCGGCTCGGCGTGCATCTGCTCGTGGCGTTTGAGGCCGTCGGGGTCCGTGTCGCGCTTTGCGCTCGTCATTTGGTGCCCCCACTAAGGATGGATTCTCGAAAACCTCCAGTTTACAATGCTGAAAACAACACACATCATCAATCATGGACGAATATGGCTGAAAGAATTGTCCAATTGGAGAACAAAGAAGGAGGAGACTAAGGAAGTATTGATCGCCTTCATCGAGGTGCTACTGCCAGGTTGTAGTGTCATCAATATCCAAGAGGTAAGCTCCCCATCTCGCATTGCTCGTGCTAATCGCAAATCAAGAGCATCAAGCGGGAGGACTACGAAATGTTGTCACTGTTGTCAACCAAAGCATTTTGTCAATGAGTGCCGATAGAGGAGGTGAAGAAAGAACAATGAGTTTTGCTTTTGAAAACCGTAGCACTCTCACCACAGTCAAATTTTGTGTAGCACCAAGTGTCAAGTGTTTTCTCTCTAATGGTCCGAGAAGAGTTGTCAACTACATCAACCACAAAGTCAAAGCCACAAAGCCTAAATCATTTGGTGGACGCAAGTGGGCCTATGCTCTCTCTAGGCCTAGAGAGTTCAAGTGAAGTACGACCACCCAAGCGTTGCCGTCGCATGCAGAATGGAAAGCCGATTGAGGTAGACTCTTCTTCCACAGTCTGTTTTGAACCTAATGTGGAGGATTGTGCGGACTTCTACTGGAGGTAGAGGCATGTGGTGCAGGTGTCACCTTGTCAACACTTAAGGTATGCAACTCTAAGTAATCAGCTCCCTACACCCGACATGGATAATAGCAATAGGCCAAAGGTCTTTCGTTTCCATTTCTTGCAACACATGCATGTAAACGTATAGGAAAATATTCTACCAGCAAAAGATTGTTTTCCTGTTTGGAGTCAAAATGCTTGATGAAATCCTGAGATCTCCACGTCCCATCATCTTACCCCTTCTTGATTATTACCACTCTTTTGATGTAAGCATCTTTATTATGTTCTAGCTTTGCAATCCTCTTAGTTCCTATTTTATGTCCATCCACCAAACCCAGTAAAAAGCCTCTATGAGCCGCTAATGTCATTTATGTTATAAAAAAAACGTTTGTAATTTCCTGCTCATTGAGTTACTACCATGGCAAGTGTCTCTTTCCCCACATTCAGTGGAAAGAAGGGAGAAGACATCACCACCGATTTCTTGGATGACTTTGACATCACTTCTGTGGTTTCCAACAAGGATAAAAATGCCTCACGACTACAACTTTTTCCTCTATCGATGAAAGTAGAGGCCAAGTCTTGGTATAATACTTTGTCCTACAGCCACCAATGCAATCACCGCCACAATCACCACTTACACTCATCCTACACCCACCACCAATTGGCAGCCGCACACTAAGTTTCATTGGTCTTGCAAAAGAGGTCAAGATGAAGATAACAGAAGAAGGATCAAGGGAGAAGTTTGTTCAAAGGACTGAAGTAGTAGAACGAGAGGTTAAAGAATCAAATGATGCTACCGCAGTGAGGGAGGTAAGTCAAGAAAATCGTGTTACAAATGTTAGTACATCTCTAACCTTGGATGAAATAGACATCAAAGCGATCAATTGACAACATTGGGTAGTAAGGGTAAGAAGGTGTAAAGTGTTGATCAAGCCTCGTCAGAGTAAGAGGAATGCAAAGAGCATGGAAAAAACAAGAGAAGAGAAAGACCGGTCTGCTAGCAAGGCTTTGCAGAAGATGGACAATGCATCAAGCAAAGGGGGGGGCTTTAAGAACAAAACCCTATGCACCAGTATGGACCAAGAACAGTGTAGCAAGCTAAAGGCATCCAGCATCAAGGAAGTTTGACCAGAGCACCATTACGAAGAGGTAAGTATGAATGAAGGTTTGGAGCTAGACATTATTACAAAGGCTTGGCAGCCGAGCAAGACTTTAATGTGTAGTGTCATAGACTTAGAGATGGATAATGCCTTTAGTCTACTAAAAGGTGCTATAAACTTAGAGATGGGTAATTCCTTCAGTTTATGTGAGGGTGTTCAGAGTAAGTTTGATGATCAACATGTTGCCAACCTTTTAAGGATGTTCCAGACTCCTCCATAACGCAGCATTGTGTTTGCATGGGATGCATCAGACCTATGGTTATGGTTAACCACTAGAACATATAGAGGTAATATCAACATGGAGATAAAATTTAAGGATCCATGGATAGACAGAAGGTTGATAGAATGCAAGAATGAAGGCCTCATTCCCAATTTGGTGCAATTTTTTACAAATAGTGCATCCTCTCTTTGGAGAGAGGTAGGTGGATTACTCTTGTATTTAAGCCGCAAGTTATGTGGCTCACTATCAACATCAAAAGAGACAGTTGAGCACACCCAAGAGAAGCATGATATGCTTGCAAGCTTTTCCAGTCGTGATAGTAAGCAAGATCTTGAAGACAAATGGAGCTCACCACACCAACAAGGCAGCCATATATGGTGGATTCTTGGCACACTCTTGGGAATCATAATTTTCAGTTCTACCTTTGCAGGAGTCAAGATACTCATTTCTCCTCTTGCTGCTTATGGTTACAAATTTGGTCCTATTTGGCATGCAGTTTCTTTTGTTCAGACATTGCAGATAATGATCCTATTCTTTACTTGGCCCGCACTATTCCAAGGAACAAGCTCTCATCCGGGCCTATTGCAAATTCATGGATATCCCAGAAATCTCACCAATGGCCAAATGGAATGGCTAGTTCAAAAGGCAACTCGATATCGACTCCTACAGATCAGCTGAAGAAGAATCAAAGTCAAGGCTAGAGACATGAATGCCTCTAGCCAAAAGAGGAGGGCTAATGATAGCCGATTTTTGAAAATCAAGAAAACAAAAAGGTATATCTTTCCTCTGCTTGAAGCACAGCAACACCATCGGAGGGCTCGACAATTCCCCGGTCAATCGATGAGCCACAAACTCTCTCTCTCTTTTCCCTGCCCCTGCCATGGCCCATGCGGCCCAAATCTGGAGGCACCCCTGGTCATGGCCCCGTCACTATCCATCATTAGCCTCGGCTTTCAAAGTCGCGGCCGCAAGAACCAACCCTAATTGGGGAGAAGCACAATACGAGAAAACAATAAAAAACCATTTTTTACATTCACCTTGCAGGCAGTAGGCCGCCCCTCAGTTGCCACACCCCTCCATTATAACCAGATGACAGAGGTCTCTCTCTCTCCTATTCATCTCCGGCGACCCACCATCTCTCCCTTACCTTGCTTCTGTGTCACCTAGCCCAATGGGCGCATAAAACAAACCACCACCCCTTTTCTTCCACTGGCGGGCCGCCATGCTTTAAAAAAGTCTCCCTCTCTCCCTTCCATTATTCATATCAGCTCAATCTTCTCTTTCTCTCTCTCTCTCTTACCCCTCCTCACTCATCCATACTCCTGCCCGGTGGGCCATCACATTACCCTCTCCTTCTCCCCTCTCGTCCACATTCTTTCAACATCACCCCCTCTCCCCTCTCCTCTCCTCTTGTTTTATTACCTCTGGCGGACCACCATACACTTCCCTCACACACACTCTCGCCACCTCACCAACCCCCCCTCTTGTTTCACATACGGCGGGCCGACCCTTCTCTCACACCCCCTCACTCACTCTCTCTCTTCACACTGCTTTCTCCCCTCTCGCTCCCTCCCTCTCTCTCTCATTCTCGTTCTCTCTCTACATTCAGAGAGAAATTATCACCATAGAATTGAATTTACGAGATAAACTCAAAATTTTATAAGTGGAATTCCACTAAACCTAAATCTTTCTAAAGTGTGACATGGATCTGTGCCTTATTAGTGGAATTTTTCTCTTTGTCGTACTGTGTGCACTCCCAGCAATGGAACAACTAGCAGGCGGTCAACCTTTTCATATTTTGGGTTGGTACTAATGTGGACTTTGAAGTGCTCCTTGACCTAAGATAGCTTTTTGACTTTAATGGGAGAATAAGTTGTAGTAGAGCTGTCTAGCTTTAATGGGAGAATAAGAGGTCATTCAAATCAACAAGGGTGCAGATAGATTCATGATAGACGAAGACAATTGTGAGTTTTACAAGAATCCTTTAACACAACAATTGCCTATTGTTATAACTAGTGCACGAAGTAGTGTCGCCCTAATAATATTAGATGCATCACACAAGAATTTCCTTGCACCTCCCAATGCATGGTTGGCATTATAATTTCAATGCCTATCCAAACCAAGTTGTATACTCCAGTGAAGAAAGAAAAAGAGAGATTTCAAAGTTTTTGAGCTACCTCTTCATAATGATGGGTATATTACATTGCAAACAAATGAATAGATTCTCTCTTAAGAGATAAGCAATGAAGAAAAAGAGACATGTCTTTGTTGATGCTGATGAGGTGTTATTTGAAGATGACATCCATGGAACAAAGTACAATATCGTGGTGATAACTCTAGTGGCTAGAAGTAGGCAATGGCCATATGTGACCAATGCTAAGACAATATGGCCAACTAGAGGAGAAAAACTAGGTTCCACGATTAGATACTTTGGACTAGTCAGCAATCAAAACGAGCAGTGTGATAGATTCATCAATCAGCCATTCGAGACTAAGCCATAGCAAGAAAATTTCTAAGGATGAATGTCCATGGCCCATGTACTTTTAAACTTGAAAGTCCATTTTTTTCAATCCTTTGGGAGTTTCCATGTGTTTAAGGGCTAGCATGAATAGAGGGGCACTAGGTCTAGGTCAAAAGTTGTTACCCTTCAAATTTGAAGGTTGGAATCATTATTCGAAAAAAGTGGGTCTTAGATTCGCCTTGAGTGAGCTGAAAACTCAAAACAATTGGTTGAAAGGAGGGGGAAAAGAAAAAAATCCACTTGAAAAATTTAAGAAAATAGAGGTGCATTGTAAAAAATACTATTATTTTGGAAAATTTCCTCTTTGACTCTACCCTAAAGAAAATTCTGTATGTTTGTAAAATGGACTTTTTCCAAACATTGGCTTGAGTTTCACTCCATGGCCTTGCCTTGGCACTAAGTAACACCCATATTGAATGCGGTGTGGAGTAATGGGATCAATGGTCGGGGTTGGGGGCTGGGACTCGGCGCACTAAACCTGGCCAGCGGAAAAAACGAGGTGCACCATCAAAAAAGCAAGGCGTATTAAACATGGCTAGCGAGAAAAACGAGGCGTGGCGGAGCGATTTGAACCCGAGACCTGATCGTCTGGGTTTAGGGTCACATAGGCTAACCACCTCACGCGTGCATGCATTATGTACCCATAGCCGTTTTTACAACATTATATTATAAGTTAACATGCATTCCCCAGGCTGTCCAGGTTTAGTGCATGTCCAGGTTTAGTTTTTTATTTGATTATTGCGGTTGTGATCTTTTCGGCTTTCGTGCGTGAGTTTTTCCGCCTTTGTTCCCATTGCCTCCCCCTCTTAAATATGGGTGCTACTTAGTCATGAGGATGGCCTTGCCAAGGGCTATAAATAATATAGATCTATACTATAGATAATGGGGGAGGAAATCCGGTTGCCTCCTTGCCACGTGTCTAACCGTGAGGCTTTAGGCGGTCTCAAGGTGCTTACGCTGCTCAAAAGATAGAAAAAATAAAAAACAAATCACCGCTAGCCGCCTCCTTGAGTAGGCACGTGATGAGAGGATGATCAAAGGAAGACTTGGCGGGAGGGACGAAGGGAGAGAGCGAGAGAGAGAGAGAGAGAGAGAGAGAGAGAGAGAAGAAAGAGAGGAGCTCTGTGAGCTGCACGAGCTACCCTCCCTCCCCCTCTCCTCCACCAACCGCCATCGGCCCTTCCTTGGCTCCATAGCAGTTGAGAGAGAAAGAGAGAACAACAGGTGCAACGAGAGAGAGCAGCAGGTGCAGCCATCGGCTCCCCCCTCCTTCCCACTATCCTCGGCTCCATCGCTACTGCAACTCCCTTGGCGCTGCGCACCGTCGGCCCTTTCTTGGCTCCATAGCAGCAACATCACCAGCCAAGAGAGAAAGAGAGAGCAGTAGGTGCAGCTCTACAGTTCTGCAGTTGATGGCAGCTCTACAGTTGCTGCATGTTGTCTGTGGAGGAAAATCGAGAAGACATCTGGAGGAAAATTGCAGCTAGAGTGCATTATCTAGGGTGAGTTGGTTTGCATGTCTTGCGTTCCTAAGCTACCCTTGCTTACATATCCCTCTTCCTTCGCAGATGCTCTTCCTCGGCACACCGTACCAGTGTTTCCACACTCCCAGCCTCTCACAGTCCTCCAGCTTTCGAAGGATTCTGAAAGGCATGAGAGAGAGAGAGAGAGAGAGAGAGAGATTATCCGACCGACAGAGCAAGGAGGGAGAGGGTTTATTAATGGCTATTTAAGTGAGGCTTTCAAATCTCAAGGCAGCCTTTAGGTTCAACATTTCGCACGAGCAATGCTTCAAGCCGTGCTAGAGAGAGAGAGAGAGAGAGAGAGAGAGAGGCATGGGGTTCATAATGAGAGGCGTGGCCTCTTCTTAGAGCAAGCTCTGACATGAGAGGAGGGGCCCAAAAAGAGGTGGCATCCATTGGGTTTTTAATTACACAGTCGAAGGTGCGTCATCTCCAATGTAGTCGATGAGGAGAGCTTGGGAGCTGATGGGGATACAAAAGTCAATATTTACGGGCTGGGTGAGCGCAGATCCAAGCCTGAGAGCGGAGCCATGGTGGCCAATATGAAGGAGGTCAAGAGCACAAGGTGATCGTGCATGTAGCAATGGTCCGTGCGAAGCGTCTTAACTACTGCGAGTCTAGCTCCTGCGTTGAGTGTCCTTTTCTTTAAGCTTAGGAGGCCTTGCAAGTCTAGCAGGTTGCTACTATTGCTGTTGGTGCGCAGTAATGCAAGTGGGCTTCTTGCTGGAGTTGATGCGCAGTATATTGCAGTCGGGTTGTTGCTTGTGCGCAGTCATGTAGAAATGCAAGTGGCCGGTGACCAGCAGTATTACAACCTGGCCTTCAACGCTTGCAGAACCAACGCACAACAACGTTCCAAAGCACAAGCTCCGCCTCAACTAGAAAAATGACTTGGCAGAGAGCGAGAGAGAGAGAGAGAGAGAGAGAGAGAGAGAGAGAGAGAGAGAGAGAGAGAGAGAGAGGGAGTACCGAGGACTGCGTTCTTCTTCTAGAAATTTCCCACCAGAAGGAAAATGCAAATCAAAGTGAAATGCTAGTATGGCACCTCCGAATGCAGAGAATGGGCTCTTTTGGAAATGCAGGGTATGTTAGAGATTTAGGCTTCAACCCTCCGCTCAGCACCTTCCCCTTCATTCCCTCTCCATCGGATCCTTATGTCACTCTGAACAAGACACAGTATTATCTCACGATTGGATACCATGAACTAGAGGGTAAAAAGGTGTCCTTGAAGAAGCCAATGCTGGAGCTTTGCAAGTTGGTAGAAGAGGAGCCTATGGACGTCGCACCTTCTCTTGCAATTCTAGCAACTGAATATCCAAAGCAAGTGCAAAAAAGTGTAGATCTCAAGGTTATTGGTATAATTCAACACAAGATACTCTTCAAAACTAAGCCCAAAGCACATCTCCAAAGTAGAAGTGAAGGCAAAGAAGCCATAGTCACTAGATCATTGAGAGCGGGTCAAAGAGGTGACTGCAAATTTGATATATTCTTTAGCTCACCTTGGGGGCACAAGAATCTGGTGACGGTGGCATTTGAAGCCATCTGTCAAAAAATGACAAATGGCTTTACGCAGGAACACCATCCAGCCCTAAGGCTTTATCCTTGATTATGCATGGGCATTCAGTGCCTGCAATTTAGGGGATTGATTTTTGTTGTAAATTTTGAGGCAGAAAGTTTAGTCTCTCAACTTTCAAGCCATGCTCAGACAGTGAATAAATGGGTCAATCTGTTTCTTTTTTTTCTTTTTTCTTTATTGAGAGAGAGAGAGAGAGAGACAGAGAGAGAGAGAGAGGGAGAGAGATACCTATTCACCATTTTGTTTTGTGTTTTAAAAAAAAGAAACCACACCATTGAAGTCAATGGCGTCTCGAAAGGAGCTTGACCAGAGGGTATGTGTCATCGGAGAGACGGACGTCGTTCCCGAGGCAAGAGCTTAAGCACCTTGCGAAAGGGTGAATCACGGGAGGGCAGACAGGAAAAGAGAAGATAGGGATGGAAGGATACCAAGAAATGGGAAAGAAGGGTGGTTAAGGGTAAGAGGAGCCATGCTGTCGCCGAATTCCGGCTCCCCCTTGCCATGCATCAGAAGCTGCTTCATCCGGCGGGTGTCGCCTGTAGCGTCTAGGAACATAGTGACGCAGAGAGAGAGAGAGAGAGAGAGAGAGAGAGAGAGAGAGAGGCGACAAAGCCGTCGGCTATACTAGTATAGATAAAGTACTAAACTTTTTGACTTTTTGACAGAACTCAAGCGTCAAAACTATGTCTCTTCATTTTCCACCATCATAGTTATTAGTACTTACCACTTACCTTTCACTTTTTCGTTTGAAACCAAAATTCTCTTAAAGCTTTCTTTGAAATGAACCATAGTGTAACATGTAGATGCGCTATCTTTCCTAAAGAATTTGAAGCTCCATTATATATAGTATAGATATAAATTATGTACACCTGCATTAGTAATAGGATGATCTGCAACATTTTCTAGAGGAGGAAAGCAAGGTAGAAGTAGAAGGAGACAAAATAGGCGCATGTAGTTGAAGCCAAGAAGGCCTAGGGGTTGAAAAAAGGGGGGGGGGGGGGGGGGGGGGGGGGGGGGGGGGAGAGAAGATATTAGATACTAATTGACTTTCTACAAAGACAAGTGGATAGCATCTATACTAATAGATAAAGGGGGAGGGGATTCCGCCGCCCCCCCCCCCCCCCCCCCCCCCCCCCCGCCACGTGGTGACATCTCAAGAGTTAGGCGTCTCCAAGCGTATTCAGGCTGTTTCAAATTCGAAATTGAAAAAATACTAAACAAATCGCCGTCAGCCGCCTACTCAAGATGGCGCGCTTGGCGATGCCAAATCGATCAAAGCAGGCGAGAGAGAGAGAGAGAGAGAGAGAGAGAGAGAGAGGAGGTCCTGCTCCTGCTCCTCATCGTCATCCAAGAGAGAGAGAGAGAGAGGTCCTCAAGGAGTCGCCGGTTGCTCTGCCACGCTCAAGAGAGAGAGAGAGGTCCTCAAGGAGCTGTCGCCGGGTTGCTCCTCCACGCTGCTGCACCCACGCTCTCATCATCATCCACGGGAGTCGCCACGCTGCTCAAGGAGTCGCCAAGGAGTCGCCACGCTACTACAGCTCACCTGAAGCTCCTCACCTCCGGTTGCTCACCTGCAGCTGCTCACCTCCGGCTGTTGTGGTGACCTGCAGGTAGCTCTCTCTCTCTCTCTCTCTCTCTCTCTCTCTCTCTCTCTCTCTCTCCGACTGTGCCCCTGTGTGGGCATCAAATGAGAGAAATGAAATGAAATGAGAGAACCCGGACGATTGCGCCCTGTGGGCATTTCGCTGCAGGTAGCTCTCTCTCTCTCTCTGCGCATTATTGAGAGAAATGAAATGAAATGTCATGCTATTGAGAGAAATGAAATGAAATGCTTTATTGAACGTCTATGTACAATCTGTGTTTTGCCCCAATATTTTGCCAATATTTTGCTCTTCCAGAGATGCAAAAAAAAATGGGGCTTTCCATAAGAAGGGCGCTGATCGTCTATCAATACAATATGCTAAAATTAGAATTTGTGTTGGTTATGTAGGCTTTGGAGATGAATTGCTTCATTATTTTACGTGATTCCAGAGATGCAAAATAAAATTGTAGCTTTCCATAAATTGTATCAATACAATATGCTAAAACTAGAATTTGTGTTGGTTACGTAGGCTTTGGAGATGAATTGCTTCATTATTTTACGACATGATGCCTTTTTTTACGACATTATTTTACGACAAATTACATGCTAAGCACTAAAAACCAGATCTTAATTGTCACAAAAGAATAAACATTAGAAAATAGATACAAGAGTACTTTCGGGAATTTTGAAATTTAAGGGGTATTTTGGGAATTAGCACAAAAAGTTGCCTGAGGAGCTTCCTGTCCGAGATGTCAAGGGGAGGCAGAGAGAGAGAAGTAGGTGTGTGTTGTTTTTTGATGCAATCGACCCTCGCAAGGGTGCATTGATCGTAAGATATGTCCAATAGCAGGGTCAGGAAGCTTTGAGCTATTGGACATTTAAGAGGGGTCATTTACAGACCTTGGCCCTTCGAAGATTCCTACCTAGGATGTCGTCTCTTAGAATGCACTGATTGCGGGAAATGTCCAGCTTGAAGTGGCCAATAAGCCAATATTTGCGGACGCCCATGAAGTTTCCAGTCACGGCCCACACCTACTGCGTGTCAATGCCCTTGATATTCCACTAATGCCTTGCCACATGTATTACCGTTGCCACTACCCTCCTCTATAGCCCGTAGGCGTACGTATATTTTCTATTGTGGTAGCCGTTGGCTAAATGACCACCAAAGAATCCCAAAGAGATTTTCCTCTTTCCCCTCTTCAACATCCTTGGCTACTCACAATCGTCAACAGTCAAGGAGAGATGAGTTCTAAGCTAGATACAAGGAGAAGATGGTAGAGAGAGCATTCTCTGGGGAGATGGATGAAGTGGGGTTATAGGTAAAGCTTCAATGGAGAAGGGTGTTGGGTCCAGCTTGAGGATCGCAAGGGTTGGGGATGGGAAAGAGCGTGAAGGTGCTGACATAGTCGTTCATAAGAGAAGCATGGGAGGGTGGTATTAAGGATGGTGTAGGAGTAGCGATGATGGAGCTTGTCCATTTCTAGAAGCTTCTCGGCTATGAAGGGGTAGGGTGTTGCTATGGAGGTCATGGTGGCCTTTTCCACACAGCCTAATTTTTGGAGTTGGCCATCCACTGGATGGGAGCTTTGAACCACCGATTGCAGCCAGTATTTGTGGATTCCCACGAAGTCCCCCATCACGACACCTTCCTCTCGAATGCCTTGCCACATGTATTAGTGTTGCCACTATCCTCCTTTATCGCATGCAGACATACGTATATTCTCTGTTATGGTAGCCACCGACTGAATGGCCCTTCAGTAACCCAAAGAGGTTTTCCTCCTATTTCTCTTCAAAACATCAGACAGAACTCCATCTCGATGCTGGGTGCTACTCTCGCACAGACAATGATGGGTACATGTATGAGTGCTACGTCACAGATGTTGTAGAACTATAGAGAGAAAGAGAGAAGAAGAAGACAGTTGAGGGTTTGAGATATGGTAGCGGATATCACCCTGAAAGACCTCTTGGTGGTGCCAGCTACACTTTTTGAAATGTTAAAAGATTAGGTTGGAATCCCCTCCATTTGGTGCTTGGCCCTTTAAAGATGTTTAATATAACATTTCGTTTTGTTTCATTTCATACCCCTCCTCTCCACGTAAGATTGAGACTATGAGTCAGTGTTCGAGAAAAGGAGAAATTCCGCCCTTGAATTCTAGCATTGCCTTGGTCGACATGTATGCCAAATTCCATGCACTTCATAAAGCACAAAAAACACACGAGGAGATTCCGACCTAGGATGTCGTCTCTTGGAATGCACTGATTGCGGGAAATTTCCAATATAACATTTCATTTCATCTCCCTCCTCTCCACGTGAGATTGAGATTGTGAGTTATCTTCATCAATGCCCGAGGATGTTCGGCATGCAGCGGTGACCACAGAACCTCATGCCCCCTCACCCGCCCCTCACAGCTCTCAGCATGGCGCAGTGTTGACCACTGACTCTCACGCAGGCTCGCCATTGTAGCCTTCCTTCATCGTGTCGGCTACTGCAGCAACGCACGCCATCCTCCTCCGGGCTACTGTAGCAGCGCACGCGGGCTGTCATCGCTTCTCATCGCCATCGTCATTTTTGTGGGCTCATCGCCATCTGAGCCGGCTACTGCAATAGCGCCCGCGGGCTCAACATCCTCCTCTCCGCTATTGCAGCAACGTCATCGTCATCTCTACAGGCTCTCATAGACCTTGGCCCTTTGCAGACGTTTAATATAACATTTCATTTCATCTCCCTCCTCTCCATGTGAGATTGAGTCTGTGAGTCAGTGTTCAGGAAAAATGTGTTTCAGCGGCCAATCGTTTGAGTTTTAAACTGGATCAGAGCCCTATGTGAGTAGGGCTAAGAACTGCACAACAAGCCAAATAAATTAAAGTGTGCCTCACTCGCAGATTGGAACAGCTACCACTGGACACTAGGTGACACTCTTAACAGTTGAGGGTTTGAGATAAGCGCTGACAACATCTTGAGTGCACTCTATACCACCGGACCCTAGGTGACACTCTTACAACAATATGACACTCTTAACATTTGAGGGTTTGAGATATGGCAGCGGATGTCACCCTGAAAGACCTCTTGGTGGTGTGAGCTACACTTTTTGAAATGCTAAAAGTTTAGGTTGGAATCCCCTCCGTTTGGTGCTTGGTTTTCCAAAGTCTACCAACAGTTACAAAAAATAGGTCTTCAAAAGTAATGTTTGGTCTCATAGACCTTGGCCCTTTGAAGAAGTTTAATATAACATTTCAAGCTGTTTCATTTGATACCCGTCCTCTCCACGTGAGATTGAGACTGTGAGTCAGTGTTCGGGAAAAGGAGAAATTCCGCCCTTGAATTCTAGCATTGCCTTGGTCGACATGTATGCCGACTGCCATGCACTTCATAAAGCACAAAAGGTGCTTTCAATGAGCTTAATCTATGGGATGTCGTCTCTTGGAGTGCACTCATTGTGGGATATGCCTACACATGAGTGGGAGAGAGAGAGAGAGAGAAAGAGAGAGAGAAAGAGAGAGAAGAAAGAGAGAGAGAGAGAGAGAGAGAGAGGGATGGGGCAGCCGCTCTCTTGGCCCTAACCAAGTTAGGCATATCCCACAATCAGTGCATTCCAAGAGACGACATCCTACACACATGCTTTGTCTATTGCTCTCTCTATGGCCACCTTGCGCCATAGAGAGGGAGGTATAGAGAGGAGGATAGGGGAAAAATAGAGATAGAAATAGATAGAGAGAAAAACATGTATAACCTGGTGCTACATATATATCTTATTCTTTCTTATAGAGATGGAGCACGTGCTTACCTCTGGAGGAGATTCTTCGGAGGTGATATTTTCTACACCAGAGAGAGACCCAAGCAACAATTTACGAAATGCCAAGCGCGTTGCTCGAGGTGGCAATGGACCTGCAAAGAAGCAAATTGTAGATGGACTAGGTATCATCCACACAGTATGCTCCAAAATTCAAGCCTCATGTGAGAGAGCAGAGGCATCACAGGTTTCCTATAGAGAGAGCATTCACTGGTTGAGCCATTCACAATATGAGAAAGGGGTTTATCTTCATCATCTAGAGGAGCGGATGCAGCTACAGATTAATGGTATTTTGCAGCAGCAGAGCTCAATGCAAGGACAACTGAATCGCATAGAAAGCAACCAGGAAAAAATTATGAGTCTCTTGGAGAGGTCCGTTCTTGACAAGGATAGCATGGATTTCAAAAGCATTGTGCCTGAATTACGAAGTACTAGCAACAAATTGACCGCCGTAGCAGTACAACATACTACAGGTGTCTCCGAAGTTAGATCTATCTCAAACAAGCTCCATGCATTGGTAACGACCCATTGGCCCAATAAGGGGATTAATGTCGTTGGAGATGTTCCATTCAGTTCAAAGCAGGGCAACCCTTGCAAGAAGTGAATTATGTAATCTATAGTAATAATCACTTCTTTCTCATTTATAGACTTAGCGGATCTATATTTTGGTGGCTTTGGGAATATTGACTACATTTTGGGGGAGGCTTATGTATGTAGTGGATACCAATTTGCTCACGACTCTTGGTTGTCTTATTTGGATACTACATTCTCAGAGGATCTCCATAATTGTAGTATTTTTGTTGCCACTGTGTCTTTTGGGTCACACCTCCCGTTCCCCGCCCCCCCTCGCCCTCTCTCTCTCTCTCTTTCTCTCTTTCTCTCAAGTTATGTTGCAGTGAAACTCTCTCTCTCCCTCTCTCTCTCTCTCAAGTTATGTTGCAGTGAATCTCTCCTCTCCCTCTCTCTCTCTCTCTCTCTCTCTCTCTCTCTCAAGTTATGTAGCAGTGAATCTCTCTCTCCCTCTCTCCCTCTCTCTCTCTCTCTCTCTCTCTCTCTCACACACACACACACACACACACACACATACACTCACACACACACACAAAGTATTCTAGGTGTGTGCAATGTCTGACTTCTTTCTAGGTATGACAAATGTGAAGCACTTTATAAAGCACAAAAAGTGGGAGAGAGCTTTCTATATAGGATGCCGTCTCTTTGAATGCATTGATTGCCAGGTATGCCCAATTTGGGTAGGGTCAAGAAGCTCTGGGCTATTTTTGGCAGATGCAAAGCGAGAGTGTCTCTCCTAATGTAATCACATGCACACCATTTCCGATGTGGTATTTGCTTTTGATTGCGTAAACTTAATGTACACAACAATCCAAGCCCCAATGCAACTCTACCAACTCAAATGGGGACCTATCACCATGGTAACTCTTCATAATGAAGCACTTCGGGGTTGATTTGGATGCACCTTTGAATCGATCTTGGGCAAAGGTTTCCAATGGTCAATAATGGGTTGACCAATAATGGGTTAACGTGGCGACGCCTCAAGAGTCAGGGGACCTCAGTCGGGCGAGAATCCGGTTGACGTGCAGACTGGCGCGTTGTAACCACAGCGGAAAACTGCCGGCTGAAACTCAAGCCTTAACCGACAATCGTCGGTGGGCTAATCGGATGGACTCGCTCCCCCAACTATATCCTTAGTAGTAGTTAGATGAGATATAGAGAGACAGATATAGAAGTATATAGACATTTACCATGTGGGTTGGCAAGCCTCCTCTCACTGACTCTCTCAAAGAAAGATAGACATAGTTGGGAAATCCTTTCTTCTCCATACTCTCTTCTTCTAATTCTCTAGATACTAACCTGTATATACCTGTGAGTACTTATAAGAGTTATTTTTTGGACAGATGGCTATTGGTCCAAAGGTGTTGTCTCCTGGACATGCAAGACGTAGTAGGATATGTCAAGCCTCTCAAGCTACGCGACGTGCAGCAGCGCGAGATAGAGTTCTACGTTCTCTGGGTGAGATTGATGTGCCTTGCTTGGAAGATTGCCAGCATTTGATAAACGTGAATCGATGCAATGAATTTCCTCAGGGAAGGATTGCATTGGATGTAGATAACGAGTCAATTCTCTCGCAAAGTTATGTAGGGATTGAAGTGGAAGACAATTTGGAAGCCAATAATGGAGATGTTCTTGAGGAGCCTGTAATTGTCTCCAGAGAGGGAGATTACTCCACAGTTGAGACACTTTGCCTATCTATCACCTACTTATATTCTAAGACCACTTCCTTGATGCATATCTCTATGTTGTCTATTTCTCATGAAAAGTGTATTCTTCACAACATAGGCAACTTGGATTTTGCATGTTCGTTTTGTGGTGCTTTAGCTTGGAGAACAGAAGCAAAGACCATTCACACATTTGTGGGGAAGAGTTGTTGCAACTCAGGAAATGTTTCTTTGCCGCCATTAAGTGAACCTCCTTTAGAATTAAGGGAATTGATGCACGGGGGTAATACTAGAAGTAGAAAATTCTTGAAACATATCAGAGCATACAATAGTGTGTTGGAATTTGCTTCTTTGGGAGCTCCTATAGACGAATCTCTCTACCAAAGAAAAGGAATCTATACCTTCAAGGTGCATGGATCTATTTATCATAACATTGGTCCATTGATGCCAGAAGAGCGATCAGGTCAAATCCCTCGCTTTGCTCAGTTGTATTTTTTTGACACTGAGAATGAGTTGCAAAACAAGATGAGTCATGTTTCTAAACTCAAACCAGATGTTTTGGAAAGCTTGCAATCGATGATGCATCGAGTAAATCCGTCTGTTCAAGCTTTTAGGGGGTTTTTTACAATGGTCCAAACTTCCAATATTCCGGAGATTAGGATGGTCATTACTAAGAAGCGTACAAATGGTTGGCAATATGTTGCTCCAACAAGTGTGGAAGTTGCTGCAATCATGCCTGGTCAGGGTGAAGAGAGCAACATTGGCCATCGTGATATTGTGTTGAATCTTTTGGGTGGTGGTCTAAAACGAATCTCAAATTGCCATAGGTCATACATGCCTCTATTATATGTGTTGCTATTTCCAAATGGTGAAGAAGGTTGGAATCCTTACATACCCCAAGTGAACAGAGCGGAAGTAAGCAGAGAGCGAGTAAATGGAACTACAAAGTATATTTCTACAATGGATTTCTACATGTATAGGTTGCAAATTAGAGATGACACGACACAATGTCTTTTACATGGTGGTAGGCTACTGCAAGAATATATTGTTGATGCATATAGTTGTATGGAGGAGTTGAGGCTTTTGTGGGTTCGTAATCATCAAAGTGAACTTCGCAGTGAGGTGTATCAAGGCTTGACAGATATGGTTGGAGCAAGAGATGGAACAAGGAATGATAGAGAACTGTTATTGGGTGCTAATGTTGAAATAAGGGTTGTATTGCCTTCTTCGTATGTTGGTGGCCCTCGCTATATGCACCAACTGTACCACGATGCCATGACAATTGTACGCAAGAGAGGAAAACCTGATCTCTTCATTGCATTCACATGCAATCCTGGATGGAAGGAGATACAGGATGCATTACTGCCTAGACAGACATCCAATGATCGTCCCGATCTTACTGCTTGTGTTTTCTACCATAAGTTCAAGGATTTGATGGGCTTGCTGATTAAGAGAGCTATTTTTGGTAAGGTCATTGGACACATTTCTGTGATTGAGTTCCAAAAGAGAGGCCTTCCTCATGTTCACATTCTATTGATACTTGCATCTGAGCATAAGCCAACAGAGACATTGCATTATGATAAGATTTTGTGTGCGGAGCTTCCTGATAAAGTAATGTTTCCACAGTTGTATGATGTTATCAGTCGGTGTAATGTGCATGGCCCGTGTGGAAACTTGAATAAGAATGCTCCATGTATGAAAGATGGAAAGTGCAGGTATAAATATCCTCGAAGCTTCAGTGCATCGACTACTGTGGCTAGGGATGGATACCCAACGTACATGAGGAGGGATGATGGAAATTACACTGTTCGTAATAAAATGCAAATGAGTAATAAATGGATTGTTCCATACAATCCATTTTTGTCAATAAGGTACAATGCACACATCAATGTGGAGGTTTGCTCCACTATATCCGCTGTGAAATATCTCTACAAGTATGTGTATAAGGGACATGACAGGGCCACTGTTGTTCTACAAGATAGTGAAGGGCTTCTAAATGAAGTTACAAACTATCTTAATGCTCGATATGTATCAGCATCTGAGGCTATCTGGCGTATACTTGGGTTTCACATGCATCAAGAGAAACCTGACATACAACGGCTCCAAGTTCACTTGCCTCATCAAAATCAAGTCATCTTTAGCGACAGAGCGACTGTACAGAGTGTGGTGGAGGGAGATGTCAGCAAAAAGACAACGCTCACTGAGTGGTTTGTTGCAAATCAACAATATCCAGAGGCCAACGATTTGTTGTACATAGACTTCCCAACAAAGTGGGTTTGGAAGCCAGCAAGTAGAACATGGACTCAAAGACAGATTGGTGACGTGATTGGAAGAATGTACCACATTGTTCCCAATGCTGGAGATTTGTACTATTTGCGTATGTTACTCAACATGTGCAAAGGATGTAAGTCTTTTGAGGATATTAGAACCTTCAATGGTGTGGTATATGACACATTTAAAGAAACATGTAATGCAGGAGGATTACTGCAAGTTGATGATGAATGGTTTCTTTGTTTGGAAGAAGCTTCTTTTCAACAAACAGGGCAACAATTGCGCCTCCTGTTTTTAGTCATTTTGGTTTTTTGTGAACCAATACATCCTGGTGCATTGTGGAATCGCTTATGTAAGGAGCTTTCTGAGGACCATGTATATCATGTGAGGGTTCGCACAAATGATGCGAATATCTGTGAACACATGGCATAAAACCAAGCTTTGTCAAGCTTAGAGACAATGCTTCAACACTATGGAAAGAGGCTCTCGGATTATTCTGGAATGCCCCAGGTGGATCACACCTTGCAAATTATGAGTGAGCATGGAGTGCTTGCTGAAGAGTTCATGTATAACAGAGAGGAACAAAGAGTATTGTATGCTCGAATGGAATCATCTTTCAATGTTGGGCAAAGGGAAGCTTACAATCGGGTTTTACAAGCAGCTTCCATGAGCAAAGGGACTGTTTTTTTCTTGGATGGGCCAAGTGGAACAGGAAAGACTTATCTCTACAATGCTTTGCTCTCTCGGATACGCGGAGAGTCCAAAGTTGCTTTGGCATGTGCATTGTCCGGGATTGCAACACAGCTTCTCGACAACGGAAGGACTGCACACTCTAGATTCAAGATCCCTATTGATATAACTTCTGAGTCCACATGTAACATTAAAGTAAACAGCCAGCTTGCTGAGCTGTTGCGAATGAGTTCACTGATCATATGGGATGAAGCCCCCATGGCTCATAGACACGCTTTTGAGGCTCTTGATAAGACACTAAGAGATGTCATGAAAAATGACATGTTGTTTGGTGGAAAGGTTCTCCTCCTTGGTGGTGATTTCAGACAGATATTACCTGTTGTGCGCAAAGGGGGAAGAGAAGACATTGTTAATGCATCTTTGTGCCACTCATACATTTGGCAACGTACAGAAATCATGCATCTAGCACAGAATATGCGAGTGGTCAATTGTTTAAGTAATGTTATTGAAAGAGAGTTTGTGCAATGGACACTTGATATTGGTAATGGCGATGTTTGTGATGGGGACATACTTGATAATGTGGCCCTGCCGGCTTGCATGATGCTACCACAAAATAATTTGCAAGCATTGGTTGCTTGCATATATAGAGACCTTGAAACACAGACTTGCCATGCATCCTTTTTCAAGGATAGAGTAATTTTGACTCCACGGAACAAGGAGGTGGATACTATAAACAATTTGGGCTTGCAGCAATTTCCTGGTACTTATAAGGAATATGTCAGTGCGGACTTAGTGTGTGAATCAAATTGTGATAGCATTTTATTTACAAGTGAGTTTGTAAATAGTTTAGATCTTGGGGGAGGCTTTCCACCGCATGTTTTACAATTGAAACAGAATGCTCTAGTTATGTTGCTTCGCAATTTGGATCCAAGAAGTGGTCTTTGTAATGGGACACGCTTGATTTGTAAGCAGTTCCACAGCAAAGTAATTGAAGCAGAAATCATTACAGGGTCACATGCAGGAAATGCAGTGTTCATTCTAAGGATTGATTTTCTCATGGGATCTAGAGAAGGTCTACCTTTTGATTTGAGACGCCGCCAATTTCCCCTTCGTTGTGCTTTTGGGATGACAATCAACAAGGCGCAAGGCCAAACATTGGGAGTTCTTGGATTGTATCTCCCAACACCTGTTTTCACCCATGGTCAACTGTATGTGGCAATGTCTCGCGTGAGATCCTCTTCTACCATCAAGGTTGTGGTTGGTGATAGTCACTTAACAAGCATTAGTAGACATGGAGATCAAAGAACATACACTTCTAACATTTTCTACAAAGAGGTGTTGCAATTGACCTGCCCCCTGCCACCCCCTTGCCATGGGGTTTAACGTGGCTGGATATGTTTCATCCAATAAAAAAGCACGGTGACTCTCGCAACTATTTCTTTTTCATTTACAAGCTTAGTATCTTCTTATGAAACATGGTGTAGCCTCAAGCAAGGTATATTCGCTGAAACAATTGACTAAGATTTATTAGTGCTGAGAGATTTATGCTTCATGTGCTTTTTTTGATGGATTTCTAATCCTTTATATGTATATGTATATGTATGAATGAAGATGGATCCTAACGCCTCTGTGACTTACACACTAGGGAGACGACCTCGACACGTCCGAGGTAAAATATTGTATATGTGTGTTTGTGACATTTCGATACTTTAAAGAATTTAAATCTCACAGTCAACGATTATGTATTAGATCCACCATTATGGAGGGGTCCAATCACAGCCATGCAGGTGATTCATCTACTCGAGGACTTGGATGTAGCAAGGTAACAATGTTGATGTTGATATAGTAAAGTAATAGCTTTTGTGTATCAAAATATCTATCTATACTAATAGCTTTTTGTTTGTCTATAGATCACAATATTACCCAGAATTCTTAATGGTGGGTATATATCATGCTTCATATGATCCGAGCTTGCTGTGCTACATTCAAGTTGCTATTCAGAGAGGATTCAGAGCATGTGTCACCATTGCAGAGTTAGGCAGAACCCGTCCAATTAATGCTATGTTTGCTCAGAATCTTAGTCTCGGTGCTTGGTTCCTACGTGTTTTTGTGTTAGGATCTCTTCCTCCAGTGACTGGTAGATGTGTTTTAAATCGTGGGCCATGGGTGGTTCCATACCGCAGCAGGGCATGTCGTAGACTACGCTTTTGAGCGTATAAATTTTAAGTCTCTATGCATGTTATATTTTTTGACATGGGAAATATCACTTACTCTATATATGTTAGTGCAAAGTTAGTTTGAAAATATGTTGTGATGACTTTTGTATAGGTTGCTGCATAAAGGTTTTCATGTTGTCCATCTTATAAATTTCAAACACACACAGTACCTCTCTCTCTCTCTCTCTCTCTCTCTCTCTCTCTCTCTCTCTCTCTCTCTCTCTTACCAAGCATGAGAGAGAGAGAGAGAGGAAAGGAGAGAGAGAGAGAGAGAGAGAGAGAGAGAGAGAGCTCTGTCTCTCTCTCTACCTAGAGAAAGAGAGAGAGCCCAAGGCATGGACAACAAAGAGAGAGAGAGAGAGAGAGAGAGAGAGAGAGACAGAGAATCCACCCAGTATGTAGACAAAGGAAATGCTTTAAAAAAAACCAAGGTTTAGTGTAATCCCACCTACAAAATTTGAGATTTACCTCTACATTTTAAATTTGAAGGAGGACTGATGAAAGAGTGCCCTATAGCCATGATGACTACGAGAGAGAGAGAGAGAGAGAGAGAGAGAGAGAGAGAGAGAGAGAGGCACCAAAAGAGGGCGGCTATAATAGATTTCAACTCCTTCGGCGGTGTACACACACACACACACACACACACACACACACACACACAGAAAGAGAGAGACATAAATTTGCCGGCCCTCAAAGAGCTTGAGGGTAATAGAGGCCATTCTTAACAAGCAACAAGGGTAAGTTGGGAGAATCAGAGCCCACAAGAATTTAGAGCAGTGTCACAACCATGCCAGTGCCATTGGGAGAATTTTAATTTGACCTTAAACTGAGAAGATGGCCTCTAAAGATAGCCTCTCTCCGCCTGTATAGCCATAGCCTGAAGGCATTGTGCTTCCTTCCACACGGCCTTGCTACATACAGTTGGTTGTTGGGTACTTTTCCCTCCCAAACTGCCACAGATTCTGCATGTAATCCCCATTATCTAATGTGCTACTACTAGGTACTTTTGCTCCACGGTTGTGACGAGTTGAAGCCATTCTTAACAAGCAAGGGTAAGTTGGTACGGTGGTAAGCATGTGATCAAAGCAAGGCGGGGACATGGTGGTAGCTATGGTGAGCTGCAAATGCGGTAGGTACAAAAAGTGACAAATCTAGAGCATATGAGTAGGCGGATGTTTTTTCATCTAGCAAAGGGCACGGACACAGAGCAAAACTCAAGCAAGAAGAGCGTGGAGGCAATATAGGTATGTTTACGAGGGTGAAAAAGAGATACTATGATAGTCGGACACCACTAGAACTTAAGGGTAAGAGGGGCCATGCCGCCGCCGAAGGCGGCACTGTTTTACTAGTTATCATAGTAATATCTAAGCAGGGCCCCCAATCTTGAAAAAATAAAAATAATTTCCAAACATCTGAAATGCATAAGTGAAAGGGTGAGTTTAGGAAATGAAAAGTTGCCTTCAAAATCAAAAGTAAAAAAAAAGTAAAAAAACTTTTCGTGTTCTAGTGCAGATTGGTATATACATTAGGAACTTAGTTGGAGGATAGTGTAGAAGCATCCTCAGCCCCATTAACCTCCATAACTTCTGAATCTCCTCTCTTTTCATTTTCTAAACTCACCCTTCACTTTTGCACTTAATATGTTTTGAAAGACAATTCATTTTTCCAAGATTGGGGAGACCTAATTCTTCTTCTTATTCTCTCTCTTTTTCTCTCTCTCACACACACACCCCTCCTAAGCACACATGCCCATGTGCACGCAAATATTCAAAAAAGCACACGCACGCCATATGCACCCACCAAAAATAAAAAAACAAAGCAATCAACATCATCGACAAAGAAAAAAAGACGGTCAAGTCATGTGCCATTGACATCGAAACAAGAAAAGACATCGAAGGTATGCCTCGACCGGCTTCGAAAATGACAAACGCGTTACACCGACGCACCTATAGGGCCCGCTATTCGGTGGCATCTCGTCCATGAGGCATTTTTGCAATAATATCCGTAATTTGTCATTACGTTTCCAGTTTCAAGACAACTCTTGTAAAAAATCCCAATTGTAAATTATCACCTCTCTCTAGGTGATGGCCACAAAGGCCACCTAGGAGTTTTCATTTTTTGCAATCCTCCCAAGACAAAGCAAGGGGTCAACCATCTAGGACCCACCGCCTTGCTTTGTCTCTCCTGATTAAGACCCTAACCTAATCAGATTGCCCTAAACCTAAAGCGGCCAACACCTATAAAAAGACACTAAGAGGTCGGGGGGGTGAGCACTTGGTAGCACTTTGGTGGAAGGGATTGGCAGCACTTGTATCAAGAGAGAGGGGATTTAGTATAGCATTTTGGGAATGAGCACTATGTGAAGAATCCATGTCTACACCTTGACTCCAATAGTCGACACACGCTCACGCTAGCAAAAATCTATGTTCTATGAGTCACCTCTAGAGAACGCACTATTAGGCTCACTGTCTCTCTCTATCTCTCTCTGTCACCATCGTTGCCACCTCGCCAAAGATAAGTTTGTTGTAAATATTGCATTAAATCAATTTCCCCTCACACCCCGAGGGGTTTTCATCACCTGCATCTCTCTCTCTCTCTCTCTCTCTCTCTCTCTCTCTCTCTCTCTCTCTCCCCCCTTGGTGTGTAGAGTTTTGTATTATTTCAAATCATTGTTGTTCGCGTCCTAGCCGCTCAAAGCTAGGTGGTGCCCCTTGTTCATTTCACCGTGGTCGGCTCGCCGTGCATCGGCTCCTAGCATTTGAGGTCGTCAGGGTTCGTGTCGCGCTTTGCGCTCGTCAATGTATATTAAAAAGCAAGAAACTGCTGCATCTTTGAGAACACCCTTATAACAGCTAAATTCGCAGAGATAGTCCAAGAAAGCAGGGGGGCGATTATTGCAATTGAGAAGCAAACGACTTCTGGTGAATGGAAGAAGACCTTAGCTAACATACTGGGGTGAAGAGGCGGACTCCTTCCTTTCCTTGGGTGGCTCCCCTATTAGCCGATGTTGCTATCTCCGGTATAGTTGTTATGGCTCGTCTCGAGCATGACAGGAAATTGTAATTTTGGTTGTGTTAATATATTCCACTCACAATTGTGAGTTTTGTAAATAAAAAAAAGGGAACTTATGTACATTAGGAACTTAGTTGGAGGATGGTGTAGAAGCATCCTCAGCCCCTTCAACCTCCACACCTTGTGGATCCCCCCCCCCCCCCCGGAAGTGTGCTACATTGATTATGCAATTTCCCTCTTGAATGACAAGTCGTCTTGAGTTCAACTCTCCTCGTCCAATAGATCTTTAAGGTCTCTTGGGATGGTTTCTTACGACATTAAAACAATCTTCTTCTTCTCCTTCTTCTCTCTCTCTCTCTCTCTCTCTCTCACACACACACACACACACACACACTCACTCACTCACTCACTCACTCACTCACTGCCTAGAGTTTGCAAAATAGAATTTTTTTTGTTTATTTTTTATTGTACTAAAGTTGAAATATTACAGCTCAAAATATAATTAATATTTATTTCCAAAGGATTGAGAAACCTATACATGAAATTATTTGGAGATAAATTAATTGCATTCAAAGATTTTGACTCTAAATTCAGAGAAAGTTATCACCTTATAATTGAATTTGAGAGATAAACTCAAAATTTTATAAGTGGATTTCCACTAAACCTGAATCTTTCTAAAGCGTGACATGGATTTGTGCCTTATTAGTCAAAAAATTTCTCTTTGTCGTACTGTGTGCACTCCCTGCAATGGAACAACTAGCAAGCGGGCAACCTTTTCATATTTTGAGTTGGTGCTAATGAGGACTTTGAAGTGCTCCTTGACCTGATATAGCTTTCTGACTTTAATCGGAGAATAAGTTGTAGTAGAGATGTCTAGCTTTAATGGGAGAATAAGAGGTCATTCAAATCAACAAGGGCGCAGATAGATTCATGATAGACAAAGACAATTGAGAGTTTTACAAGAATCCTTTAACACAACAATTGCCTATTGTTATAACTAGTGCACGAAGTAGTGTCGCCCTAATAATATTAGATGCATCACACAAGAATTTCCTTGCACTTCTCAATGCATGGTTGGCATTAGAATTTCAATGCCGATCCAAACCAAGTTGTATAGTGCAGTGAAGAAAGAAAAAGAGAGATTTCAAGTTTTTGAGCTACCTCTTCGTAATGATGGGTATATTACATTGCAAACAAGCAATGAAGAATAAGATACATGTCTTTGTTGATGCTGATGAGGTGTTATTTGAAGATGACATCCATGGAACAAAGTACAATATCGTGGTGGCTCATGCTTGTACCCATGAGGAAACTCTAGTGGCTAGAAGTAGGCAATGGCCATATGTGACCAATGCTAAGACAATATGGCCCATGTACTCTTAAACTTGAAAGCCCATTTTTTTCAATCCTTTGGGAGTTTCCATGTGTTTAAGGGCTAGCATTAATAGAGGGGGACTAGGTCTAGGCCAAAAGTTGTAGGTTAAATACTTATGACCATTTCATTGCTTTGAATAAGAGCGAAGTGATGAAGGAGCTTGACAATTTAGTGATGCCGATCTGTGATTCTGGGTTTGACAGGACTGCCTGGAAATGGCCCGGAAGAAGTCTCTTAGGGAAACCCCATCCTAAAAGCATTTATCAGACAATGATGCATAAGAAGAATTGGTCTAGCCCCCTAAACAAGCTATGGAAAAAGCAATGGCTGGAGGAAAGGTGGGAGCAAGTATTGGAGTACATATGGAAGCCAAAGGTTCCGCAACACATGAAGGCCTTTCTATGGAAGGTGCTCTACCGACGGGGGTGAAGATTCAGGAAAGAGGGATTGGGTCAGATCGATGCTCAGGGTGCAGGATGGCGACAGAAGATCTAGCCCACCTATTCATGGACTGCCCAACTATTAAAGGCCTTGCAGGGAAAATATGTAAGTGGGTCCAAAGAACATGGAAACTTAGTTTCTTCAAGACTGACCTACTCCTTGGAGGCAAGAATTCAGAAAATCTTGCCCTCCTCGTCAGCACTCAAATCGTCAGATATTTCTTCTTACACAATGTATGGCAGACAAGAAACCGCCGTGTGTTTGAAGGAGGTTCTGAGGTAGCAAGCTTTGCAAAATTGCTCAAGAAAGCAAAGTGCTGATATGGACGCTCGGGTGCAAGCAACACTCGGAGGATTGGTCCAGGACAACTTGTGCCTTGTTGTTAGCAGATGGAATGCCTAGGATGGGGGAAAATGTTGGACATCGGTAGATAAAAGATCTCAAAAGGACAACTTTATGGACCCTTTGTAACAAGGACGAGGCGACAGGTTGGGGGGGCTGCCCTGATGTAAGTATAGTCATGGTTCAACAAGAGCATGACTAGACCTTGTAATTTTTTGGGCTGTTCAATATAATTCACTCAAAATTGTGAGTTTTGCAAAAAAAAGAAGAGCGCCGAAGTGATGAAGCCAAGAATCCATTTTGAATCAAGGGGGAACAGAGTGCCTCCACTTGTGACAAGTTGAATTTCCCAAGATCTTAAGTTGAAGTGCATGGAAAGATCAACGCCCATAAACCAAAGTATCAAATGTGGGGTAATGGCTATGTTGTGGACTCGTGGAGTCTAATGGCTTGTTTGACAGAGCGCTCCACCACCACCTTATTAGGGATGTCTATTGTTGGCCACCACATGGAGTCATCGTGCAGGTTATAATTGTAGTGTTTGCCGACCCATAAGATATGTATACATACTTTGATTATCTTTAAGGGGGAGACGAGAGGCCTCTAGCATGACATATGCAAGGCGGCAAACCTTGGGGGGAGAGAGAGAGAGAGAGAGAGAGAGAGAGAGAGAGAGAGAGAGAGAGAGAAAAGAAGAAGAAGAGAGTTTTAATTAACGTCGTAGAAAACTATCCCAAGAGACCTTAAAGATCTAGCCGACGAGGAGAGTTGAACTCAAGACCTGTCATTCATGAGGGAAATGGCATAACCAATCTACCACACTTGGGGGGAAGAGAGAGACAGAGAGAGAGAGAGGCCTTGGTCTTCAATTGGGCACTCACGTGGGCAAGAGCCTCAACTGCTACCACCAGAATGTAAGGAACCCTGTGGCAAGCTTCTTATGACCATTCTGAAGAGAAGAGAAACCTTTCCCTAACAAACTTAAGTTGAGAATAGATTAATTTACTATCAAACATATCATGCTGTTGTTGTTTATAGAATAAGTTGGCCAACTAAACTTGTGTGCAGTGCGCAGCCCAGCTGAATCAACTCAAGGTAAAGACAATTATTTTGCTTGAGGGGAATAATTAAGGACCTTATCAAGAGGACCCAAGCAGCCATCCACGCAACACTACACACCAAGGTTTTGAAGAAGTCCCCCTTCACAGATCAGATCAGATAGCGCTCTCTCTCTCTCTCTCTCTCTCTCTCTCTCTCTCTCTCTCTCTCTCTCTCTCGGTTTGTGGATTGTCGTGGGTGGCGAGTTCCCCGCCTACCTCACTTATTTACAGTATGTACGGGACGTCGAGGGGCCTCCTTGCTGCCAAAACCGCAGGCGCAGAGCCATGCGAGCAAGCCTAGGAAAATGCGTTTTTTTACGTCCCCCCTCTTCATCATTTTTTTCATAAACGCTGGCTTCCACGCCCCCCCTTTTTTAGGGATGCCCCAGCCCACCCCTTCCCATGTGGGGCAATTTATTACTTTTTGCATTCTCCGAAAGCCCTTGCCCTTCCAATTTTTAAGATTTTATGATTTGGGTTGACTGGTGCGCACCATTCTGCTAATATGTTTATGATTTTTCTTCCATTTCACCTTAGCCCACATTTTCACCCACCCATGAAAACCGAGCAAAACACCCAAGACGGGTGAAATGCCCAGCAAAACAAAACCATGCGTGCCCCAAGTCCACTAAAACTCGAGATCCACCGACGAATGTCCCTAGGCTATATGGAATTTTCTCGGCTTGAGCATAGGCCAAGCTGCAACCGTCTTGAATTCGCACTATTACGTGAGACGCCATTTTGTAGTTTGCGCAATGTTGCCCACGTCTCTCATCAACACGTGTAGTTTTTGTGCATGCCAACCTTAGATCAAAATGCCACATTGTAGGTCACGTTTCTGGGCACATAAGATGCATCCATTTTGGTGAATGTCAACAAACCTAGTTCAGCGCACTTCCTAGTTCCTGTGTTGTTATATTTAAGCAGTTACTTGAATCGAGGTCATATTGGCAAATGGCACCCTCGACACTCCACTACACGTGCTCATTTATTATAAAGGAGGGACAATATGGTCGTGTATAATTTTTGGGGGAAATTTTCTTAAACCATAAAAATAAGTTGCCAAATAATGCAATAAATTTGCACATGCACATTGCCTTCCTCACCTTACCTTTTACATGTCCAACAACTTCCATGAACCATAGTATGCAAGATCCAAAATGAAATTCATCTGCGGAGTTGTGAATTAATGGTACATCGCATACATATTTTGCGATCCATTGTTTAGTGGTTTGCAATGATGGTTGGTTAAAGTAAATTCCCTAGAGTAGCTACCCAACATATGAACTACCAAGTAATGGTGGCTTGATGTTTTACAAAGTACCCTAAATCCAAAATTTGTTCTCAGGATGTCGAAGCCTTGTAGTGCCCATCTCCTCCACCAATGTGGTGTGCATATGGGGGATGCAAGATAGGACCAAACTGAGCATGTCTCATGCAAGCAAGAGAACCTTGCTATAGTATGACTAGGTAGTTACATATGAACATTCACACCATGGTTATCTGGTCACCACCTCTAGGGACAAGATTTTCAATGGCAAAGAGATCCCTCTTGCAATCTCTTGCACCCAATGGTGTATTCTTCATGTGGAATATTGTGTCCTCAACGTTTTTTATTGCTAAATCATTTGCGTCCATTGCAGTGTTTTCTTCTTAGAGGACACTCATGGATTGACGAACTTGTCCCTCAATAGTGTACAATTGAGTAGACATTGCATGACGTTCGTGTATGAGTGAAACTAGGTGAGAACATCCATTGGGTGAAACATTTGTCGCAGCCCAAGAGACTTTGATTAGTAGAGGATGATTATTTTATGATCTAGAGGGAATGAGCCATCATGATCTTTGAGCAAGTGTATGAGACCAAAATTCTTGTAAATCCATGCAAACATAGCTTTGAGTTAAAAAAAATATTGTCAAAAATATAGAGATACAATAGTGAATCCCTCTCAAGTGTCGAAAAAGAGATATAATCAGATGTCATCATGTGCAAGTCATAGATCTAGATCATAAAACCGGCTTATGGGCGCATGTGGTACTTGGGCGTTGGTTGTGATGCCCTGGCTCGGTTGGAGCATCGGTTGGAGCAGGGCTGCTTTTTGTATATTTTTTTGTATTAATTTAGCTACTCACAATTTGTGAGTTATGCAAGGAAAAAGAAAACGAAAACATAAAGGTGATGGGTGAATAAAGAGCATCCGTAATTAGGTGCCACAAATGTAGCTTATATCAATTTTTTTCTCAATTGCTTTGAACTTCATTCCACAGCAAAGTTTCCATCACACTTTTTGGTGTTTGTAGGAAATTGTCTTTATATTTATGTGCCTTGCACATCTACTCAAAGAATAAAAAAACTTACCTTGAATAGGCACATGCTCTGCCTCCTTTTTTTACTTAAAAAGGGATGTCTCATTCCTTGTGCAATCTGAACGATGTCCTAGAATCTAGATGTCTGTAGGTGTCCGCTTCTTCTACACCACTAGATAATTTTGGTAGCATCCAAGTCAAAAAAAAAAAAAAAAAAACCAATTGTTACTTCACTTTGATTCAGGGAATCAAAGCCAAAGAAAAAATACCAATTGTAACTTCATTTCGATTTGGAGTTGGCATTTAGCAACTTGGATTTTCTTGCAGAGTGCCATATGGTAACACAATTTTCACATGCCGTCTACGTTTATATATCTAAAGTGAAAATTATAACTATTACCCACCATAAACATCCTTTGTACAAAAACTCTACCACATCCCCTTAATTTGGTCCTTTCCTCCGAATCAAACGCCCTTGTTTACCTTACCCCACCCAAATTCAATATCTACAATATAGTCAACCGAGTCCAACAAGTTTGTACGAGGCTTTCGAGTCACTGGGAGGAGCCTGCTAGCTTCTCGGCATCCTCATCCACCCGCCTGCTACATACATGCAACCCCACATCAACCAACAGCTTGCCACCACTGACTGTAGCAGCTGCTCTGTATCCTTTAAGGGGATAGTAAAGTTGGTGTTGAACACGTCACTAAATAGTGCGTTAGACTTGTGCGTGGTGGTGCTATTCATGAGCATGGCCAACACCACAATCCAGTATGGATCAATTCACGTACCTAGCTAGTGCTTAGTTAGCTCTCACACCTGCTTGTGGCCTTAAACATGACTCGATAGAATATCCTTGAAAGGAAAGGAAAGGGCTACTTGAAATAGCTACCAGTAGGTGCCCAAAACGGGTTTTTCCTGCTGGGATTAGTGCGAATCTCTGTAGATGCGAACCAAACTTCAGGAACCAAATCGGAGGCGAGCCTGGCGGTCTGGCGTGTGTCAGGACAGCTGGCGGCACTTACTAGTCGACAAGAACGCATGTGTTTGGCTATTTTGTGAGATGCTGGATCTTTTTACTCAATTGTGGCGACGTGGTTCAGTCCGTTTTCGCTGCGCACGCAAGCTACCGCGCTAAATCTAACCGGGTGCAGGTAACATTGCTGTACTTTTTGTTTTATGGTGTCGATTGTCTGGTGAGTTCATGTCAACAGGCTAAGAGCGTCCTGTATTGTGCTGCATCTTGTTGTTTCATGCAAAGGCCTATGGTTCGCCTCAAGGCAGAGGCCCGGTGCAAACAGCTTGCAACTAAGGGGAATGTAGAGGGCTGATGCTGCAGGGGGCACGGAAATGAGGGGAATGTGGAGGCCTACCGTGCTCCCTGCCTCCCTGCTGTTGCAGGGAGCACGCAAGTGAGGGGAATGTGGAGGCCCGCTGCAGACAGGATGCAACTAAGGGAAATGTAACAAAATAACGAAAAAGGCAGTCATTGCCAGCTGGTACTAGCAAGACCGAGAAGCCGAAAAGCTGTAGGGTTATGGAGGTTAGTGTCACGGTATCTATAGGGGGTTGTGATATTGATGTAGCTTTGTTAGCTTCTATGCATGCATTCCTCGAAAGGGAGACAATTGCTGGTCTTTGTGTTGTTGAAAGAGGCGGCACTCTTTTTCACTTGCACTTCTAGATGGTAATGCGGCTTTGGACTAGCTCCTTGGTCGCATCAAATAGGAAAGTGAAACAGTACTTGGGCTGGGATAAGGCTTTGCCTACTGGTGGGATGGTGCTTTGCCGTGCTTTGAAACAGCGTAATATGCATACCTTTGAGGGTATGCTCGGCTACTGCTTGAAGGACCAAGACCAGCCATATTTTCGAGTCGTGATGCACAATATTGATGCAGACGAGATTAACAAGGGAATAGAGTTGTACAGCTTGTATGGCGGTGATGACTTGAAGAAAAAAGTCTGTTTGACGCCTGCAAATATATTTGATAGGACATATATGTTTTGGAAGTTTAGATTGGGACATCCATTAGGAAACGATTTCTTGTCTACTTTGCACAAGATGCTAAAAACTGGGAAATATTATCCGTCGTCGGCGTGGGTGACACCTTACCAAGGCCGGGGGATGCAATTAGGCAAGACGAAAGCTCTTTGGAGATGCATGGTTTATCCATCAACCACAACCTACCAAGATGTCGCTAGTATCTTCATCAACAACGATGAGCATAGTACAACTCACCCATGTGCCGACTGGTTCCACTCCCGCCGGCAAGGAATTGAGAGGTATGGTCATCAATATGCATAGGAATGATTTTGATTTTGCACTTTGCTAACTATCAAACATCTTCTCAACAGTCCAGCGAGCGTGCGAACTAATCACAAAGATGACTATAGTGAACAAAACGGAGCGAGTCCGCAAATAGGCGATGAGTACATCCCGTTGGTGCATAGTGTTGGCGTGACAACAGTTGCATGACAGAATGTATTGCTAGTTTATTCTAATTGCTTCTATTTCTTGCATGTGGTGAGACTAAAAGTTTCTATTCTGTGAATGCATGGTAAAATGGACCAGATGAACTTGGTGGACTCAATGACAGAGACGCAAGTAGACGAGTCGTTGGATGAAATTCAAGATCCACGATTGGACAAGGTCGAGGAGATGGTGACAGAAATTTTGCACGAGGTCTCGAGGAATCAACCGGAGGGTTATCGAGCTCTTCGATCTGATGTCCTGGATACAATAGATAGATTAAAAGACGCAATCGATGAACGTGAAACAAGTGTCGCTGATATACAGGTTTCCAAGCTAGAGGAACAAATCGCAATGCTGCGTACTGAAGTGTCAAAGTTGAAAAAACAGCTCAGCAAGCTGAATGCACTGCTATGCAGGCTTGCGAACCTTCTAAACAGACATCTTGTCGACTAGATTGTCAATATCTGCTGGTCTTTTTGTGAGGACAATCTAGACGGCTCCTGGGTTTTTTTGTTGGTGTAGATTGTAAATATTTGCTGCCGTTTCTGTGAGGACAATATGGACAGCTGTTGGGTTTTTTTTCTCTGCACCCATTTTGGTTATTTACTCCCAGCACGTATTCCTGACCTTCTGTAATTATGGACCTGATAACAGAATTCTGACAATCATCTCGAGTACCAGCTCCATTATGTTGATGCAATTTTTTGATTGTGTTTAAAATTGATATCAATGTAACAAAACGTTATGGTTGTGTCTTTTGTAATGTTGAGATACGTTTTCTATGCAAAGAAGCTCGTACGATTTGTTGATTATGTTCGGAATTGTCGTTGACGTGACAAATCATTATGCTTTTGTCTTTTGTGATCTCGACATATGCTTTGTACGTGAACAAGCCCAAGCTATGCATTTCCTCTAAACTCACTAAGAAAACATGGAATCTTGCTAATTAATTAATCTAAGAGTAACATATAGCCAATAGTAGTAGTAGTAGTAGTAGTAGTAGTAGTAGGAGGAGGAGGAGGAGGTAGTAGTAGTAGTAGTAGTAGTGGTAGTACAAGCTATTTCAAGCATGAGCTTTGTGAATAAGCATATAACCTGGCATTTAACCTTTCAAATCAAACAAGTAGGGACCACTAATCTCGAAAAAATAAAATCTTTGTCAACCATCTCAAATGCCATAAGTGAAGTATGTGACCCTAATTTTGCAAGCACTTCGAATTAGGGGGAATCTGAGGAGATCCGCTCCTTTGGAAAAGGCAAGTGTGTCCAAACTTCAAAGTGAAGACAAAAAGGAGTCGACAGGTCGCTGTCATGGAGTGCAGACGTCGTGTTAAGGTTTTTTTTTAATCCTGATTAAATTGTCAAGATTTTCCTGGGTGATGTAGATGGCGGACATGCAAGGAGAGGAGACGAGTCAAAGTAGTGCAGGCAGGTCGCAGACATATTGGCGAGGCGCAACAACACCAAGGAGGGAGTGGAATTGCGGTGACTGGCCTCTCTCTCTCTCTCTCTCTCTCTCTCTCTCTCTCTCTCTCTCTCTCTCTCTCTCTCTCTCTGTGCATCAATGATGTGATCTGAGCTGCGAACACAGAATTGTGTGTGTGGAGGGAGGAAAGTAAGGGTACACCATGAGATAAGGAGGCAGGTGGGAAGGGTCGCTCGCTAAACAGAGTTAGTCGGTGATCAGGCGGCGGAACCGTGACAGCGAAGGCAGAAAGGAGCAAAGACTGAGCATGTTCTTTGTGTCAGCATGAACACTGACGATCGCATTGTGCGTCAAGCGCAGCAAGACGAACCAGTGGGGGGGGGGGGGGGGGGAGAGAGAGAGAGAGAGAGAGAGAGAGAGAGAGAGAGAGAGAGATTTCCACTGTCGCACACGCTCAAGGTGATGGATGCAGTTGAGAAAAGGCGAAACGTGCATTCGAGGGTTCGCAAATTGTCGTCGCAAGAGGCAGGCAGACGGAGAGGAATGCCGATGGAGGGGAAACACAATAGTGGAAGGAGGGGAGGCAGTGGCCGATTTTCCTTCTGCCATGGTGGTGCGAGGTGTATGAGAACGGTTGAAGTCCTCAATTTTCCTTTTGCAAGAGAGAGGGGGCGGGGGAATCTTGGCCGCTAATTAATTAATGGGTTCAACATTGACCAAATATGCATACTGGTTTTAATTTAGGAAATGAAAAGATCCATGAGCCTGGGAAAGTAAAGACTTTTTGTGTCCATATAAAGAAAAAGGAGATAGTCGAGTGCACATTCATTCATTTGTGTTTTTCTTTTGCTTATTTTTTCTTTAATGTTTTCTTCTCTTTTTTCTTTTCAAAACTCACAGATGTGAATGTGTTGATATTAATAAAATAGAGAAATACAAACATTCCCTACTGCTCATTCGAGCTAGGGCTATTGACAAATCATTGAGGACATAGGGAGCATAAATCACTACAACGTTATCAATGCCTTATATATCGACATCCGTGTCTTTCTACGTTCATATCGACATTCTTACACTCCGTTGATATGTACGTCGATAACCCGGTCGATATGGCCGTGGTTATTAGCGTAGAAAGGTAAAGTTTTCCACGCGTATATCGGCGCTAAGAATTTGGGGAAAAAAAACCGAACCTGTGCGTAGGGACCATTTTCGCCCTCAATGTGCGCGTTCTCAGATCTTGGTCTAAACTTGCGCAGCATGTATTATGGAACTCTCCCCCCCCCCCCCCCCCCCCCCCCCCCCCCCCCAAACCTCTCTCTCTCTCTCTCTCTCTCTCTCTCTCTCTCTCTCTCTCTCTCTCTCCACATCGTGTGTGTGTGTGTGTGTAGGAAAGAGAGAGAGAGAGAGAGAGAGAGAGAGAGAGAGAGAGAGAGAGAGAGAGAGAGAGAGGTGTGTGTGTGTGTGTGTGTGTGTGTGGGAGAGAGAGAGAGAGAGAGAGAGAGAGAGAAAGAGAGAAGTGTGTGTGCGTGTAGGAAATTAAAGAGAGATAAATTAAAACTAGAGAGAGAGAGAGAGAGAGAGAGAGAGAGAGAATTATGGTTTGCGTAAAAAATTAAAATTAAAGAAAGTAATGAAATGAAATGTTATATTAACTCTTCCAAAGGCCAAAGTGTCCTACGAGACCAGAAAGTTACAATGTGGTAGACTAATACAATCAGAATAACAAGATGACAAAATGACAAAATAAAATATTATGGAATCCTAAACTACTGGGTGTGGACTAAGCAGCTAAAACAGCTAGCTGGGATAGGTAGATCATACGAGATCCAGCATCTGTCTCGCTGGCATACCTCATCAATCTCCTCCACGGTCAGTAGTCTAACCGGGCGTTGTGCATGTCGAGCCAAAGTGACCTGGATCGTCTGATGCAGCCTCTGTCTCTATGTTGTGTAGTCTGGTCTCCGCAATCGTGGGCGTTCATTTTCTCCCTAGCTCAGTCGCTCGTTCGATCAGTACGTAGAGAGATAGGGAAGTAGAGAGAGAGAGAGAGAGAGAGAGAGAGAGAGAGAGAGAGAGAGAGAGAGAGAGAGAGAGAGAGAGAGAGAGAAGTAGAGAGCGAGAGAGAGATAGGGATCGAGAGAAAATAGAGAGAGAGAGAGAGAGAGAGAAATTAAGAGATAGAAAATAGAGAGAGAGAGAGAGAGAGAGAGAGAGAGAGAAAGAGAGTGATATATATATATATATATATATATATAGCGAGAGAGAGAGAGAGAGAGAGAGAGAGAGAGAGAGAGAGAGAGAGAGAGAGAGAGAGAGAGAGAGAGAGGGAAGTGGAGAGCGAGCAGAGAGAGAGAGAGATAGGGAAATAGGGAGAGAGAAAAAGATAGGGAATAGAGAGAGAGAGAGAGAGAGAGAGAGAGAGAGAGAGAGAGAGAGAGAGAGAGAGTGAGAGAGAGATAGGGAATAGAGAGAGAGAGAGAGAGATAAAGAGAGTGATATCTTTATATATATATATATATATATATATATATATATATAGAGAGAGAGAGAGAGAGAGAGAGAGAGATAAAGAGAGTGATATCTATATATATATATATATATATATATATATATATATATATATATAGAGAGAGAGAGAGAGAGAGAGAGAGAGAGAGAGAGAGGAATAGAAAGAGAGAGAGATAGAGAAGTGGAGAGCGAGACAGAAAGAGAGAGATAGAGAAATAGGAAAATAGATAGAGAAAGAGAGATAGCGAGAGGGAGATCGAGAGAGAGATAAAAGAAGATAGCGAGAGCGAGATCGAGAGAGAGATAGGGAAATAGGAAAATAGCAAGAGAAAGAGAGATGGCGAGAGCGAGATTGAGAGAGAGAGAGAGAGAGAGAGAGAGAGAGAGAGAGAGAAAGGGAGATAGCAAGAGCGAGATCGAGAGAGAAAGAATGAGAGATAGGTACGTAGACAGAGAGAGAGAGAGAGAGAGAGAGAGAGAGAGAGAGAGAGAGAGAGAGAAATAAAGAGATAGAGAGTGATATGTATATATATATATATATATATATATATATATATATAGAGAGAGAGAGAGAGAGAGAGAGAGAATTAACTAGACAGAGAGAGAGATAGGGAAATAGGAAAATAGAGAGAGAAAGAGAGATAGCGAGAGCGAGATCGAGAGAGAGAGAAAGGGAGATAGCGAGAGCGAGATCGAGAGAGAGATAGGGAAATAGGAAAATAGCGAGAGAAAGAGAGATAGCTAGAGCGAGATCGAGAGAGAGAGAAAGGGAGATAGCGAGAGCGAGATCGAGAGAGAAAGAATGAGAGATAGGGTGAAAAGGATAGAAACTCTCTCTCTCTCTCTCTCTCTCTCTCTCTCTCTCTCTCTCTCTCTCTCTCTCTCTCTCTCTCTCTCTCTCTCTCTCTCTCTACAAGAAACTATGGAACTAAAAGAGGCAAAGGGGTTTTTCCCGCTACATTTATTTCCATGTACACCTGGGAGTGCACGTATGTGTCTACCCATATAGGATTTGACCAATAAAGACGAGATTTTGACCCGGTGATGGCAACGTCATCAACTAACATGGAGGAAAAGATTGAATGCTCGTGCACGCTCTGCAAGTATCAAATCCTGCGCAAGCGTAGGATATGTAATGAGCATGTGCACAAGTACGGAGAGTTTGCTAAAGAAACCGTACAGAATCTACGATACGACTCCTACGGAATAGGCATTGATTTCCGCAACATAGCACCTACATCTGAGAGAGAGAGAGAGAGAGAGAGAGAGAGAGAGAGAGAGAGAGAGAGAGAGAGAGAGAAAAAGTATTATGCGTGAAGGTCCGACCAATATAGAGCCAAGGATGGAAGCAGAAAAGGAATTACAGACAGAAGACGACGGCATGGAGGAGATGCTGGATGCCTTCTTCCAGACAAGTGAGAAGAACGCTAACGAAGCAGCACCAGAAGCCGTGCGCCTATCTCTTGAAGACATGTTGAGGAAGTTGGCACTTCAACCAATTTATGAAGGCGCCAAAATATTGACTCTTCGTACTTGTCTGGCATTTTTGAATCTTCAGTCAGTGTACAGGTGGTCAGATGCAAGCGTCGCTGCTTTGTTTAGGTACGTAATTTACAAAAGAGATTTTCCGATTGCAACGGTGACGTGCTTGGAGAGCTTTTTAATTTAATGTGGCTTAAACAGGTTGTTGCGGGAGCAACTTCTCCCGGCTGGCAATGAAATGCCCCCCTCCAGGCCAGACGCAAAGCAACTATTGACCTCAGTTGGCTTGGACTACAACAAGATTCATGCATGTCCAATGATTGCATTCTTTTTCGCAATGAATTCGCAGATTGTCTGTCGTGTCCTAAGTGCGGAGCAATGCGCTACAAACAAGACGCAGTTGGCGAGACAGTGCCAGCTAAAGTGTTGCGGCATTTCCCTATTATTCCTAGGATAAAAATCATGTTTCGTTGTGGTTCCATTGCAAAGTCGATGCGGTGGCATTCTACGAATAGATCCACTGGCGCAACACTCCATCTCCAGGTAAGAGGTTTGGATTCAGTCAGTAAATCCCACTTTATTCATGTTTTTGAGATCGGAAAAACAAATCAACATCCGACACCAAAATTTAGCGGATCAAGCAAGTGTTGTATCAACGGAGGAGAGTGTAAACCAAGGGGTAGTACGACCGTTAGAGCAGATCCTTGAAGAAGGCATCTCCGATACTTCTTCAGAGAGATCTTACGAGTATTTCACAGAATACTTGGGACAATTAAAACTAAACGAAAGAGAAAACATGGCAACAGGACCATTAGACCCCTCAGCCACATTAAAGCTATTGTTCATCAAGTATCAATATGACAACAAGCGAGGTACCAAGATATACAAAGATGGTATGGACCGCTACTGTGTGAAAATAGAAGATAGACCAAGTGAGTTCAGGTACTTAGTGCATGTGAGCTATAGCGGAGATAGGTACCTAGATGACGAGGGTATTATGTACTTAGTAGTCCTGAATCCTAACATTGTAGACAAGTGGGGATTGATGGGCACAAAAGCCAAACTAGATGAGGAACATGAGGAAAAGGCACCAACAATGAGCTTACCTAATGCGAGGTTAAGGCGAGAAAACGAAACGTTGAGAGTCAACACGGATAATGTCTACTTGGGGTTATACAAGTATAATAATGGAGAGCAAGATCTCTATTATAGATGCGAGGAACCCTACGTCGGAGAGATGACTGAGTGGAAAAGACTTTATGTCTTCACCTACACAGAGGGAGCGGAAATGAAAATCGCCGCATACGACAAGTATGGACGATACGCAGCAATCGATAAAAAAGAGTTGGAAGGATGTACGTACTTTGGGGGACCACTTCACCAGTATTATGTCACTCCGAGCCCACTAAGACCAGCACATACAATTGTCGTGCCAGACCCGGTGACCACAGGTGGAGAGAGGACTCATGTAGTTGATTCTTTCAGTCGACCTCATTATTCGATGCCAAGCCCCATGGGAACATTACATTCCAGAGATTCAATGGCTACGAATCGAGGTAGTGCGGTTCCTATCTCTACACATACGGCAGTAGGTCCGACATTTGCAACCACCCCATCACATTTGCCTCCTAGTAGTAGATTCGGGGTAGGGGAGCCAACGAGAGCAACCCACGACATTCATGATGCCCGAGAACGATTAAGTCGAGACACGGGAGTAATGAGAATGATCACAGACCATAAACGGATTAGGCCATCCCAAGTAGCGAAGTGCATGCCGAAGAAGTATAGCGGATCAGGGGATCCATATGCCCATGTATCGCTCTTCAAGCAAGTCTTAAGAGCAGAACAAATCACTCATTTCCATACTCAATACGAGGGATTCGGGTTGACCTTGGAAGGGACGGCCTTAATATGGTTTCAACCTTTGAACCCTGAAACTTGTCCGAATATTGAACATGTATTGCGCGAGTTCGCGGAAGAATTCTCAAAACGGGGTATAAAGCATAATACTGTATCGCAGATATATGCTTTTAAACAAAGGGAGAATGAAAAAGTGAAGGAAGCAACCTTGAGATTCAAGCAATACATTGAGAGGTGCTCAAGGAGGGAATTACCGCAGGACGAGAGATTGTTTGTGCTCTTCGTTGAAGGACTTAGTAATGAAACTTTGAAAAAGGACCTTCACTTTAAGGCCTGTAGCACATTTCAACAGGTTACAAGGGAAGCGTTATATCTTGTTGATAACTGCAAAGCATATGGGGAAGTGTTAGAGGATATTGATTCAATAACCAGTGGCTCTTCATCGATTAAAAGCGAACCCTCTACCAAGAAAGATGCTCAGGCGTCCTTGATGCCGACAACTGACCAAATGATAGAGGAGGTAACGAAGAAATGCAGCAACATATGAGATCAAATCCAATGATGAGACAGTCTCAGACGAGGAAGTGTGACATATGTGGGGGCGATCACCCGACGCCGTGGTGCACACAACAGCCGAAAGCACCAGTTGCGAATGGACAAGTACTGAAATGGTATGCGATAGAGCAAAAATGGACAAATCATGGCACGGAAGAGTGTTTTTATAACAAAAACTACGTGAGGGAAAGACCGTATGGACCTGCAGCAGGACCACCCCAGCCACCTCCTCCAAGATATCAAGTTGGACCAAATATGAATCTGGTAGCAGGAGCAGACAGATCTCAACATGTGTTGGGTCAACAACCTCCATTACCACAGGAAAATAGAGCCATGATTAGGTATGCTCAACCTTGTGAAGCATCACCAGGAACAAATAGTACACTTCAAGTTTTTTATTATGAGGAACCAAATGAGCCTTACGCAACAGAACCTGAATCACAAATGTATGCAGACGAAGCCTATCAACAGTGGGGAAATAGCGAGGATATGGCACCACCAACGTATGTAGCACAACCTTCGAGAGATCAATATTTGGTTGACGAAAGAACGCTAATGTTCATTGCGAACCAAAATTACAAACCAAGAGGATATCCTAATACGGCAGGACAACCTATGGGACCGCCTCCTCAAAATCAACCACCAATTGGACAGTGCTATAACTATGGAAGTACGGATCATTAGGAGCGTAACTGCCCTTTCAAAGGCGAAAGAGTGAAACTTTTTGGGTTTTGTGATGGACGTGGTGTGAATCACATATTGCCAGATTGCCCAAAGAATCCGGACAACAAGGGAAAAGCAACTATGAATATTGTGGGGGTGTTACCAAGTGCAAGCAGCGGATCAGAAACCGATCCCATGATCCAAATCAATGCAATAACCAAAGCCCAAGCCAAGGACTTAGAGAAAAAACAAGTCCTTGGAGGAAAAAGTCGAGTTGCCGATACCCACAGAAAATGAGAGTTTATCCGTGAGAACCCAGTGAAAATCCTGGAAGGCGAAACGAGACAGGATGAAAACAAGAAGGTTGAAAACCCAAATTGCCATGCAAAACAAATTACATGAAACGAAGGAGCAGCTGAAACAAGAGAGAGAGAGAGTAAAATTGATGAGGGTAACAACAAGCCGAGGAAAGCGTCCTCAGGGGGATCAGTCTTGGTTGAGAAAGTGCTAGAGCCTTTAGATGCTCTATTACAAGCGTACGAAGCAAGGCTAAAAACAAACCAAACCTTAGAGTAGAGATGGTTAACTTATCCTCAACCAGAAGTAGAAACGAAGCGTTTGAAAATGTGTAAACACCTCATTGAAACAGCCCAGGTATTGATGGAACCTAAGATGGTTGGAACCCCAGAACAAGAAGTGCTGATTCACAAAGAGCGAGAAAAACTAAAAATCGATGAACCAAAACAAGTAAACAAACCCATGCCTGAAAGGATATTGTCATTGGATCACCGAGTGGTACCGAACACCACTGATGACGCTAAGTCAATGATGATAATGCCAATTCCAAAAGTTGAAGAACAATGGCCACAACACTTATGGAAAACCATTAGAAACAGAAAGAACGGAAGCGCGACGTTACAGTCTGCTCCAATTTTTGAGATTAACTTGGATGACGGATTTTATCCAGGAGATATACAATCGTTGTATGGGGATGCAGGAACAGAGGTTTTGATGGAAATCAAAGCTCAATCCTTGAAAACCCTGCCTTCATTTATAGGTGAACACGAGGCACAATTGGAGATAAGGTTAGTTCCATCCCAGATGAGAACTATTCCACAAATGGTTGACACAAAAAGTCTTCAAGCGATGCTGTCGACACCTATAACATGTACAATCACGTTGTCAGAACTCTTGAGAGTCAGACCACACTTATGGGAAGACATGGGAAAACATTTGGAGCACAAAGGAGTAAAGATTCCCTTCAAACAAACCCTACGGGAGAAGAAAACAAACGGAAAGGTCAACCCAAAGCCCAACCAGTGCCCATAAACAAGGTCGGAGATTACTGTGAAGGTGAGGAGGGTAATACAACCTTATCTATTGAATATCAGGATATAAAAACGATAGCTATCCTAGACAGTGGAGTGGGAGTGGCGATTGCTACAAAGCAAATCTGGGAGAAATGGGACCATCCAGCTCTCAAAAAAATGAGAATGAAACTACAACTCGCAGAGGGGTATATAGAGAGACCATTGGGAATCCTAGACCAAATAGTTGTAACTTCGTGTTGAATTAACTATGAGCACACCTTTGTTGTGGTGGATTTTGGAGAAACGAACAACTTCGACATTATTTTGGGGCGACCTTTTATGCGTCAACTCAAAATGATACAAGATTGGGGGTACGACCAAATTTACCTAAGGCACGAAGAGCTAATAACAAAAATCAACATGAAGGATCACAGCTATAGAGACGTTGCAAAAACACCAGTGCAAGAATTTAATTCAACCACTGTAAATGAAAAAGAAATACCTGCATGGATGCAGGTATTTCAAAAACACCAGTGCAAGAATTTAATTCAACCACTGTAAATGAAAAAGAAATACCTGCATGAATGCAAACGAAAGCGCATGTCTGGATGTTTGGAGCATCTGATTGTGGAGACATAATCAAAGAGGAATGCGTATTGGAAAGATCCGTAGAAGACGAGGCTTATCTCCCAGAACCTTTCCCTAAACATTTATTTGAGCCATTTGGGTGGACTCAAATATTGTTAACCTTGGACGTATGTGTTAACGAATGCACGCCTACAAAATTTTTTGGCGAAGAAGGATACGACCTAGTAACGTTACAAATGGCTAGCATCATCCTTGAGTTAGGATCGGAGAGCAAGGAACAAGAAGAACCACCACGTGAGACCGAGTGTAAAAGAATAATTGATGAGATATCTGTAGTGAACGATAGGAATCGAACAGAGGAGGAATTCACGGATTCACTAAGCGGTGACCTTCCATCACTGGATGATGAAATCCAAATGATAGAGGCTGATGATGAAAGATCAAGTGGATCAGAGACCAATAGGAAATACAAGTTGAGACAGGACAGGTTTTACGAGTTTCCTAACCAAAAACCTAGTCGACAAGAGCAGTATAAATCCAAGAGAACAAGAAAATCAAGGGCAATAAGCATAATCCGATGCCTCTTGTCAATGACAGAACGGGATATCTAAAGCTTGTCAAAGGTGATGATTGTGTCAAAGACGAGGTCACTGGCCGGTTTATCAAAACTAAACCATGGAAAAACAACAAGAAGAACAGACACGAAAAGTGAACGACTAAGTCGCATAAAGGGGGGAAAACAGGGTCTGGAATGACCAAAACAGAGAGGAAAGTGGAGTACAATAAGCTCAAGCGAACCCTCAGAGACATATGGACGACTAAAATGGAAACAAATGAGGACACGAATTCTGACAAGATGGATGCACCGTCCCATTATAAGAAGTATACCATACAAGATAGAAAAATCATAGTGCAACAACCAATGAGGTAATTGAAGGAACCGGGTACATCGTACGACGGTCCTGAGAAAGCCAAACAAATCGATCTAGCGGAGCTGGGAGAAGATCCAAGACCTGCACATATTGCCACAGATCTTACTGAAGAAGAGGAAAAGCTTTTGGTAGCTACTCTTAAACAGTATAGAGATGTGTTTGCATGGTCATACAAAGATCTTAAGGGGGTGGATCCAAGTATCTGTCAACACACAATACCCCTTAAGAATGACGCCAACCCCAGCAGACAACGTCCCGATACTTACAATGAAACGTTTACAAAAAAGATCAAGGAGGATATAGATAAACTTAAAGAGGCGGAGTTTATTTACGAAATTGAGCACACCGATTGGATTTCACCGATTGTGGTGGTTAGGAAGAAAAATGGAAAGTTAAGAGTGTGTGTCAATCTCAAGAAAGTAAACGCTTCTACAATTCAGGACAATTATCCCCTACCCATTACTGATCATGTAATAGAAAGAGTGGCAGGTAAAGAGGCTTATAGTTTCTTAGATGGATTTTTGGGTTACAACCAACTCGCAATAAAGCCAGAGGATCAGCACAAAACGGCTTTCGCAACTGAATGGGATATTTTTGCATTTCGGGTAATGGCTTTTGGCTTAACAAATACACCAGCCACATTTCAGAGGCTGATGGGTCATTCTTTTAAAGAATATATAAGACAGTTCTTAGAAATTTACATGGATGACTTGTGCGTTCACTCTCTTGTAAGATTGGAGCACATAGAGCACTTGACCAAGGTGTTCGAAAAATGCAGACTGTATCGGATTTTCATGAATCCAGAGAAATGTGTCTTCATGGTAAGACAGGGAAAAATATTGGGACATATAGTGTCCAAAAACGGTATTTCAACAGACATGGAGAAGATCAGCGTCATTGTTGATCTACCACGACCAGTAAAGGTAAAGGAGGTACAGGCATTTATGGGCCATTGTGGATATTATCGCAGATTTATCTACTCATAGGCTATAATTGCAAAACCACTTTACGTGCTGATAACTAAATTTGAGTGGACGGATGAGTGCGAGAAAGCTTTTCAAACTTTGAAGCAAAGGTTAATTTCCGCTCCAATTTTGAAGGCTCCGGATTGGGAAAAGATATTCCACATCCACGTAGATGCATCAGTGTATGCAATAGGATGCATACTTGCACAACCTGGAGAGAACAAAATGAATTTTCCAATAAGTTACTCTAGTAGACAACTGAACAATGCTGAGAAGAATTACACAACAACTGAGAGGTAGGGTTTGGGTATGGTCTATGCGGTGAAAAAGTTTCGACACTACTTACTTTCCAATAAATTTATATTCTTCGTTGATCACCAAGCACTGTTGTACTTAGTAAACAAACCTTGTAGTACGGGGAGGATTGTTCGATGGTTCATCATACTGCTTCAGTTTGACTTCACGGTAGTAGTCAAAAAAGGAACTACACACCAAAGAGCGGATCATTTATCTAGAATGATGCATGGAGAAAACCCAGTAGGAGTTGATGATGATTTGCCAGATGCATACTTTTCAACATAGAAATGGTTCCAAGATGGAGCGAGGATGTAATTCATTTGCTGACTATCGGGTCATTGAATGTGACAAGATAACCATCTACCATTGCAGCATCTAGATCATTGATAATGTTGGCGGGCGGGCTATACAAACAGGGATCGGATCAAATCCTTAGGCTTTGTGTTGAATCGAGCGAACGAGAATTGTACCTAAACCAAGCTCATGTACAAACAACGGGGATTCACAATGGGCATGCACAAATATATCAAAGATTGATGAGAATGGGTGTGTATTGGCCGAAAATGCAACATAGTGTTCATATGCATATCAAATCATGTGTTAGATGCACGCTTCAAAAGCCAATAGAGCAAGCGACTCTATTCAAATTATCTGTAGCACCCCAATGGAGTAACTACATTGTTGAATACCTCACCACCAGGATACTGCCTCAAGGGATGGGTAGATCACGTATCAAAATGATCACGAAAGAAGCAGAAAACTATGTACTGATTGAAGACAATCTTTACAAGAGGGGAAAAGACAATCAACTGAGAACGTGTGCGACTGAAGAGGAATACATTCCTATCTTAGAGCAAGCACACGGCGGACAAGCTGATGGGACATTTCTCAGCTGACAAAACGGCCAAAGCAATTCTTATTGCAGGTATATGGTGGCCTACACTATTCATGGACGCTGAAGAGTTTGTGAAACGACGATTGCCTGAAAACAAAAATTCCTAGAGCACGAGATGATATGCCCTTGAGGCCAATGATGGGGGCAAGAGCGTTTGCGAAATGGGGAATAGATTTTGTAGGACCGATAGCGCCTCGAGGATATAAAAAGCACGCTCAATACATTATTGTGGCAACAGATTATCTAACAAAATGGGTGGAAGCGAAAGCAACAACCAGAAATGATGCAAAAACGACATCACGGTTTTTGTATGAGAACATTTTCACCAGATATGGCTTACCAATAGAGTTAGCGAGAAATAGAGGAACTCACTTCATCAATGAAGTGATCGAATTCCTATTGGATGAATTCATGGTAATTCACAGGAAGTCAGCTCCCTATCACCCACAAGCTAACGGCCAAGCAGAAAGTACGAATAAGATTTTGGTGACAATTCTCACCAAAATTGTTGGCGAATCAAGAGTTGACTGGGATCAAAAGCTGCATTCAGCTTTATGGACATATAGAGTAGCTTACAAAACATCAATCGGAACGACTCCGTCCAACATGGTTTATGGAATTCAAGTGATTTTGCCACTTGAATCTCTTATCCCCATGATTCGGGTCGCTAAACAATTAGAATGGACGGTCCATGAATTATCCAATCAGATAGATGTCCTGGAAAAACTAGATGAAACTAGATTGAGAGCCGTTGAATCAATCTATGTTGCATCAATCTACGCACAAAAATGAAACATGAAATCATTCTTTGATCAACATGTTATCAACAAGGAATTTGCTACAGGGGATTACGTCTTAATGTATACCCTGAAAAAACATTCTCGAAAACTCAAAAAGTGAGGCAATGGACCCTATGTGATTCATGACATATCATCTAGCGGTGCCATTAAAATTGCGACATTAGAGAGAGAGGAAATGCCTAATTGGATTAGTGGTTGCAGACTAAAGAAATACAACCTACCACTAACCTCAAAGATGCTTGCCAAAATACACGCTGCGAAGGAGCGCAAGAACAAAGCAAAGGAGACAAAAGCTCAAGCGCAGGAGGAGGCCAAAGTCAGGATTTTAAAACGAAAACAAAACTTACAACAACAAAGACTTCCTCAACCAACAGATACAGCTCAAATTCCTCTTTCTATTATTCAAACTAATGAGCAATGGAAAACAGGAATTGATGTTTGCATCAATGTCAGACGTCCGCATGGCAGATATCAACGAGCATTGATCGACACAGGAGCAAGATTCAATGTGGTCAACTTCTCCACTTACAGGATGCTTACAGATGAACCCCTAGTGCAATCCACACGTGATTTACAAGCCGCAAACGGAGCAAAAATGCCAACATTGGGGATAGTAAACTTACCAATCAATATTGATGGAAATAGTTGTCCTCATCAATTTTTCATAATGAAAGACGGAGAAATCAGAGAATCCCTATATTTGGGAGTTCCATGGATGAGAACATACAATGCAGTCTCACTGAATGGTCAGAACATGTGTTGATGTACACACACGACTCTAACACGTACATGACTCCATTCGCCCAAACAGATCACCCGTGGCCGAGTATCCCCATCGACAAAAAGCAATCGGCTCATCAGCCAAAAACACCACAAAAGGTTATTCGGAGAGTATGGATAAAAAAAAGATTGATGCCCAACAAACCGAGCAAGATATGGCTACCTAAGGACAAACTCCAAACGGAAGCAGCACCATCTCAAAGACCTTCAAGAGTTACTCCAGAGTGGAAATGGCAACCAAAACTGGAGAAAACTAAAGATTCGACGACAAAACTCTAAAGGAAACCCAAAACTCAAACCAAGAAGCCTGAACCTCCAAAATGGCACTGAAAAACTAAAGTCGAATCTATAAAGATGCAACAAACCGCATACAAATGGGTTCCAAAAATAGTTTCCATCACAACACCAACAATCAGGGAAAGAGCAATTTGACTGCAAGCTCTTCTGTTCCATACAGAGCTACCCTCGCCATCAAAAGCCACTGAAAACTACATTCAGTCCCCGCATCTTGCACAGCACCTTGTTACCCAACGCATTGTCTCAAAAATCAAAATAGGGCCACATTACACGGCCATGCATACACAGATTCCAAAACCCATGCACATGCACCCAACCTTTGTACGGGACGACTCAGACAAGGAAGGGGGGAATAATTGATGAATCTAGCAGTAGTCAGGGCCATTAAGGGGTCCAACGTGTATATATGTACATAATGTGTGTGTGTTTTCATTATTTAGAGTTCGATTTCGAACATATTCGATCAAAACCTGACATTTTTAGCGTTTTTTATCATCCGACCAGCATAATAATGAGCTGTAATGACAAAATCCGGAGCATTGGGATGCTTCTAGAGAAGTTTGGCTAATTTTTGCCAGTTAATAAGTATTTTCAATTTATTTTGTTTGATTTTCGTTAATAAAACATCAAAAATAAAAAAATATCGCTCACAAGTGTCGGAATCAAGTTCTGGAAGCAAACGCCGAAGTATCATGATAAGGTTATCAAGCATGAAAGATATGAAGCTAATCTAAAGATGTCGAATTTCAGCCTTAATGATCATGACTACATTTCGCCAAAATCGCATCAAATGGTCATACGACACCGGAATGACAAGCGGTTCGACCCACAGGTGGTATGCATATTATATCGGGATCAAAGGTGAGGAAAATCAGCCCTATGTCACGAAAATCTTGGGAAGATATAGGTCAGTTAGGCCAAATTCTAGCTCATTGTTCATTTTCACATTTTGAGAGAGAAGAAGAGAGCTTCTTGACCTAGAGCGAGCTGCCACATTTCTACCCCGTACGGACGGTCGGAGCCAGCATTTCATACCAGATTTCACAGGTATGTTCCTTATCAAGTAAAGATCAAGTCTATTACGCATGCAAGCGCGAATCATTGCACAAACGGGCGAAGGGATCAAATCAAAGTCGGATCGGGTCAAATAGGTCAAGGGCCCTTAGAGGCATCCAAACAAAAATTTTTCCAGGCACAGAACACATCAATGTGCTCCCCACAAGGTCAGGAACAAATCCATATGATCGAATCACAGTTTGGTGGTGGTACACCGATCGCGTCGGTGTACCTCACCGACAAAATTTGGGACAGAATATGCAAAAAACCTCCCCTCAGCCTCGCCTACAATCTGCAGGTGTCAGAATTAATTTTGGCCTCTGTGGTAAGATCGCGATCAGTGCCCCTAGATGCAGGTTTTGCAACTTTTGATTTGGCCCAAGCTTGGAACTCAATTAAAAATACACTCTCTTGAATTTTCAAGGAAAATGCACAAATTTTGCTCATGGAATGGGCCTAATTTGTCAAACACAACCGAAACGGGAAAATTTGACCTACAACTACCAAAATCCAGTTAAAAATAATGATGGATAGTTTGAAGGGCATACTTGTCCGACTAAGAGTCAGAACAGTTGTAGAAAACCTCGAATGGATCTCAGAATCTCCTACAAGTACAGATATAATCATTTCAATCTTTAATGATCACACAAAGGGAGAATTGGAGCCGAACCAATGCCAAAGACCAAAAGGTGACTTAGGGATGCTCAAGTATCACATGGGTATCCAAGGAATTCCTGAAAAATGCACAAGTCTGGAAAATATCCCAAGACGGGGTATAAAGTGCCTGATCAAGTCAAAATCAGACACTGGAGTAGGCTAATGGTAGCAGCACATCATGGAAGCAGTGAAAGCTCTAAAACTAACTTCAACTAACTCCAGGCTCCAACCAAATTTCATCAAGAAAACCCAATATGGTTAGACTTAGTAAAATAAGGTCAAACAGTGAAAAATTGCTCTAATTTGTTCATTTTAAGTCCAAACTTGGAAATAAATCGTCAGTGGGCTAGGTAGGCATAGGGGTCCATGACCATCTAGTTTTCACCAAAAAAAACTTAGACTACGATCGCGATCGGTGTACCTCAGCATCAAATTTTGACCAAAACCTAACAGATCCCTTGTATACATCTTCTTCAAGTCACCAACCAAGTTCCAAGCCATTTGGACATCAAAAACTCATGAAAAGACAAAGTCTAGTCCAAAACTCCCTTGTAACCCAAAATTGGGACCTATAAACTCAAAAGTGGTTCAAATGAAACACAGAGTGGACCAAAATGACCCTCCAACTATCAGCAACCCACTCATGTGATCAAATCTAATGTTGGCCTCTGTACTACGATCGCAATCGGTGTACCTCAGGTCCAGAATTGGCTCAGATTTTAATCAGTCATAGCTCTAGTCTTCCTAGTCCCATTGGTAAAATATGGACAAGAATGGTGAAATTTGGACAAGAATATGATGGGCAGGCAATGCTCACGGACAAGGATGGATCGAAGGTGAAAGTAAAGATCACGAAAGAAATCATCAACGAAGCTTTGCATTTCCTCCCAGGGCAACACGACTTGCTGGCAAAGACAAAGTCACTGGATAATGAGAAGGCATTCTTCAAAGCAAAAGGAAACAAATACAAATACAGTGACATGATATACGGAGAGTTGGAATTGCCGATGAGATTGATCTCTCAGCATTTCTGAGTACAAAAGCCTCCTCGCTACACCGAGCCAATCCTGCACATTGCTGTTGTCATGGCTTTAGCGACAGCCGAAAATAGAACCATTCGCTGCAACTATGGTTCTTACATTTTGGAAAACTTGGTCGAAGTAAATTTGAAAAGCTCGGAAAAAAACAAAAGCTACATGAACGCAGGGCCGATGCTAACAAGAATAGCATATCAAGCTTTGGGAATGATTGAAGATCTGCCAGCTGCCAGTTCTCAAACGGCCCTGATTCAGAAAGCAAAGCTGGTTGCTCATTTAGTAAGGACGACCCCTAGCGCCACATCATCACGCTCAGCAAAGGCCTCCAACAAAAGCTCGAGTGATGAAGAAAAAACGGAGAGTGATGAAGAAGGAAAATCTCAAAAGTCGAAAGACAAAGGGCCATCGCAGTTTGAAGAAATCGAGGAGGAAGACTCCACAAAGCCGCTCGAGAGAAAAAGAAGGGAGAGAAGTGTAGTACCGCAGTCGGACCTTCAAAAGGCATATGCAGAATCCCAACAAAGAGTCGAGGAAAGAAGAACCAAATTACGGGCTGACAGACAGGCAAGAGCTGCTACAACACAACAAACACAAAAAAGAAGATTCAAGAAGGAAAGGCAAGAAAGAATAGAAAATGCAGCTCGCATACGGGCTGAAAAGCAAAGGTTAGAAGCAGAGCAAAAGGCTACAGAAGTGGGCATTTCTTCGCAGTCCACTGAGGGAGCGAAGGAGAAAGATGCAGCTGATGAAACAAACCAAGCAAAGCAGCTAAAGAGGATTCAAAGAGAGAGGAATGTGGAAGTGCGACGGGTGGTGGATCTGACCCGCCAAAGAATCATCAAGATTTTAAAGAAAAGAAAAGCGGAAGCATCTGCTTCGCAACGAGAGGAAGATGCTTCCAAAAAGAGGCATGTATGAGAAGAAGCAAGCCCACCTCCTCCCTCGCCTAAATCATCGTCTCCACCCTCGCCCAAATCACTACCTCCTCCTCCTTCAACCTCGCAAAAGGAGTTTATACCTCCTACAAAAGCAATCGGATACCACGAAGCTTGCCAGGCCGTTGCTGGTTTTGATTACAAGCAAACTTTAAAGGAATTAGAAAGAGAGTTCCAGTGCCAGCACGTGGTGTTGAGTGGAAAGGAAAGGCAGGTACAGGAGGCCCAACAAAATCAAGCATCTGGGCAAGAGGAGTTAGAGAGCCTGAGGGTGCAACTAGAATTCACAACGAAGGAAAGAGACCTTGAGCGACAGCAAGCTCAATCTCTGATCAGAGATTTGGTGGACATCAGGACAGATTTGATCGCCAAAGAAAAGGAATGCCAAGAGTTGACGGCAAGAGTACAGAAAGCAACGAAGCAGCTTGCTTACGAGAGCGCAAGATTTCAGAGACTTAACAGTTCATACAACACTGTCAAAAGCACTCTGACAACTTTGATGGCAAATCAGGAACCTGCTAGAGCATTGGTCTCCACATCTAACAATGCCACAGCAGTGAACACTATAGCAACACTGAAATCGGAGCTAGAGCAAGAAAAGCTTCAAAGACAGCTGCTCATATCAGGAATGGTGGCCCAGACGGCGGCAAATGAGCAAAAGATAAAAGAAATGGAGCAACAAATAGCTCAAGCAAGCGCTCAATTAGAGACTCTGAATCATATCGGTGACACGTTGCTAAAGGGAAAAGAAGATCTTCCTTTTTAACAACAAATCAGAGCAGACAAAGCCCAGAGTCAACCGCAGCTGCTGCCCAGACAACAAGTGTCTGATTTGCCTGAAACATCACACCAAGGGGAACAAGAGCATGAATTTGTTGAGCCAGATCTGGATATTAGAGATGAGCTCAATGAGAGCATTAAGGACATGCCAGAGGGCCAGCAAAGGAGTACATGCTCTATGAAAAGAAGATAATGGAATCAGTGGCCTTGGCTTACTTACAGCCAGAAGAGCAGGTGGAAGGGTTTGGCCATGAGTACCTCCCATTTCCTTTGTTATTCCATGAAGCAATTATGTGGAAGGAAAAGATGCGGCCAGCCCTGCCATGAAACAAAGATGGGGGTTACGAAGGCATTGCACTAATAGCGGAAGAAGCCCAGATGCTTGTCGACGACCACCCAAAGTGGATGCAGAAGTGGTTGGACAAATGGCCATAGGATCTAACTAACTGCCACAACGCTCCTCAACGTATACAAATAGATCCTACTTTCTGCCAGTCCCTAGAAGACGCACATGGAAGGATTTCGCCACATGAAAAGGTTCAAAGCCGCAAAACTGAATTACCCGTTCTTGACAGCACAACAGCCCCCTACAGTAGCCTACATGGTCAACACACTTAATTCGACAGTCACCTTGCTGCGGGATGTCCCCGACATGGCTTGTCAAATGCTAGTAAAGATAGCCCGAATGATCGCCACCTGCATCCAGGTGTTTAAAGACACTGAAGGCGACGATCATCCGTGGAATCTGTTCTTGGAAGAGCACAGAGGGATCTGCTGGAATCTCCAGGATTCACTGCCACGACATATTTTGATGGCAATGTACTCCAGGCTAATGTACCTGCCCTCACACTACTTGCAGACATTCGAAGAGGCCTTCGTCACAGGATTCTTCGAAATTGACTCAAGGATTTTTCATCCTATGGCAAAGGACCTCAAGGCATGGTACGTAGCATACCAACACACGTTAAGTGAAAATACATTCAGAGAACATCAAGAAGCCCTGGAAGCTATCCTTCGAACAAGAAGCTTTTCAGCAACACTTGCTTCATTGGAGCCACATCAACGGCCAAAGCACTGAACATGCACGAGGGCGTGCAAGGATAAGGAAGGGGGGAGTGTTTGGCAGACGAAGCGACAAGCGGCCGTTTCCAGAAGAGGATCATATTTTTATGAGAAACCTTTGTAAAATTCTTTTGTAAGGAAGCATCTCTAAGCCGAGAACTTGTCAAAGGATTTATGATTATTCTTCTGGGAGCAATTGTATATTAGAGAGCCAGTTAGAAGTTTAGGAGCTTTCGGCCGGACAAGTCATTTGTAAAGACCTAATCTATAAAGGTCATTTTTTGTAAGTTTGAACATTATCTTTTTGATGGAAAACTGAGAAGACAGCGTACGTTTGAGAGCTCCTTCTTGTTCCAACTTGTAATCTTCGCCATTGTGGCTACAGTAATCCAAATTCAGATTTGTTTATTGCATTGTGTTCCTCTTTCCTTGCTCTTCCATTCAAAGTTCGGTGTAGGTTTTCAACTACGAGTTTGAGACCTTAAATCGTTGTTTTGAGTGTCTATAGAGGTGTTTTATGTTTTTTTGACCCTAGGAGGGGCATTAGGGACCCTAAAACGACCCATTAGGATCACATGTTCGCTGTTTTTGTTGACTTTGGGACGAACGATCGCAATCTTTGTACCTTTCCAGAATGCTGTGACAGTGATAGGATACAATCCTGATAGTCCCTTGTAGCTTCCCTCCAAGTTTCGTGTGATTCCGAATAAGTTTGCATGGTAAACGGGCGTGATGACTGTAGAGCTGTGTAGAAGGACATAGTCAGATTACTTGGCGGTAATGCGTTTGATTTGCTTATAGAGTGAGTAGATGCATCTCATCGAGTTCACTTCATTAGGAGTGACACCCTAGTGAGTTTCAATGCCTCATCGTGGTTTCTTCCCTTGTATTGATAAATACGTTGATGCTTGAGAGCTATGCTATGGATGTCCGTCGCGGCGATCCGCAAACACTCTCTCTCTCTCTCTCTCTCTCTCTCTCTCTCTCTCTCTCTCTCTCTCTCTCTCTCTCTCTCTCTCTCTCTCTCCAGCTTCAAGTCTTGGCTAAATTGAAGTTTTTTGGAATTCTTTTTTTTTTGTGGGTTGGAATTCTCTCTCTCTCTCTCTCTCTCTCTCTCTCTCTCTCACACACACACACACACACACACACATAGGCGTTCCAGTTCTTGGTTACCTTTTCTATCTCCCTCCAATCTTTACCTCCCTATGGACAAATGTAGGGTCATAGGGAGATGCAATTATTTGTGTATGTGTGTGTGTGTGTGTATACACAAGTGAGGAGAGTGGATTGTAGTCCCTATAATCACTCCACAAAGATGAAAATTCTCTCTCTCTCTCTCTCTCTCTCTCTCTCTCTCTCTCTCTCTCTCTCTCTCTCTCTCTCTCTCTCTCTCTACCTTGAGATCAAGACTCGTTGAGTAGATCTTTTATATCTATTCGAATTATTCTTATGACACCCTCCTTCCCTCTCTCTCTCTCACTCTCTCTCTCTCACACACACACACATGCACATTCACACGCACACATACATACACACAAAGTTTTGAGGTCTAGACTTGTTGGCTAGATGTTTGGGATCTCTCTTAGTGAATAAGCGGAGGTAGCGATTGGTTATCACAATTCCCTCTTAAGTACCATGTCTTAAGTTCAAGAGATTTGAAGTCTCTTGATGTGTTCCTTTGGAATTAAAACCTCCCTCTCTCCCTCTCTCTCTCTCTCTACATTGCATGATGAGTAGAAGCGTCGAGCATTAGGCTCTTTAAGATGAATATCAAAGTAGTAGAGTCACCCATCAAATTTGCGGGTTGGATTTTCTTTATGGCCTTCAATAGAAAAAGTAGAGTCACACTTTAAATGACACATGGATGCCTCCAGGGATCATCTCTCTCTCTCTATCGCTCTCTCTCTCTCTCACACACACACACACACACACACATATTTGTGTCACATGGGAGGTTGTAATAGATTTTCAATAGGTGTGCCTATCCTTTCTTGGCATAGCATATCCTCGAGGTGGTGAGAGAGTGATCGTGGATATACTGGGAATTCAACTTTTCTATGTCTATTATGCTCTTCAATTTTGGGGCTAAAATTGCAAAATTTTGGCTAGATTTCAGGCTTGCCTGGAAGAAAATCGGTAAACTTTTGTAAGTTTTAGTGTAAATGTCTCAATTCTTTAAATTTCAACTTAAAATTCAAAATATTTTTACTGTGCATTTTTTTATTTTAAAATTTTCTCGATTAAAAAAATTATCTTTTGGTAGTTCCTATTTGAGACCTCTCTCTCTCTCTCTCTCTCTCTCTCTCTCTCTCTCTCTCTCTCTCACACACACACACACACACACACACACACACGCCAATTCAACTCTGAGAACATTTGACTATGTCCCTTTGCACAAAGCTAGATTGTGCAATGTGCACATTCTCGGGGCTAGAAGCACAATTATACATGGAGGTGCCAAGTGCGAGATTTTAACTTAATATTATACAATGCATGGAATCTTTGAAAGTTCTACATTTTTGGAAGCTGAAGTATACATTTCAAAGCTAGTGCATTTGTATAGAAAGGAAAAGGGAGTTCTTTATCCTCTGCACTATAACGCGCGGGTCACATTCAAATGGGATGGATGGTGGGGGTCATTCGGATCATCAGATTCGAATTGTTGAGTAAATTCAATGCGGAAAAGTAAATTCGAGCTAGTCAAGAGTGTCTCACACCTTGCAGATCGAACCCTCGACTTGTCTCGTTCAAGGCATGGACTCTAACCACCACGTCCACATGCTTTTACTGAAGATTATGGTACTCCAATGCATTACATTGTAAGTGCGGGCTGATTTGTAAGTTTGCGTGTCGATTGCATGGTCTACAATGCATGCATGTCATGATCCGTCACCTCCACCCTTGATCCCATTTGAGCATGCACATGCCATGTAGTGTTTCGGAATTCTTTATGGCCTTCAAAATGCAAAGTAGAGCAACCCTTTACAAAATAGAAGTAGTCACCCTTCAAATTTGAAGGTTGGAATCAGTGTTCGAAAAAAGTGTGTCTTAGATTTGCCTTGAGCGACCTGAAAACTCAAAACAATTGGTTGAAAGGACGGGGAAAAGAAAAAAATCCGCTTGAAAAATTTAAGGAAATAGAGGTGCATTGTAAAAAATAGTATTATTTTGGAAAATTTCCTCTTTGAATCTACCCTAAAGAAAATTTTGTATGTTTGTAAAATTGACTTTGCCCAAACATTGATTGGAGTGAAACTCCATGGCCTTGCCTTGGCACTAAGTAACACCCATATTAAATGCAGGTTGGAGTAATGGGATCAACGGCGGGGTTGGGAGGCGGGATCTCGAGGCGCACTTAACCTGGCCAGCAGGAAAAACGAGGCGCACCGTCAAAAAGCAAGGCGTATTAAACATGGCCAGCGAAAAAAACGAGGCGTAGCGGAGCGATTTGACCCTAAACCTGGCCGTCCGGGTTTAGAGTCACATAGGCTAACCACCTCACTCGCGCATGCATTGTGTATCCATAGCCATTTTTACAACATTATATTATAAGTTAACATGCATTACCCAGGCTGTCCAGGTTTAGTGCCTGTCCAGGTTTAGTTTCTTAGTTGATTTTTGCGGCTGTGATCTTTTTGGCTTTCGTGCGTGAGCTTCTCTGCCTTTGATCCCATTGCCTCCCCCTCTTAAATACGGGTGTTACTTAGTCATGAGGATGGCCTTGCCAAGCCTCGTCTATATGTAACACGGGGTCCAACTCAAGGGATCAAAGGTGGGAGTGAAATCAGCCGTTGATTTTTTTAAGGCCTACCAAATATTGGGTGCAGGCGAAAAGGGAAGGCTCTGCGCAGGTTAATTATTGACGCCGAAAAGGCATGTACTAGCGAAAGCGACGCGAGGCAGGGACTAACCTGTGCAGGGAGAGAAAGTGGCACAGCTGCAAGAGACCTATGTGTGCCAGAGCGCGCCTTAACTCCAACTGGCTCTTGCGCAAGACTAGCAAATTACACACAGTCTCTACAGGTGTTCGAGCTGTGTCGAGATTACTGCGCAGAGATAGCACCTTCAGAGTCAATCACAAGGGGAGGCCACACAATTGCAATGGCGTCCAGAGGCTGGTTTCGCATGCTGGAGCAGGTTTAGGAAGTATGCTCAGCCTCCCATCAAGCTTTCAACATTGACATGGTGAGCTTGTCTGCGTTTTCCTGCTTCGATTACTTTTTGACATGTCAGTTTTCAGCAAGGCAGAGATCTTGCCTCAACTCACACACAGTCATGCAGGTTTAGGGCTTTTCTCTGGTAATCTGTGTCGAGATTACTGCGCAGGCGGGTTATCTGCGTTGAGATTACTTCGCAGACAGGTTATCCGTGTCGAGATTACTGCGCAAGGTAGGGGTTTTATAGCAGGTACAGAGCATCATGGGGAGGTGTTCGAGCAGTTATTGATTCTCTGATGTGCTGAGTTTACTGCACAGACATGTCCGATTTCAGCATTGCAGGGATGTTATAGCATGTACAATGCGCAGCATGCAAGTGTTTGAGCAGCTATGTGGTCTCTGATGTGCTGAGTTTACTGCGCATACTGCCGAGATTACATTATTGACACAATCTCCAACGAGCTGTTGTGCTAGGTCGAGAATGGGGTGCTCATCTTTTTGTGAGGGCATCGTGGGTGTTTTTGAGAGAGAATGGCATTGTGAAGGTTTCTGAACTGAATTGAGTTTTTGCAAAACAGAGAGAATCGTTTTCAAGAAGGTGACAAGGTCCACGCCCAGCTTGACGTGATGATTGCTTACAAACGAGCTCTCTGTACATGGGCTCAATGGGTCGATAGGCATGTAGATCCACATGAAACACGTGTCTTTTTTCAGACGTACTCTCCGTAGCATTTCAGGTAAAGGACAGGGATTGCACTAGCTATTTTGCAGTGTGACTTATGATAGGTGCAAACCCATCTTAATCATTTCTATTCAAGATGGCTTAATCTTCTTTCCTGCTTCCAGGGGAGGGCGATGGAATTCGGGCGGGCATTGTGAAGACAAGACAGAGCCAGCAAACGACAAGTCTGATCTGCCCACATATCCAAATGAGATGCAAGCTGTAGAAGAAGTCCTGGGAATGATAAAAGTACATGTTCATGTGCTCGACGTTATGAAGCTCTCCGCGTACAAAAAGGATGCACATCTGAGTGTCTATTGGCATCCTCAACAACTGAATGTGCGGCAGCAAGATTGCGGCCATTGGTGGTTACCGGGGGTTGCAGATATCTAGAATGAGCTCCTGTACTATGCAATCACCTCAGCTCCCTAGAATCTGTATGTCACAGCACATGACGTTTGCTAATCGTGCATTGTGCACCATTGCTTGGGAAGAAAAGGAAATAGCATCTGTTTGATGCTGCCCAAGCGATGTATGTATAGCATCCCTTCAGGAAGTGAGGAAAGTGGCAGCTTCATGACGCTGTGGAATCAATACGTATAGCATTGCTTGAGCAACATGTCTCATGGAAACGGCACCTCTTTCAGGAAGCCGGGATAGCACCGTAGGCTCTGGCTTTTGTGGTGGCCAGAGTTGGAGAAAATCAGCATTCCATACTACAACTGATATACAGAGGATTGCACCAAAGACTGCATTCCTTAACCAAATTTTGGACCAAGCCTTGTTCTGAAAGCTGCAGAACTGGTCACCAATAAGGCTTATTTAGTAAATAAGTGATTTTCATCAGCATGCCATATGTGAGCAGTGGAAAGCACAAAATCAGATATGTATATATGTTTATCAACACCACACCTTGAACCATTGTTTGCTTCGTAACGCCTTTTTAATGCAATGGGTCTGAGGTGAGAGGTTGAACCCAACACCTTGCACAACACTTGTGCATTCCTTTTGAGTAATTTAAGCCTCTACTATGCTGCCTTTGTCGTTGTGTAGGTTGCGTTGGAGTGCACTTAGATACCAAATACATCTTCAAATCGCTCTCTAATTTGATTGAAGCAAACTCTTTGCCACGTAGAGTGACTAAATAAATGAATCACGTTAGTGGTGTTTGTATGGTTTCTTTCTAGGAATATAAACATTATCATGCACATGATCAAGACTCCTATCTTGTAAATCTCTTTAACTTATGGCAATTATTGAACTAACAATCTCCCCACAATCAAAGAGATTTTGACCTTTCCACTTTAGTATCTATCAATTTATTAGCTAAGTATGGTGAAGTAAACCTTGGAGCAACGTGATGGACCACATTGCGACTAGATAAGAAGCAATGGCCTCCTTAAAAGGACATCTAACAAGAAAGGTACAATAACATTAGCCTTGCTAGCAAAAAGTCACTTGTATGCCTTTAAGGGACTTTGGTAAGATATTTTTTTCGTATTATTACGATGCCCAGAACAAAAACCCTTTAAACGAAACATGTCCAATCGACAACATAAGTACAACTAATATCAACAAAAGAAATGAAGTATAAAATTGTTATTCCATGGCAATTACTTATCTAAATTCTTTCAAAGGTAGGCCAAATAATGCTTGAGCAGGCTCAAGCTCCTTTGAAAACTCCTTATGTGAATATTTAACAGAGTTTCTAGACTTGTGCAATACCTACATAGGACTAATGACATTTGCAATTGCTTTAGTTGATTTCTATTTGAGAGTATGAAGATAAAGGATGGTGCATTCAACAAAGGGGTATGTGCATTGATAAAGGCATTGTGTCGTGCTCATGATAATTAGTGACATGGTAAGGAAAATATCCTTGTAACTGTGTCATAATTTCTCATGAAATAAGTTCTCTCATCAATACTAGGGGAGCACACTAATACTAAGTTGGCAATAGAAACCTATTTAAGGTACCATGAAATCTTATAACACTTTCAAGGGCTTAGGGTAAAAACTGATTAAATATTAATATACAAGGATTTGCATGGTTTAGTCAGTGCATGATGTGAGTGTTCCTATGCTTGATTATTGCATGCTTGACTCAGTCTATACATCTGTGCATCCTCGTGTGTATATAAGACCAAGAAAGCGCTTGCCCCAAGCAATTATATCGGAGTCAATGACGTAGTTGGCTTGAAGATCCAAGGTAGATGAACAAACAAGCACGTGGGATGGATTGGTTCTCAACACTTGTAGGAGCAAAGCTACCATGAAGGCCAAAGGTGACAAGACACAACCCTATATACTATGTAGAGATGCCAAGGATAGACATCGCACCATGAAAGCACAAATCAAGAAAGAAGATAGTCTAGTCAAGCTAGAAGAAAGCCAAGTCCTATACCTCTAAAAAACAATCGAACATGAAGCAAAGATCGGTTTTGACATTTCAAAACTAATTTACTTATGAACGAGAATTATGCCATAGCTACTATTATTTGTGTGTTGCAAAGTTGAGATAGCGTTTCACCCTGAGAGTACTAAATAGTTCACTACTCAAATTGATTTCAAGGGTTGCAAGGCTAGATTGACATCAAACCTACAAGAATATAACTATGGACAATGGTAGTGAAAGGGATGGTACAAGGTTGTAGCTGATGCGTTAAGTTGCATGCTAGAAATCCATGCTCTTTTTTACAGAGATTATGAGTCAATTTTGGCATATCTTTGTGATACTTGTGAGCATGATTAGTCATATGATAAGGTGCATATTCATGTAAGAATGTAAGATCTCTCTTACACTAGAGAGATTGTTATAGATGACTCCACAAGTAGTTCCACTTTATTGAGTGATGAATTGCAGTTATGAGTTTTTTTCTATCAAAGATGGGTACTTGCTTCACAAGCGGAGAGTATGTGGGCTCTCGTACATAGACTAAGTGCTAGATTCTTTTTGAGTCACAATAGCCCAAGTGTAGGTCATTTGGTATTAGAAGACATGCACGCCAATTCTATAGGCAAGTGTGTTTTTGAAAGTTTTGAGCAACAAAGGTAAAGTTTCATAAGGTGGGTTGGACTCTTGCATTGCTTAGAGATCCCTAATATGAGAGAGCAATTCTATGTATTTTTATGGTTGGTCTACTTGCTTCAAATTGCAATCAAAATTCAAGGTAGACCACTTGACAAAGATGTGTCCTCTTAATCTTACTAAGATGGTGCTCAAGGCTTTATAATTAGCAAGGTGTCAGAACAAGGGTAGGACCAAGCGGGGCACCGTCCCTAGGCACGACTGGCTAAGAATGGATTAGGAGTTCATAAAGATAGGTTAGGATGCTTATAAGAAGATACAAGGGGTGGAGAATATCATGCTTGGTCCCCTAACTTCTTAGTGGTATCAGAGCTATAAAGATTTTTGGAGAAAGGTGGTCGTGGAGAGACAACCACTTTTTACATGTGCACGGATTCTCTCTCTCTCTCTCTCTCTCTCTCTCTCTCTCTCTCTCTCTCTCTCTCTCTCTCTCTCTCTCTCTCTCTCTCTCTCTCTCTCTCTCCGTTCGTGATTGAGGGTGATTGGATGAAAAATCACACTTCTTTGCGTCTGTGAGTGTGAATGTTACTATGTGTGTGTGCCGAGATTACACACAGTGTGCCAAGATTACATACAGTAGGATGTAAGTCGAAATTTAGACTCTTTAAAGTAGGATGAGTGAATGTGGAGCATACTTGCAAGAGTCATAAATGAAATAATCTACTTTAAGCTCGACTTCAATGCACAAATAAAAGGCACCGTGCCATGCTGCCGAAAGTTATGACTGTGCAGAGATTACTTTTTGTGTAGAGATTACAATTGCACGACGCCGAAAAAATCCGCGATCCTCATTGAATCTTGATCCTACTTTTCACTCCCACCTTTGATCCCTTGAGTTGGACGCCGTGTTACATATAGACGAGACTTGCCAAGGGCTATTAATAATATAGATATAGATAAAGTACTAAGCTTTTTGACCTTTTGACATTACTCAGAAGTCAAAACTATGTCTCTTCATTTTCTACCATCATAGTTATTAGTACATCATAGTTATTAGTACTTACCAGTTACCCTTCACTTTTGCATTTCAAACCAAAAGTTTGTTAAAACTTTCTTTGAACTTCATTTTCTACCATCATAGTTATTAGTACTTACCAGATACCCTTCACTTTTGCATTTCAAACCAAAAGTTTGTTAAAACTTTCTTTGAAATGAACCACAGTGTGACATGTGGATGCCCTCTCCTTCCTAGAGATTTTTAAGCTGCATTATATATAGTATAGATATAGATTATGTACATCTGCATAAGTGATAGGCTCATCTGCAACATTTTAGGGGAGGGAAGCAAGGTAGAAGTAGAAAGAGACAAAATAGGCGCATGTAGTTGAAGCCAAGAAGGCCTAGGGATGAGAGAGGGGACAAGATATTAGATACTAATTGACTTTCTACAAAGACAAGTGGATAGTAGTATCTAAGTAGGCGCCCCCCCCTCCCAAACTCGAAAAAATAAAAATCATTTCCAAACATCTCAAATGCATAAGTGAAAGGCGAGTTTAGGAAATGAAAAGTTGCCTTCAAAATCGAAAGTCAAAAAACTTTTCATGTCCATATAAAGAGATGTTCTAGTAAGCGTTTGTATGTACATTAGGAACATCCTTAGCCCCTTCAACCTCCATACGCTTTCAACCTCCATACCTTGTGCATCTCCTCTCTTTTCATTTTCTAAACTCACCCTTCACTTTTGCACTTAATATGTTTTGAAAGACAATTCACTTTTCCAAGATTGGGGAGACCTAATTCTTCTTCTCGTTCTCTCTCTCTCTCTCTCTCTCTCTCTCTCTCTCTCACACCCCCCCTAAGCATAGACGCCTACACGCACGTAGATATTCAAAAAAAGCACATGCACGCTATACGTATCCACCAAAAAAAATTTAAAAAAAGAATCAATATCATCGACAAAGAAGAAAAGACGGCCAAGTTGCATGTCGCTGACACCGAAACAAAAAAAGACATCGAAGGCATGCCCTGACCGGCCCCGAAAATGACGAACGCGTTACACCGACGCACCCACAGGGCCTGCCGTTCGGCGACATCTCGTCCACGACGCGTCTTTGCAGTAATATCGTAGTTTGTCATTATTTTTCCAGTTTCAAGACAAATCTTGTAACAAATCCCAATTGTAAATTATCACCTCTCTCTAGGTGATGGCCACAAAGGTCACCTAGGAGTTTTCATTTTTTTTTAATCCTCCCAAGACAAAGCAAGGGTCAACCATCTAGGACCCACCGCTTTGCTTTGTCTCTCCTGATTAAGGCACTAACCTAATCAGACTGCCCTAAACCTAAAGCACCCAACACGTATAAAAAGGCACTGAGAGGTCACTATCGGGGGGGGTCAGCACTTGGTAGCACTTTGGTGGAAGGGATTGGTAGCACTTGTATCAAGAGAGAGGGGATTTAGTATAGCATTTTGGGAATGAGCACTATGTGAAGAAGCCATGTTTACACCTTGACTCCAATAGTCGACACACACTCACGCTAGCAGAAATCTCTATTCTATGAGTCACCTCTAGAGAACGCACTATTAGTCTCACTATCTCTCTCTGTCACCATGGTTGCCACCTCACCAAAGATATATTGTTGTAAATATTGCATTAAATTAGTTTCCCCTCACACCCCGAGGGGTTTTCATCACCTGTGTCATTCTCTCTCTCTCTCTCTCTCTCTCTCTCTCTCTCTCTCTCTCTCTCTCTCTCTCTCTCTCTCTCTCCCCCTCGTTGTGTAGAGCTTTGTGTTATTTCAAATCACTGTTGTCCACGTCCTTGCCGCTCAAAGCTAGGTGGTGCCCCCTGTTCATTTCACCATGGTCGGCTCGACGCGCATCGGCTCTTGGAGTTTGAGGCCGTCGGGTTCCATGTCGCGCTTTGCGCTCGTCAATGTATATTAAAAAGCAAGAAACTACCGCATCTTTGAGAACACCATTATAAAAGCTAAATTCGCAGAGATAATCCAAGAAAGAAAGGGGATGATTATCGCAATTGAGAAGCAAACGAGTTCTGGTGAATGGAAGAAGACCTTGGCTAACATACTAGGGTGAAGAGGCAGACTCCTTCCTTTCCTTGGGATGGCTCCCCGGTTAGCCGATGTTGCTATCTCCGGTATAGTTGTTATGGCTCGTCTCGAGCATGACAGGAAATTGTAATTTTGGTTGTGTTAATATATTCCACTTACAATTGTGAGTTTTGCAAAAAAAAAAAAAGGAAACTTATGTACATTAGGAACTTAGTTGGAGGATAGTGTAGAAGCATCCTCAGCCCCTTCAACCTCCACACCTTGTGCATCCCCCTCCCCCCGCCCCCCCAAGTGTGGTACATTGATTATGCAATTTCCCTCTTGAATAACAGGTCGTCTTGAGTTCAACTCTCCTCATCCGATAGATCTTTAAGGTCTCTTGGCATGGTTTCTCACGACGTTAAAACAATCTTCTTCTTCTTCTTCTTCTTCTTCTTCTCTCTCTCTCTCTCTCTCTCTCTCTCTCTCTCTCTCTTACAGACACACACACATACACACTGCCTAGAGTTTGCGAAATAGAATTTTTTGGTTCATTTTTTATTGTACTAAAGTTGAAATATTACGGCTCAAAATATAATAATATTTTTTTCCAAAGGATTGAGAAACCTATACACGAAACTTTTTGGAGATAAATTAATTGCATTCAAAGATTTTGACTCTAAAAATTCAGAGAAAATTATCACCTTATAATTGAATTTGAGAGATAAACTCAAAATTTTATAAGTGAATTTCCACTAGACGTGAATCTTTCTAAAGCGTGAGATGGATTTGTGCCTTATTAGTGGAAATTTTTCTCTTTGTCGTACTGTGTGCACTCCCAGCAATGGAACAACTAGCAAGCGGGCAACCTTTTCATATTTGAGTTGGTACTAATGTGGACTTTGATGTGCTCCTTGACCTGATATAGCTTTCCGACTTTAATGGGAGAATAAGTTGTAGTAGAGCTGTCTAGCTTTAATGGGAGAATAAGAGGTCATTCAAATCAACAAGGGCGCAGATAGATTCATGATAGATAGATTCATGATAGACGAAGACAATTGTGAGTTTTACAAGAATCCTTTAACACAACAATCGCCTATTGTTATAACTAGTGCACAAAGTAGTGTCGCCCTAATAATATTAGATGCATCACACAAGAATTTCCTTGCACCTCCCAATGCATGGTTGGCATTATAATTTCAATGCCTATCCAAACCAAGTTGTATACTCCAGTGAAGAAAGAAAAAGAGAGATTTCAAATTTTTGAGCTACCTCTTCATAACGATGGGTATATTACATTGCAAACAAATGAATAGATTCTCTCTCTTTTCTTTTGCAAAACTCTCAATTGTGAGTGAATTATATTGATTATCTCAAAAAATTACAAGAATTTGCCATGCACGTGCCGAGCCATGACACCATCCAAAGACCAAACTTACATCAACTATCTGGGGAGCCACCCCTAACGATCTGCCCCCATGCCCTTGATACACCAGGTTCATTATCATGTTCTTCATTAATCTTTTGGTTTCATGATTTTCCCCTTGCCTAAGCATTCCGCTAACAACAAGGCGCTAGTAACCCTAGACCAATCATCCGAGTTTTGCTTGCGCTCGAGCGACCATATTAGCTCTCTGCTTTCTTGTATAATTTCTGCGAAGCTTGCCACCTCAGGAACTCCTTCGAACACACGGCGGTTCCTTGTTTGTCATACATTATGTAAAAACCAAAACCAGATAATTTGAGTGCAGATCAGGATGGCAGGGCTACCCAAGTTCTTACCTCCAAGGAGTAAATCAGTCTTGAAAAAACCAATTTTCCATGTTCTTTGGACCCACTTGCAAATTTTTCCTGTAAGGCCTTTGATAGATGGGCATTCCATAAAAAGGTGGATCAGATCCTCACTAGCCATCGTGCACCCCAAGCATCGATCTGTCCCTATCCCTCTCTCCTAAATCTTTACCCCCGTCGGAAGAGCACCCCTAATTACTTTCCATAGAAATACCTTCATGTGATACGAAACCTTTGGCGCCCATATGTTCTCCATTACTTGCTCCCACCTTCCCTCTGACCATTGTTTTTTCCATATCTTGTTAAGGGGGCTAGACCAATTCTTCTTTAGCATCATTGTATGGTAAATGCCTTTAGAGTAGGGTTTCCATAAGAGGCTGCTTCTGGGCCATTTCCAGGCATTCCAGCCAAACTCCGAGTCACAGATTGGCATCACTGCACTATCAAGCTCTTTCATCACTTTGTTGACTAGCAAAACCTCCAAGCTATTAAGTTGAATTGGGTTACCAGAAGTTCAGTGGTTTTCCAGCTCTTGCTGTTACTGTCCCAGAAGTGCCCCAGTCGGTTCAAACCCTTATTATTAAGTTTCCTGGCTGCTTCTATCCAATAGGGATTTTGCGGCAGATCTACAACTTTGGAAAGCCAGGGGGACCAATGCAGAATGGAGTTCTTGAAGTATCTGTTTTCTTCCCCCCACTTTAGGACTCCTGCTGCTCTGTTGCATTTCCTTACCAATTCCCCTGAGCCGCCCCCCAGACTTAGTGTAGCCCACACCGGGGCTAGAAGTTTTTCATGAAACTCTACCCCTCTCCACTTTCCTCCTTTTGAACCAAGTTTAGCTGCTTCTAGCATATCTCTGATCATGATAGCCCAAGCCTAGTCTTGTTTAGCCAAGGAGACTACAAATTATGCACAGCAAGCTTCTGCATGGACCATAGGGTTAAGAATTCTGAGGCCTCCTTGATTCACTGGCCGAGAGACTGACTCCCAACAAGCCCATTGCCATGGCTTGAAGGACTTTGTGTTATTTTCCATAAAAACCTTTTTACCGGTTTTAAGCACTCTTTCCAGTGACATTTAGCCATCCTGAGAAGCGGGCTAGTGAAGGCAATGTTTGCGGCTTGGGAATGGGAGAAGAACATACTCCCACCTACTCATTTTTGTTCTGATTTTTTCCAGGACCCACTGACATCTCTGTTTGTGGGTTACGTCCACCCCCAAGGGGGCCCCCAGATGTCTGAAAATAGTCCCTTTAGTAACAATCTCCCCCAACCAGTCGCAAGCGTCAAATGAGTCATTTTCGAACAGGGAGATCAGCCTTGACTTCTCTATATTTCACTGGGACCCCGAAGCTATAGAGAACATTTGTACAATCTCGAGAGCTTTCCTTACGACCTGGGGACGCGCCCTTAAGAAGAGGAGAGAATCGTATGCAAACATTTTTGCAAGTAGTTGGTTGTTTCCTGGGAGAGCTAGGCCTTGCAACTCCCCACACTCAGCACTAGCTTTGAGCGTTGTGATTAAAGAATGTGAACCTATGGCGAAAAGCAGGGGGGCCAGAGGGCATCCTTGCTTAATAGACCTTTTGACCTCAAAAGAGCCCGCTATTCTATCGTTGAATAGGAGCTCTGACTGGCTACCAGCCCCTAGTGCCTGAATAAGAAGACATAGGCGAGGCCCAAAGCCCAGAGCTTCCATGGCTGCTTCTATATATGTCCATGTTTATTTTATCATAAGCCTTATCCAGGTCAAGCTACAGCAAAATTCACTCTTGCTTTGTGAAAGTTCCGTATTCAATACCTACCATTGCTCCCAAGATGTTATCGTATATGGACCTTCCTTTGATGAACCCATGTTGATGGGGAGATATGTTCTTGTTAAGTAAGGGGGACTAGTCTGAGGGCTACTGCCTTGGCACAAATTTTGTAGGCCACCGTCATCATCGTAATGGGGCACCAATGTTTTAGTTGAGAACAACAAAACTGTTTGGGGATGGGTTTGATAAGACCTCTCTTTACACTTATCTCCAATGACCCTTCGACAATGGCTTTGTTAGCCAAACTTGTGACAGGGGCCTTCAGATCATCCCAAAATTCTCTAAAGAATTCTATCGTCATCCATCCCAACCAGGGGAATTCTCCTTGCCAAGGGTTTGCAAGGCTAGTGAGCATTCGTCTTCGGAAAATGCCCCTTCCAGGATTTTAGCTTCTGACTGGGGAATCTTCTTCTCGACACTCTGAAGAAAGGTCCTTCTGGCTTCATCTACTTCCTGGGACTGGATTTCTGGTCATCCAATGATTTGGCTAAGATAGTTCAACATCAGACCGGCCATCTCATCTTGGTTATGAACTGCTATCCCTTTCTCATCATAGAGCGAGTGGACGTGACCCCGACTCTTCTTGATTTTCAAAGCCCTAAAAAAATGAGCTTGATTAGAGGCTTCTGGTTGTAAGGAAGTTTCCCTGGGGATAATCCTTGCCTTTCTGATATCTTCCAATTGCTTGTTAGCTAGGAAAGCTTTGGCTTCAAGCCATTGCTTGTGCTCTTCCTCAGTAGCAAGCCCATTGGCTTTTTTGGAGGTAATCCGTTGTACCTCACCTGTCAGATGAAGAAGGTGCACCTCCCTAGATTTTTTAAACCGGGGGCCCAAGGTTTTGATTGCTTTCTGAATACTTCGAGCAAATAGGTCCCACACATTGTGCTTGTTGAGATTGACATCTTTTCTGAGCTTACCCAGTGCTTTCTTGGTTAAATTCCTGAAAAGAGGATCTTTGAATAGGTGTGCCCTTGTAACTAGAAATTTTTTCCTACCTCCTGGGGTCTGGCCCTCCTCTTTATTCTTCTTAAGATGTATGTGTAGGGGTATGTGATCCGAAAGGCTTTTTGTTGGGACTACCTTCATCTCTAGCATCGACGATATCCAGTCAACTTGGTGTGAGCAGTAACATCTGTCTAGCCTAGAGGTAGTGCAGGCATACTGGAAACTTGTGTAGGTGAAACCTGGCGTGCTATTCCATGGGCCAACTTGCCAGTCGATCATCGCCCACTTTTCGCACAAACTTTGCCATTTAGTTCTTTCCGATCCGGCCAGCATACTAGAGGATCCTATTCTGTCCTTGCCTTTTTCACCATATTGAAGTCGCCAACTAACATCCACTCTCCTTCTATAGGAGTATCTCTAAGATGCATCCATAGTTTAGCTCTATCTGCTGCATTGCAAGGGCCGTACACATTCACAATGGTGAAGGGATGCCCTTCCCATCTGATTCTAATTCCCAGGATTCTGCCAAAGGGGTGGTTCAGAACCAGCTTCGGCTCCAATTCCCTGTCCACAATACTGAGGACACCACTAACCTCTCCTATAGCCTGCTTCCTCTTGCTATGAGCATCCAAGTGATGTTCCCGGATGGCCCAACAATTGACTGCCTTTTCCTTTTTTATTTCCTCCCAGAAAAGGGTACTCTTCTTTTGGGTCTTCACTCCCTTTACGTTCCAAGATTGTATAGTGAGAGACTCCATCATTAAAGAGGGCTCATTGGGATAGAGGAACGAATTCTTCAGCATCGATCCGAATTGTGTGCACCCTCCCTCTCCTTGGTCTCGGGAGAGTCCAGGGGTTTTAGGTGAGGGGATTTCTTTTCTTACAATACTGCAAATGGATTGTGAAGTGGGATAGTGCACCCCCCTCCTTGCAAGGGGGTGGGGGATGGAGCAAATCCTTTCTCCTCTAATGTTCTCACCACTTCGAGCACTTTGGAGTCTCTTGCCACTGCCTTCACCCTTTTGGCTCTTTTCACACTAGGGACTTGAACAGTTGTCGCCGTTGTGATCGTCATGAATTTCAGGGGAGCAGCAGGAGTAATGATTACCTTATCCTTGCATGAGCCTTCTGGGATTCGTTGCATGGGAATCGATTTTCTCCACAACCTTTTCCTACATCTTTATATCCATTTTGTCACATACCATAGCTTCTTTACCCTTCCCTGCACTTGCCCCTTCGTTACTGCCTCCTTCCTTCTCCAACCCTTCCGTCGGGGTTTCCTTTTCACTGGGGACCTGTGTTGCCGGAGCTGCAGTACCATTAGCCTTCTTGGGGAAATCCTTGGCGAAGTGTCCAAATTTGTTGCATTTAAAACATGCTCCGAAGTATGTCCCAAAGTTTAGTGGGATAGTAACAAGCCCAGCTCCAACATTGATTACCATGCTCTTAGGTGGCGTTTTATAAACATCCCAACCTATACAAACCCTATTTGATGTTCTGCCAAACCCTCTCTTGCTAGGAATAAATAGGGGGGTGCCCAGCTAACTGGCAAGCATCCTGAGATTGTCCCAAAGCCAGCTAGGCAGACCCACAAACTCAACCCAGACATGATTGAACCCTTGAAGAGAATTAGTTGAGTCGAACATTGGATCCCAAGGCACCACACAAACCGTAGTCCTATTAAATGGAAGGGGGCCTTTGTCAAGGATCGTTACCACATCGGAGGCCTCTTTGAATCTCACTGAGAAAAAACCTTTAGCTAGGTAGAAAGTACTTTCAATTGCTCCTCCATGACCAAGAACTTGCGGGCCCTGAAGCCATTGAATCATCTCCAACCTGTTCGGGGTCCTGCCACTGAACCCAAATACAAGCGTTAGCTTAACTTGCCTAGCTAACTGTTTTTTAATAAGTGTTGGTGGAATCGCCACAGTAATAGCCTCGACAACCTCCACCTGATGTGGCAAAGACTTTTTTAAAGCAACAAAGGCCCGATCTGCCAACCCATCTTCTACCAGCCCGCTGTCAACTGCTTGGGAACAAGTTCTTTTATTGTTGTTAGGGCCGGACTCAATCATTTTGTTCTTCCTTGAGCTCTTGCTTGAGTCTAGCTCTTGCATTCTGCAGTTTCTCACTATTTGCTTCTGATGTACCTTTTCCATTGTCCTTAGAGTCGGGCCCCTTGAGTATGCTTGCAAACAAAATGCCAGCCTACGAGCTGCTGATACACTTGTCGCCTTACTTCCGTTCGTACAGATGGGGCCCTGGGGAACCCCGGCTTTCAGGGTTTTTACCTCGAATTTACATCCTTTATCTGATCCCATTTTTTCTCTTGTTTCTTTAGAGAATACTTTTTTAGTCGAAACAGTTTTGTCATTTTCCATAGTTGGAGCTCTTGGAGAATTGGGACGTGACATTTCTGCATCATAGCACGGTCTCAATACCGAGCCATCAGCTACTACCATCGGTACGACTACCTCCCTGCCGGCTATCTTTTCCGTCGCTAGCATGTGTGAGAATTTAACAATGTCTTCATCTACGACCATAGTGTCGATTTCCATTACCAAGTAGGAGAGGCCAGCTCGGTGCCAAGTGGACACAAGACTTTGGCGTGATTGAGTAAATAATCCCCCTAAAAAACTCAAAGTTAAAAGACAAAGGCTTGCGTTGATAGTTGATAATCGCGATTATTATCCAAGAGATAATAATCGCTTGGAGACTTTGAGCTCGGCGCACTGCACGCAGAGAGACAGATCAGTTTCTCTTTCTCTCTCTCTTCGAATGCTGCAGAGACGAGGGTTCGCTCTCTCTTTCTTGCACGGTTTCAGCAGGTTCAAGGGGTGAGCTCTCTCTCTCTCTCTCTCTCTCTCTCTCTCTCTCTCTCTCAGCTTGCAACAGAGCCGCACGGTTTCAGCAGGTTCAAGGGGTGAGCCTCCCTCTCTCTCTCTCTCTCTCTCTCTCTCTCTCAGCCAGCTTGCAACAGAGCCTACAGGCTCTCACTCTCCCTCTCTTCGGAATAGATTCTCTCTTAAGACATAAGCAATGAAGAATAAAAGACACTTATGTCTTTGTTGATGCTGATGAGGTGTTATTTGAAGATGACATCCATGGAACAAAGTACAATATCGTGGTGGCTCATGCTTGTACCCATGAGGAAACTCTAGTGGCTAGAAGTAGGCAATGGCCATATGTGACCAATGCTAAGACAATATGGGCAACTAGAGGAGAAAAACTAGGTACTTTGGACTAGGTAGCAATCAAAATGAGCAGAGAGATGGATTCATCAATGAGCCATTTGAGACTGAGCCATAGCAAGAAAATTTCTAAGGATGAATGTCCATGGCCCATGTACATGTACATTTAAGCTTGAAAGCCCATTTTTTTCAATCCTTTCGGAGTTTTCATGTGTTTAAGGGCTAGCTAGCATGAATAGAGCAGGACCATGTCTAGGTCAAAAGTTGTAGGTTAAATCCTTACGACCATTCTGAAGAGAAGAGAAACCTTTTCCTAACTTACTTAAGTTGAGAATAGATTAATTTACTATCAAACATATCGTGCTGTTGTTGTTTATAGAATAAGTTGGCCAACTAAACTTGTGTGCAGTGCGCAGCCCAGCTGAATCAACTCAAGCTAAAGACAATTATTTTGCTTGAGGGGAATAATTAAGGACCTTATCAAGAGGACCCAAGCAGCCATCCACGCAACACTACACACCAAGGTTTTGAAGAAGTCCCCCTTCACAGATCAGATCAGATAGCGCGCTCTCTCTCTCTCTCTCTCTTTTGGTTTGTGGATTGGTCGTGGGTGGCGAGTTCCCCGCCTACCTCACTTATTTACAGTATGTACGGGACGTCGAGGGGCCTCCTTGCTGCCAAAACCGCAGGCGCAGAGCCATGCGAGCAAGCCTAGGAAAATGCGTTTTTTTACGTCCCTCCTCTTCATCATTTTTTTCATAATCGCTGGCTTCCACGCCCCCCCCTTTTTTAGGGATGCCCCAGCCCACCCCTTCCCATGTGGGGCAATTTTATGATTTGGGTTGACTGGTGCGCACCATTCTGCTAATATGTTTATGATTTTTCATCCATTTTAGTGTAGCTCACATTTTCATCCACCCATGACAATCGAGCAAAACACCCAAGACGGGTGAAATGCCCATCAAAACAAAACCCTGAGTGCCCCAAGTCCACTAAAACTCGAGATCCACCGACGAATGTCCCTACGCTATATGGCATTTTCTCGGCTTGAGCATAGGCCAAGCTGCAACCGTCTTGAATTTGCACTATTACGTGAGATGCCATTTTGTAGTTTGCGCAATGTTGCTCACGTCTCTCATCAACACGTGTAGTTTTTCTGCATGCCAACCTTAGATCAAAACGCCACATTGTAGGTCACGTTTTTGGGCACATAAGATGCATCCATTTTGGTGAATGTCAACAAACCTAGTTCGGCGCACTTCCTAGTTTCTGTGTTGTTATATTTAAGCAGTTACTTGAATCGAGGTCATATTGGCAAATGGCACCCTTGACACTACACTACACGTGCTCATTTATTATAAAGGAGGGACAATATGGTAGTGCATAATTTTTGGGGGAAATTTTCTTAAACCATAAAAATAAGTTGCCAAATAATGCAACCAATGCAATAAATTTGCACATGCCCATTGCCTTCCTCACCTTACCTTTTACATGTCCAACAACTCCGATGAACCATAATATGCGAGATCCAAAATGAAATTCATGTACGGAGTTGTGAATTAATGGTACATCGCATACATATTTTGCAATCCATTGTTTAGTGGTTTGCAATGATGGTTGGTTGAAGTAAATTCCCTAGAGTAGCTACTCAACATATGAACTACCAAGTCATGGTGGCTTGATGTTTTTTTTTGCGAGCACTCCTACGATGTACCCTAAATCCAACAATTGCTCTCAGGGTGTCGAAGCCTTGTAGTAGAAGGACAAACGAGAGAGAGAGAGAGAGAGAGAGAGAGAGAGAGAGAGAGAGAGAGAGAGAGAGAGAGAGAGAGAGAGAGAGAGGCGGGGGGGGGGGGGGGGGGGGGGGGGGGGCACATGGTGAAAACATTGGACAGATTGCGCAGTAGCTCCAAATGTAGAACTCTTATGTTACAAGACAAAGGACAACGATTGAAATAGGTATAAGACAGTCAAGTTGTTGGTCGAAACCCTAAACGTTCCCGAGATCCCTATCCTACATGTGTACATGTGGCCAATCACAACCAAGGGCCAGTTTTTGTGTGATGAGAAGCCTATAATTAGAAGGAAAAGCATATCAAAGGTGAGCACTAGCACCCCTCCCTCTACAACAGGTGAACACTAGCACCCCTCCCTCTATGGAGAGAAATGCATGAATTCTTAAAAATCTTGAATGAATGAGCACCAAGCCAACAAGATGACAACTTGTACTACAACACGAATGTGATGATGAACAACATGAAGATGAAACCGATCAAGACGCACAAGGAAAAAGAGGGAGTGGCTACCTATAGAATAAGTCACTTAAGAATTTTATAAAGTGACCTTTGCAAATGGCTCATTAGTGACCTAACAGGAGCATCAAAAGCTCATTTGTGACAAGCATATTTGAGATAGAGAAATACAGTGTAGCAACATCAAAGGAGGTAGAAAGGAGTATAATACGGGGACCCGTAGAGAGGAACACATGGACAAAAAGGAGGGAAAGACACAACAACATATCCAAGTCAAGGAGTCTCTACCATAGGAAAGAGGAAGTTGTCTAGAAGAACTCAAGTTGCAGATTATCTACCTTTCCATGACAAACAGCCAATGTTGGACCCAATAGTTGTAAGAGCTCCTTGAAAAGTCTATGGAAGAACAGCACAAGCTAGTGCATGAACTATTCAAAGAATCTATGATGATGGGCACATGGTGTTCATATGAAACTAGAATATCAACAAATGAGGGAGAGGAGCCTCACTTGTTCTCTACATTGGTTAAATGATGCAATTTGTTTACTTGATGCCCATTGAAGGCAAGCAAAGACAAGTAAAAACATATCAATATTTGGCAGGACAAAGGGTTTTGAGTAATCAATAGAAAGCTCTGATCGTGCCCTCTTGAGGATAACCGACTTTGAAGGCATCTCTGTCAAGTTTAGCCTAGGGATAGGGTTACGAGTTAATGCAAAAAGAGCTGAGCTACGAGAAATACATGATGCCACTGTGAGTTTTGAGATGTTGCGTGTGTTGTCTAGTCTGGCTCTCTGTAGGATATGCCATGGATGTGCATGTCAAGCAAGAAACAAAACAAGAAGGACCTTCTTATAACTGTCTATGTGCGCATCTCCTCCACCAATGTGGTGTGCGTATGGGGGATGCAAGATAGGACCAGATGGAGCATGTCTCATGCGAGCATGAGCACCTTGCTATAGTAAGCCTAGGGACTTACATATGGCCGTTCACACAAGGTTATCTGGCCACCACCTCTAGGGACAAGGGTGTATTCTTCATGTGGAATATTGTGTCCTCAACATTTTTTATTGTTAAATCATTTGCATCCATTGTAGTGTTTGCTTCTTAGAGGTTACTCATGGCTTGACGAACTTCTCCCTCAATAGTGTGCAATTGAGTAGACATTGCATGATGTTCGTGTATGAGGGAAACTAGGTGAGAACCTACATTGGGTAGCAATGATTTAACAATATAATCAGATGCCATCATGTGCAAGTCATAGATCTAGATCATAAAACTGGCTTATGGACTCATGTGGTACTTGGGAGTTGGTTGTGATGCCCTGGCTCGGTTGGAGCAGGGCTGTTTTTGGTATATTTTCTTATGTTAATTTAACTACTCACAATTTGTGAGTTTTGCAAAAAAAAAAAACTAGAACATAAAATTGATGGGCGAATAGGTCCTCCCAATTTTTGTTTTGGGTTGTATTACAGGGTATCTCAAGCAGATGCTCTTGTGGCTTTGAGGGAAAAGAAAAGGGAGTGGAGGATAAAAGGGGCGGGGGGGGGAGAGAGAGAGAGAGAGAGAGAGAGAGAGAGAGAGAGAGAGAGAGAGAGAGAGAGAGAAGAAAGAGAATTTTTGACATCGTGGGATATTTTTGTGTGTGAAATATTTTCGACACTCGGAGACTGGGATTTTTTTTGTTGTCAATCGCCGGCTCGCGGTGCTCTCTCTCTCTCTCTCTCTCTCTCTCTCTCTCTCTCTCTCTCTCTCTCTCTCTCTCTCTCTCTCTCTCTTCTCTCTCTCTCTCTCTCTCTCTCTCTTTGTAATCTGTAGGCAAGGCACAGAGGGGCGAATGGGGTGAGGAGATGGCAGGTAAGCGTAGGTGCTCGGAGAGAAGTAAATGATCTCTCTCTTTCTTGTTTTGTTGGCTTCGTCCATCTACAAGGCAGGTCCCAATTGAGGTCGAATGGGATGAGAGAGCAGATGGTATGTTAGAGGGTGGAAGACGAGGAGCCAGAGAGAGATGTTGTATAAGCCAAAGATAGATGTTGTATGAGTTGCATCTCTCTCTCTCTCTCTCTCTCTCTCTCTCTCTCTCTCTCTCTCTCTCTCTCTCTCTCTCTCTCTCTCTCTCTCTCTCCTCTCTCTCTCTCTCTCTCTCTCTCTCTCTCTCTCTCTCTCTCTCTCTCTCTCTCTCTCTCTCTCTCTCTCTCTCTCTCTGGTGCACAGGAAACAGAGGTATGTGGAGAGGGAGAGTGATTGAGCTCGTGGCTCAAGAGGTCGCATGGAGCTTCGGGGTTTGCAAGCGGCAGATCTTTATTTTCGGTTTGTCATCGTCGGGAGTGGATGCATGCACTGCGAGTTGCGAGGGTACATACGGAGACATGCAGACAAAGAGTCGAAGGGGGTCTCTCCACGACCAAAGGGGTGAGAGCACATTGCAAGTGAGAGTACCCTGACTAGTGCTTTGCATCGCGCGTCGGCAAAGCAGCAAGGAAAGGGTGTGCAGTGGGGGAGACCCCTGTGTGCAAGGATGATGAGGAGTGTGGGAACAGCCTGCATGCCTAGACGTTGAGGCTTGGCAAAGGGAGGAGGAGGGGATAATCTGTGGACTTCATTCCACAACAAAGCTTCCATCACATTCCACGGGCACTTTGTTTTACTGCTCATAGGCTGCTCCATGGGGCATTTGTTTTGTGTTGTGGAGACACTTTTTTGGTGTTTGTAGGGATCAGTGTTTTTAATTGTTTCCATTTATGCTTGAACATAAGTGAAATGAGCTTTTAATATGTCTAAAAATAGGTTGTTAGCAGTTATATATGATTCGATTTTGGGATTATAAATGTCACTGATGAGAGAATATGCATATTCCATTATTGGCAAATGAAAAAGGTGCAGCACATCCCCTAGAAGAATAAAAATAACTTACCTTGAATAGGCACATGCTCTGCCTCCTTGTTTACTCAAATTGGGATGTCTCATCCCCTGTGCAATCTGAACGATGCCCTAGATGTATGTAGGTGTCCGCTTCTTCTACACCACTAGATAATTTTGGTAGCGTCAAGGCTATAAAAAAAAAAAAAAAACCAATTGTTACTTCACTTTGTTTCGGGAACCAAAAACAAAAGAAATTAGCGATTGTAACTTCACTTTGGTTCAGAGTTAGCATTTAGTAACTTGGATTTTCTTTCACAGTGCCAACAAGTTTCACATACGGTCTAGGTTTATAAATCTAAAGTGAAAATAACTTCTACCCACCATAAACATCCTTCACGCAAAAACTCTACCACATCCCCTTGATTTAGTCCTTACCCCCGAATCAAACGCCCTTGTTTACCTTACCCCAGCCAAATTCAATATCTACCATATAGTCAACGAAGCCCAACAAGTTTGTATGAGGCTTTCGAGTCACCTAGGAGGAGCCTGCCAGCTTCTCAGCATCCGCATCCACCTGCCTGCTACATACATACAACTCCACATCAATCAACAGCCTGCCACCGACTGTAGCAGCTGCTTCGTATCCTTCAAGGGGATATTGAAGCTAGTGTTGAACACGTCACTAAATGGTGCCTTAGACTTGTGCACGACGGTGCTATTCATGAGCATGGCCAATACGAGAATCCAGTATGGATCAATTCACGTACCTAGCTAGTGCTTAGTTAGCCCTCACACCTGCTTGTGGCCTTAAACATGACTCTATAGAATATCCTTGAAAGGAAAGCAAACGGCTACTTGAAATAGCTACCATTAACACTAGTCATGTAATTGGACACTCAAGTGTCCTGAGACACTGAAGTGTCTTGCAAACAGATGGATTTTGGTGAGTGTTTTTAGTATACTTATGATTTATATAGATTATAAAACGGTCATGACCATATAGTTCAACACTTGAATTACTCTCCTAAATTTTGTTTCAGTCAAATTAGAGCTTACTAGTGTGCAAAATTTAGGTGCCTACGGAATGAAATTTTGCATGCACCCGCTTTCCACTGACATGCAGAATCTTGGCATGCACGACTTCGTGTGAGGCATTGCTTGAGCTAGGGCCTCTTTGGCCAAATTGATAAGCAAATTCAAAATTTAAGTGGCCATTTGGAAAAAGTTTAAAAGGCCACGAGGTTCTGTATCCGGCCACAGGTTTTGGGGTGGATTGGGCAAAGCAGGCCCATCCTGTTGATTGGCACAACAAAAGTGTTACAAGGAGAAAATCCTTGCATTCCACTCTCGCAAGCAGCTCTTTAAATGCATGTTTGAAGGTGACAAGACCTGCTACATGCTCTCCTGGGAGAATTTGTGCATGCATATTGTTCCAGATGCGCAAGCAATGCTTGATTTGCAGAATGTAATTGATTTAATGTTGATGAAGGTCTCTTTGGTAGTGTTTTTGGCATCCCAAAAGAAGGGAAGGGAAAAATCAGGATGCTCAAATGTCTGTCCTGGTGTGGAGCCACCCGTGTTTTTTTATGTGGATGACGTAGTTGATGCCGATGGAGATGCGATGCAAGTCATGAAATCTATGGATGATGCTTCGACTATGCAACTCATGTCTTTGCAGGGAGAAGATGTACAGCATGAGGAATCTTTGTGTGTGTCCGGACATGCTCAGATTTCAAATTGCCTATCGTTGGATGTATTGGCAGACCACCCGCGCTATGTAAAAGAGGTCGCCCTCCAAAGCATACCATTGTGGGAAGGGGACACCCAAAGCAAAATGATGATTTGGTTGATGTTTCTGATGCTTGTGGTGAGAGGAGGCATGATGCCCTTGTTGCTAATGCCAAGCATGAGAGGAATCATGCATGTGGTAAGGGATATACACTTGCTAAGAAGCGGGGAAAGATGCAAAAGTTGGTCATAAAAGAAGGTAGACCCTCAGATGCACAAGAATCAAATGATTCCAAATATGAGCATGCCTCGGTTGGAGAGGAAGATGAGTGTGAAGATGAACTTTTGGAAGCAGAAGATCCAGTGCTACATGATAATGAAGATGAGGATGATTGGTCTAATACATGCATGCCAATATGGAAGAGTGGGGACAAGATGCATATTGAGCCCGATGGGACATTTTGAAAGCTACCATCATTTGTGGACATTGCAGGTCCTGACTTGGGCTAGATTCCAAGAGGATTCACTGAAATTCAGCTATTCTTGTCGCTTTTTCCTCTTGATTTGGTTGATGCAATTGTGGAAGAGACAAACTGATATGCAATGGAGATGCGTGACAAAGTACTGGCCAAACATGAGTCCACTAGAAAATGGAATGCAATTGATAGACAGTCTCTTATGCATTTTTTGGGTGTGTCACTTAGCATGGCTTTGCAATTCATGTCTGACAAAAACTATCACTAGAAGGGACAGACTTGTGGTGTAGTTCATTATCCAAATTATGCGGAGAAGATGGGACAAACACAGTATCAATAGATAACGAGATTTTTTCATGTACGGGATAACTCTCAACGGCCACTTGTAAAGGGGGCTCGTGAATATAAGTTATGGCACTGAGGTCACTGTGTCTTCTTCGATCGATGGTTTACTTCTATGAAACTTTTGATGCATTTGTCTCATGAGGGATATGGCGCTACAGGAACTTACATGGCAAATAGAAAGAAATTTCCAAATTCTCAAATGCTACATATGGATCATTGTTAGCGAGGAACGTCTCTTTTTTCAAGGAATGCCCAGCAGTTAGTGGCCTCGCAAGAAAAATCTGCAAATGGGTTCAAAAAACCTGGAAAATTGGTTTCTACAAGAATGATCTCTTCTTGGGAGAGAAAGTATATAAAAGTCAAGCGCTTCTTATCATAACACAAGTAGTGAGATTTTGCTACTTTAAACATGTTGACGAGCGCAAAGCGAGACACACACTTTGACCACCTCAAAACGCCCAGAGCCGATGCATGCCGAGCCGGCCACGGTGACTCGAACTGGAGGCACCACCTAGCTTTGAGCGGCTAGGACGTGGACAACATTGATTTGAAATAACACAAACCTCTACACACCAAGGGAGAGAGAGAGAGAGAGAGAGAGAGAGAGAGAGAGAGGGAGAGAGAGAGAGAGAGAGAGAAACAGGTGATGAAAAGCCCTCAAGGTGTGAGGGAAAACTATTTTCATACAATATTTACAGCAACCTTATTTCCGGCGAGGCGGCAACCATGGCGATAGAGAGAGATAGTGAGCCTTAGTAGTGCGTTCTCTAGAGGTGACTAATAGACACTAAGATTTCTGCTAGCATGAGTGTGTCTCGGCGACCATTGGAGTCAAGGTGTAGACATGGCTTCTTCACATAGTGCTAATTCCCAAAATGCTACACTAAATCCCCTCTCTCTTGATGCAAGTGTTGCCAATCCCTCCCACCAAAATGCTACCAAGTGTTGATCCCCCCGATAGTGACCTCTCAGTGCCTTTTTATAGGTGTTGGCTGCTTTAGGTTTAGGGCAGTCTGATTAGGTTAGGGCCTTAATCAGGAGAGACAAAGCAAGGCGGTGGGTCCTAGATGGTTGACCCTTGCTTTGTCTTGGGAGGATTTAAAAAAATGAAAACTCCTAGTTGGCCTTTGTGGCCATCACCTAGAGAGAGGTGATAATTTACAATTGAGATTTTTTACAAGATTTGGCTTGAAACTGGAAAAATAATGACAAGCTACACATATTACTGCAAAGATGCGTCGTGGATGAGATTCCGGCGAATGGCGAGCCTTGCAGGTGCGTCGGTGTAGCGCGCTCGTCATTTCAAGGTAGGCCGGGGCATGCCTTTGGCGTCTTTTTTGGTTTCGGTGTCGGCAGCACACGACTTGTCCATTTTTTCTTCTTTGTCGATGGTGTCGATTCCTTTGTTTTTTTATTTTTGGGTGGGTACGTATGGCGTGCGTATGCTTTTTCCGAATATGTAAGTGCACGTAGGCGTGTGTGCTTGTATATATATATATGGGTGCGTATGTTTGAGTGTGTAAATGTGTGTGTGCTATTTGTAATAGTGTGAGGGTGTGTATGTTGTGAGTATGTGTGCGTATGTAAGTGGGGGTTGTGTGTGTGTGTGTGTTTAGCGGAAAGAGTGTGTGTGTGTGTGTGTGTGTGTAAACGATAGCATACAAAAATAATAAGATTTATTACATATATATAATGTTTGCTTCTGCGTAGGGAAACAGAGAGAGGGAACGAGAATGAGAGGAGAGAGGGAGGGAGCGAGTGACTAGAAGAGGGTGCAGGCGCAGCCAATTACTCTCTCTCTATCATACACACACACACACACACTCATACACACTCTCCCCTTCGGCTTGAACACGCACAAAGAGAGAGAGAGAGACAGAGAGAGAGAGAGAGAGAGAGAGAGAGAGAGAGAGATAGATAGATTTTATTATCGTCCTCGGAGGTCAAATATGACCTATGGGACCAAAGTTACATGTGATGTAGTATGTGTATGGCTGATGAGTGACTCTCGATGCTCCAAAATTGTAGTGATGAGAGTCGCAATGGAGAGCCCACACTTTGGCTGGGAGAGGAAAGTGTGTAGGTCTAAGTTATGGCTGAAAATGTGAGAGAAGCAAGTTCGGATGTGATCAAAAGCTGAGCACTCTAGTAGTGTGTGGTACTCAGACTCTCGAACTTGCAGTGAGCATAATGTGCACAATCGATTTGACTCTTCTCCATTGCCCCAACGTCCTATCTCACATCGAAGGAAATGGGATCTAAGCCGAATTGCTGCGATAGTGCGTATCGCGGACAAGGGAATAGGCTCAAGCATGTAAGTGTGAGTACGGTTTCCTCTCTCAACGAAGAACATGGTTTTGTAGTTGGGGGCAATATAGGTGGTGTAATGTATGAAGCGTGACCCACCGGATTTCTCCCAAGCCGTAATACATTGGCGTTGTAGAAAAGCTTCATTCACTTGAGAGTCAATTGAAGCATCATGTAGCAAGTGTAATGCATCCCATCTCCCAAACCACTTCTTTATGTCTTGCATCCATCCCGTGCTCAAGATCTTGCTTTTATGCGTCTTTTGAACTTTTTTGCTTGCTTCCCATGCAATTGTAGGAAGTCGATGTGAGGGGTTTTGACGCATCTTTATCATGTACTCCACAACCCTTTCCATGCCCATAACCTCAATTGGAAGAGATCCCGACTCAAGAAGTAGGAGCATATATGGTGTTTGTGTCTTAACTTAGAGAAAGTTTGTAAGAAAACGCTTTTGGACATTCTCAAACTCTTTCCAAGTAGACTTTGAGATGCTCCCGCCCCACACTTCAACTCCATAAAGAAGAACCGGTGTCACCAATGCATCAAAAAGATACTTCTTGAGAACCCAACACTTGATGTTTCCCGCATTACACATGTTCTCAAATGCATAATATGCTCTCTTTCCCGCTTCCAAACGACGCATAGCACATTCATGCCACTTGTGATTGGATGGAACCTCAAGGCCAAGGTACTTAAAGCTCTCAACAACTTCAAGTGTCTCGTTGTTGTACACAATGCATGGCTTCTCCTTATGGTTGGTTTTCACAAGCATAACCTTTGTTTTGGATTCATTTACAATCAGCCCACTATGCAAGCAAAAGTTCTCAAGGACAACCATAAGCTTGTGTGCATCTTCTAAAGTGTGTGCTAGAAGCACTACATCATCCGCATACAACAAAATCATGATTACCGCATTGCAAATAGTGACCTCTTCAATGCCTTCTTCTTGCATAAAGTCAAGTACCATTTGTTCCAATTGATCGATGCATAGACCAAAGAGAGTTGGTGACAATGGACATCCTTGTTTAACCCCAATAGTGATTACAAGAATTTCTGAAATTTCTCTTCCCATGCGCAATTGACAAATCACCTTCTCATAGATTCGAGAAACCGCAAGCATAAACTCACTTGGCACTTGGAGTTCTTCCATCCTTCTCCACAAATTGTTACGTGGAATCATATCAAACGCTTTCTTAAAGTCCACAAAACAACAATACAATTGCTTGCCTTTCAACCGACTTTCCTCCATGAGAACACGGAGAGTGACAAGATGATCAATGGTGCTATGGCATCGACGAAAACCCGCTTGCCCCTTTGCACGCTTGTCATTCTCTTCAGCCCAATCACTCAATTTCATCTCCATTATGCACCCAAACAACTTTGCCATAAGAGACCCAATCATTATAGTCCGGTAGTTGCTTACATTCTTTGCATCCCCTCCTTTATGCAAAGGCTTAACCCAATTAGTACTCCAATCATAAGGCATACCATGTTGAAGTGCAAGGTTGAACATATCACACATCCACTCATGGGTAAAATCTCCCGTCCATTTGATCATCTCCGGCTTGATACCTTGAAGATCTCCCGCTTTGCGAGTGGCCAACTTTTCAAGCCCACCGCATACATCCTCAATAGTAAAAAAAGACGGCATACATGGGAGTGAACCATAAAATGGCATTTTTTCAGTATTTTCTTGCTCATATAATTGCCTACAACGTGTGTACATATCCACTAGACTCAAGTTACCAAAATTCTCAACCCGCTTGCCTCTCAAGTTTCTCCAAAATCTTCCACATGCATGTGCCTTTTCTTGGACTTGAAATTCTTGTTGCTTTACTTCCCATCTTCTTCTCTTCTTTTGAATCAATGCCTTGTATGTATGCAAATGACTTTGATAGTTGTCTTTGTCCATAGTTGCATCAAGCTTTATCAAGGACTTTTGAGCATCTTGACATTCTTTATCAAACCACCTTTTGCGTGATCTATCTTTGTTGATACCATGGAGATGCTTTATGGCAAAGCATTCTTCCGCACAAGAACAAATAGCTTTCTTGAAAGCTTCCCATTTAGTTTCCAATGGTGCATCACATTAAAGCTTTGTCATCCATAATTTTTGCTCAACCATTTCAATGTACATTGGTGCCCGTTTGAAATCCATACATAGTGATAACTTCTCTTTCCTTTGGCTGAGATTATCATGCTTAGTTGCTTCTCCACATGAAAGGTCAATACATAAGGTTCGATGGTCGGATTCCGGGGTCCATTGACCAAACATAAAACTCTTTATGCGATACATGATGGCTTCAGAGAGTAGCATATAGTCAATCACACTATCCCCATTATGTCTTCTACATGTAAATCCATTGGTTCCACTCCACAAAGATACACCATTGGCAATGAGCATACCCGTGCTATTACACATGTGTAAAAGTAACTTTCCATAGTGATCCGTCTCTTTCTCATCCATTGAAGTACGATCATACAAGTGAACTTCCTCCAACTCCCCTGAAATGTATGGCATATCAAATTGTTGAGTATCATGGTGCAATATTTTTGTGCGAGCATTCATATCCCCAAATACAATAACATCACCTTTACCTTTGAAATAAGCAATGTCCTCTTCCAAATCAGAAAATGGTTGATCTCTATCCATGCAAGCATAAAAGGGAGAATCATGATGAGGAATGTAGCAACCGGCTACAAAAATGGGTGCTCTTTTTGGTGTCATAATTTTCAGCCATACATAACGTTTGTACTTGTCATCTTTCACAATTGATACAAAATCTTCCAATCCTTTCTTAACCATACATGCTAACCCTCCTTGTCCTCTTCGTTGCTTGAGATTCTTTGACCACATCAATGAATGTACATTGTAATCCTCCAAGCCATTAATCCTTTGTGTATCATGCTCCCAAGTTTCAACAAGAAGTACAACATCGGCTTTGCTTGTTAGTTCATCAATGCCAACCCCCGCATTCCATGGGTATCCATTACAATTCCAAAAGCATATTTTCAATTGTAACTCGGTCTCATAGGTCACGCATCCCTATTTTCTTGAGAGACTTGCCTCCTCCTTGGGCACATTTTCTTCATGAGAGATCTCCTTGTTTTTATTATTCTTTTCCTCATATGCCTTGCGACGCATATTTTGTTGCTTAATAGTGCGATCTTCACATACAAAACATTTTGTATCCCTCAAATAGATCCAACTATTATCAAGGATAATCTTTTTCTTGGTCTCATCTGGCATGGTGCATACAATTGGCCGTTCTCCCGAGCGAGGAGCTCCTTGCTTCCCCACTCCATGTGCTCCATAGACCATAACTCCGGACATGCCAAAGTGGGTTTTGAAGAAATCTTCAATAACAATGGCAAGAGAAGGAGGTGTCTCTAACTTCTCTTCGGGAATTCCACGAATAAAAATGTTCTTAGAACGTCGCTCCCGTTCCTTCAACTCCTCCACATCCACATTCTCAACATTCTTTGTTTGAACCATAGCTTGCATGAGTGAGGAATTAGAAACCACATTGCTACCACATACATCAGCCCAAGACTTGTTTGCGCATACATTTTTCATGTCGCATACATCCCGGCTCATAGTGCCAAATTTCTCCTCTTTCAATACATGGTCATGCTCTCTTTGCTCATCCGCTCCTTCAAAGCATTCAAGTCCACAAGAGAGCGTTTACATTCCTTGACTTCCTCTTCAAGTTGCATCAAACGTGTTGTTTGCATCTCAAGTGTCCTCTTGAGATTCTCATTCTCAACCACAAGTACCCTTAGTGTGCCATTCTCCATTGCAAGTGCTCGTAAGTCTTCGCCTTGTTTGTTTACGGTCTCTTGCAATGATACCAAGTACGCCATGATCATGGTTTCCGATGTCGTTGGTTGGGTGGTTGTGTTGCTATCTCCACACTTAGGAGATTTTGGATCATTTTCCACAATGGTTGTGGACCTTGTTGAAGAAGAAGAACCCTTGCGAGTGCCGGAAGACATTGTATGTAAAATAGGAGATGAGAATCAATTTTGTTGAACCTGTTCACTTCGGAAATGCTGCTACAGAAACATCTTCCATAACTTTGAAAATTTTTGTCTTTACATCAATGTGTAGAGGACTTCGTGCTCTTCGATTGAGGCTATAGATCACCCAAATCGGAGTTCGGATGAAGAAGTTATGATCAAAAGAGTGGACTGTTGTCTCCTAGGTCAAAAAACGGCTGCACTGAGAGAGAGAGAGAGAGAGAGAGAGAGAGAGAGAGAGAGAGAGAGAGAGAGAGAGAGAGAGAGAGAGAGAGAGAGAGAGAGAGAGAGAGTGTGGCATAGCGAGCGGTGGCGAGAGGGGGGGAAAGGGGTGAGGGAGATGTTGAGGGGGTTGTAGGAGGCCAGTGAGGGGATGAGGGGTTTGTGGCTGAGGGATGAAGGGAGAGAGAGATGCTTCATCTGTTGCGCCTTCGAGCTGAACTGACACGGGGAGAGAGAGAGAGAGAGGAGAGAGAGAGAGAGAGAGAGAGAGAGAGAGAGAGAGACGCACTGTGCCCACTCGGGCTGTATGTCCAACAGGGAACAAGAGAGGGGGGCGAGAGTCAAGGGGGTGGGAAAAGTAGCGGGCCAAGGGGATGAGGGGTGTGTTTTGAATTGAGGGGTGAGGTGTTGGTTGTGTGTGTGGTGTGTGTGTGTGTGTGTGTGGTGTGTGTGTGTGTGTGTGTGTGTGTGTGTGTGTGTGTGTGTGTGTGTGTGTGTGTGAGAGAGAGAGAGAGAGAGAGAGAGAGAGAGATTTATCGGATTGCGCCCTTGCGGGGCTGTTCTCATAGAGAGCGAGGGGAAGAGGTAGAACGAAGGAGGGAGAGAGAGAGAGAGAGAGAGAGAGAGAGAGAGAGAGAGAGAGAGAGAGGGAGAGAGAGAGAGAGAGAGAGAGAGAGAGTGATGGGAGGGTGAAGGGCTGATATGGGTAAGGAAGAGAGAGAGAGAGTGAAGGGTGAATGAGAGAGAAAATGGCCCACTCTGAGGGACAAATAAGAGGGGGTTGTCGAGGTGGCGAGAGAGTGGGATAAAGGAGATGATATGGCGGCCCGCCAGAGGGAAAAAAACAAGAGGGGAGGAGAGGGCTAGAGAGGTCAAGAGAGTGTGGACGAGAGGAGAGGGTGGGTGAGATATGATGGCCCGCCAGAGGGAGAAAGACAAGTGAGGAGGGGTAAGAGAGAGAGAGTGTGTGGAAAATAATGAAAGAGAGAGAGGGAGACTTTTGTCCAAGCATGGCGGCCCACCAGTGGAAGAAAATACAAAGGCAGCTTGTTTTATGCGCCCTTTGGGCTAGGTGACATAGGAGCAGAGATAAGAGAGAGATGGTGGATTGGTGGAGTCGAGCAGGAGAGAGAAAGAGAGAGAGAGAGAGAGAGAGAGACCTCTGCCTCTAGTGATAATGTAGAGAAGTGTGGCCAAATTGGTGGTGGCCCGTTGTTGCCAAGCATAGAAGAGGGTGGTGAATGTTAAAACAACATTTTTATCGTTTTTTTCTGGTAATGTGCTCCTCCCTGATTGGGGTTGGTTCTTGCGGTCCCGGGTTTGAAAACCGGCCGTCTCTCTCTCTTTTCCCTACCCCCGCCATGACCCATGTGGCCCAACTTTGGCGGCAACCCTGGCCATGGCCCATCACTATCCATCATTAGCCCTGGCTTTCGGAGTTGTGGCCGCAAGAACCAACACCAATCGGGGAGAAGCACAATACGAGAAAACAATGAAAAACCATTTTTTACATTCACCTTGCAGGCAGTAGGCCGCCCCTCAGTTTGGCCACACCCCTCATTATCACCAGAGGACAGAGGTCTCTCTCTCTCTCCTGCTCTACTCTGCCAACCCACCATCTCTCTCTTATCTTGCTTCTGTGTCACCTAGCCCAATGGGGGCATAAAACAAACCACCACCCCTTTTCTTCCACTGGTGGGCCGCCATGCTTTACAAAAGTCTCCCTCTCTCCATTCCATTATTCATATCAGCTCAATCTTCTCTCTCTCTCTCTCTCTCTCTCTCTCTCTCTCTCTCTCTCTCTCTCTCTCTCTCTCTCTCTCTCTCTCTCTCTCTCTCTCTCTCTCTCTCTCTCTCTCTCTCTCTCTCTCTCTCTCTCTCTCTCTCTTACCCCTCCTCGCTCGTCAATACTCCTGCCCGGCGGGCCACTACACCACCCTCTCCCTCTCCCCTCTCCTCTCCTCTTGTTTAATTACCTATGGCGGACCGCCATACACTTCCCTCACACACATTCTTGCCACCTCACCAACCTCCCTCTTGTTTCACATACGGCGGGACGACCCTTCTCTCACACCCCCTCACTCACTCTATCTCTCTCTCTCATCACAGTGCTCTCTCCCCTCTCACTCCCTCCCACTCTCTCTCATTCTCGTTCTCTCTCTCTCTCTCTCTCTCTCTCTCTCTCTCTCTCTCTCTCTCTCTCTCTCTCTCTCTCTCTCTCTCTCTCTCTCTCTCTCTCTCTCTCTCTCTCTCTCTCTCTCTCTCTTTCCCTGCGTAGTGTTATAGAATTGATATTTTATTATCTATTGCAACTGACAAGTGGCAAAATCATCAGCAGATAATGGATTATACAGAAGGATGTTACATTTTATGTATATTTGATTATTCAATTGTTCTTTATGAGCTTTGGCCAATTATGTCCGGCCGGCCAGTTTGTACTCATTTTGGGCATAAATCTATAAATCAATATGTGCAAGAGGGAAATGCTCACTCTTGCACGAGGGGAGATTGCACCCAGTGTCTGCGTTTCTCTTCTCATCTCTCCTCACTTATATTGCCATGCCGGCGTAGCACTCCACTCTAGGAGGTGCGCATGCACGTGCTCTCTCAATCGCTCTCGCTCTCTGTCTCTCTCTATTCGTGTATCTTGCGATCATGCGACCACGTGATAGTGCCAGGTATGCCGATTAGTCTTTTTTATGCTGTTTATTGTGTTATTTCGGGTATTTCGCAAGGTAGCCACGCATCCGTATGTAGCAGTGGTATCAGAGCATGAAAAAATGCTCCTGGTGGTATGATCTTCACACCCATAGGAAGGATCATCCCAATTAGACCTTACAGATAAGTTATTCAAATTTTGATCTATATGCCTGAAATTTTTTCATTATGGAGATAATCATGTTCTACTTGTAATATTCTTTGTAGCATTATATTAATTTTAGTATGTGAGAGAGTTAATTTACGGGATCAGAAATGTTGGCAGAGATACTCGTACATTATAGAAGGGATACTCCGAGGAATTATTCACCAAAGGATGAGAAATAGGTAAGAAGAATGTGGTAGAGAAGAGATTAGGATTAAGCGTGTTTATTTGGCCTAGCTTAACTTTTGGGCTTGATGGAAGAGCTATCTAGTACTCGAGACGAAGAGGATGAGGAAGTTTAATGTATTGCAAAATAGCGATAGTGGGGCGGCCAAAGGGGGAAGTCAGAATTCCAAGAGACCTCTAAAAACATGGAACAACACAGCGTTGGCGATCGTAGTAGGCATAGAAAAACAACCTCTTTGCAGGGCAGATTTATTTTTTAAAGCTACTGATAAGCCACAATGGAGAGAGAATAAATGCTATTATGTTGACAAAGCCATGTCGTGCGACTGCACTGCTGACGAGTGAGCACCACTCCCACAACCCGAGGTTAAACATGGAAGTGATGACCAGCTCACATCTTTGTTCATCTAGAGGCGGGCAACGATGCAGCATTGCTAGGGGAAAACTTGTGCGTGTTGCACAAACACAGAAGAGCACCTCACCACACGCACATGGCAGTTGGACGCCATAGGCCGGTTACATGCCTTGTCATTGTTGGTTGCCAAAGATGAGCCACAGTAAAATAGCCGCAATAAGGCCATGCAATATGGATCACCCCATAGCGCCAACTTTTTGAGCAGTGGTGTCGGGATGAGGTAGTGCTCACCCTCAAGCTCTGAGGTACACACAATAAACCACGGTTGCACATGCATCCCCACATTTTTTTTGCTCAACGCTCGTTAAAGAGCCAGACATGTGTGCTCTCTCAGTCACCCAATCTACCCCACCCATTTGCATGCAAAGGAAAACGACTCTCCAACACCCATGCAAGGCGTTTCACTAGCACTATGCCGCAACTACCTCTCTCTCTTACGGCAGTCTCCAACCAACTATCTCTCTCTGGCCACCACCCACCATCAACCTCTCTTTTGCTAACGTTCATCACCAACCACCACGGTCCCTCTCTATCTCACACATAGTCGTCGGCCTTTCTGCTCTGCAGTTCCAACTCACTCTCACCCACCACCTCGCTTCCTAGCATGCGTGCATGTACTGGCTGCGGTCATAATCCTTCTCTCACCTCACTCACCCCACATCTACAACCAGCGATTTTCAGTGGTCCCCAACTGCACCAGCTAAAGAGCGGCCCATATTTCATCGCTATTGTTAGCCACGACGCTCTCACTCTTTCTCTCTCTTCAGATGGCTGCCTGAAATTGGTTGCGCACTACTCAACCGCCATGCAAGCCTTTGTCGGACAGCCAAGCATCCACTCTCTCTCTCTCTCTCTCTCTCTCTCTCTCTCTCTCTCTCTCTCTCTCTCTCTCTCTCTCTCTCTCTCTCTCTCTCTCTCTCTCTCTCTCTCTCTCTCTCTCTCTCTCTCTCTCTCTCTCTCTCTCTCTCTCTCTCTCTCTCTCTCTCTCTCTCTCTCTCTCTCTCTCTACACAGTAACGGCCTCGAGCTCTCTCTCCACCACTCATCCCCCACGAGTTGTTTTCCCATTCTTGCCAACATCCGTATCCATAGGAATTGACGACCTACATACTGCCATCTGATCTCATCCACTCGTCCCTCACCCACTTCATCCTACAATGCCGACAACCAACCAGTTAGTTGCTCTCTCTCTCTCTATCTCTTGTCAGCTAACGGCCCCTTGAGCCTCTCTTCCCATGCATCCACTATTCACATAACATGCACACCGCCTACCTCTCTCTATCTATAGAGTACCTGCCCCGATATCTTCCTCAACTTCTACGCTACCTTCTTTGCGGCGAGGAAAATCATCAACCTGGTTGCAGTCAAAACTGTTGCAACACCTGCAGACGCACCTACTGCGGCCATTTCCACCCGCCACAGCTTTTGTGGGTTGCCCTTGCTGCGCCAATTATCACATAGCCATCACAACAGCCCAGCCTGATGTCGAAATCCCTGCAGCCACCATAAGCTGCCCACATTGACTTTGGGTGACACATGCTCGTGCCCAACCCCCCCCCCACACACACACACAAACACGAGCTCTCTGAGATAAATGGAGGCTTGAAGAAACAGCCATGCAGCGACAAGCTCCAGGTGGAAAGGGAAAGAGGCATAACTGTGAAGTTTGCCTTCCTCTCCTGTGATGTAGCGGTAATGTTATGTGTTGTATAGCTACCAGTTCATTTCACCGCTAGGTGGGCTGTAGTGGAGCATGAGGTGGGGATTCGATTGTGAATGGGCTCTAGAAGCATGTTACTCGAGTGCGCAGGTCCCATTTTGGGCAGTCTCCAGTTCTTGTCACATCCAGAGTATGTGTGTCAATTGCGAGCAACTTCGTCAAGCTTCAACTGAAGATTTGATATGCCAAGGCCCAAGAGGGATGCAACCATCAAGTTCAGTAGCACCCATATCAACTCACGCCATCATAAAAGGTGGGATCTACTAAACTCGGGTTTTTTTCGAGGACTGCTTGGACAACGTTTGGCAAAGAGCATGCACGTGTCTAGCATTACGCAGTTCTTCTCAAAACTTACTCATGCTATGTATCATAATGGGTGAAGCCTTCTCTTGGTTGCATGGTAAGTGTCGAGTGTCCTAGTTTACTTGAAACTTCTCGAAAGTCCCGTTCCCGCTCTTGTTTCTGAGTCCTCATCCCTCTAAGTACTTTCATAGGCTTGCTTAGGTGAGGATGTAGAAGACTACTAATAAGCCCTGAATGTGCTCAATTTTCTCAATGCACCTATATATTGACTAAATATAGCTACTTGTTTCTGTTGATTTCGTTCAAATTGTGAGCATCATTTTCAGAATTTACAATTAGCATGCACAATCTGTAGATTACAACATCGATGTAACGCATGCATGATATGAACTTAGAACTTTGCATTGAGTTGTGTTAATAGCACCTCTACATGTTTTGGACAGAAGAGAACTTTTGTATGACTCCATAGTAAGCAGACCATTTGTGTAACAATTGATCTCAGCCTATCCGCAAGGCTCCAATGTTTGTTCATCCCTTTGGGTAGCTCTATTTTGTACTGTGAACAAAGTTGTTTAAAACTATAAGGATGACCCTCAATGTTTGTTCATCCCTGTATAGCGAGTTTCGGTAGCTCTACTTTGAATTGTCTCTCCCGCTCCCAGTTACACTACCTTCTTCAGTGACTGGAACCAAAGTATTATTATTATTATTATTATTCTTTCTCTATCTCTCTCCCCCAGTATCACTTCGTACAAAAGTGCACATTAACAAACCTCTGTAGTGCCATGGAAATACTTTCACAGACAACGCCTGATGCCAACCATCCTCAGACATTGAGTTCATTTTGACCTTTATTTTACTTCATTTTATAGCTAGGCATTAGTTTAGATCTACCAGGATTGCATCAATTTGGTCTCCTATATAATTTTTTGCATTTTGAAGACGTTTAACATAACATTTCATTTCATATCTCTCTCTCTCTTTTTCCCCCCTCTTCCCCTTCCCTTTTGGACCGTCATTGATATCAATAATACAGCCACATTGCGGAACCTACCTTTGCATTCACTTGTCCCCAACCTCGCACGTCGCATAACGTCTTGCCCTCCACACACAATCACTCGTCAATTCCAATGATATACGCATACACACTCACCTAAACACACATACACACACATACTGTAAGTGTTCTATATGGTCTCTCATAGCTTGAAGTTAATGTTTGTGGCTACGTGGTAAGAAATTTGTGTGTCTATATTTAAGGTGGAGCTAAGTGCTACTATGTCTCTTGGTATTTCAGTGTTTGTTGTATCCATTCAAAGATGACCATCGAAAATAGTTCCTACGAAATTTTTCACGAGAAACTCTCTTCGGATCAGAGTACTCAAAGCAATGTTTGTTAATCAAGTTAGGGCTTGCCAAAAACATTTTTCCTAAGTGCAGACAATAAGGGCACGCCTGAAGCTCTTTTGTTTTTAGGTCAAAACTCAAATGTTTTCAGGTATTCACACCAGAACTTGTTACAACTTTGTCGATTTACTTAAGGAAAGCATGGAATCTAGCCGATGTTTTGCTATTTTAGCTAGTTTCAATACCACTGGTGCAATTTTTACTAGCTTCTAATTTTCTTGTGAGAACAATAAATGGTTTGAAAACTTACTCACATATACAATCCACCTCACCGATATCTGACACCCATCTGTACAATTTGAACTTTATGGCATCTGTACTTGGTTTGTTCTAACTTGCATAACATTACTCACATGATGAATTTTGATGTTGACCTTTGCTTCAAGAAATTGTTTAGCATTTGACGATTGGGATACTAATTACTTCTTCAAACCACCTCCAGGTACGTATATCTTTTTTGTTGGTGCATATATTTAAGGACACACAGTCAAGCAGTTTGCAATAGAGATAATATCTTTGGAAAATTTGAAAGGGAAAACATATTTGGATTCTTTGCATTTTCTTAAGGCATATAAAATTAACCATCCCTAAAGTTCTAGCTTGTGCTTGCACTGCATGTAATTTCTATTGAGACGATTTTGCATTAAGCTATGCAACTACTCATATGAGTTGCAGTGCTTTGACTTCGTGAACAACGATTTGTAAATACTCTGCTACTCAACTATACTCCAATGTGGTGTGACACAGGTAGAAATTTTTTTGTCTTTTTTTTATGTCTAGCCTAGTCCGTTGGTCACCAACACACAGATTCGCCGATTTAGGCAGTGTGTAAATACTCATCTTGATGCAGATCCGTCGATTTAGGCAGCACATTGATAAACTTCAGATTTATGATTTTTAAACAATATCCAATGCAGATCCGCCAATTTAGGCAGTAATAGTGCAGATTCGCCAATTTAAGCAGCACGTTTTATTGGTGTAGACTCGTCGAATGAGGCAACACCGATCACAAAATCATGTTGCAGTGGCTGGCCACCACTGTAACTGGTATGATTTTGTTACCCGGATACATAATGAAAGTGATTTAGATTTGGACTTATATTGTGGAATTGGAATTGGATTGGGAATTGGTATCTGATGGTTACTTTATCACTGCAGTGTTTATGTGATGTGACTTGACATTATGAGATTGATGATGAGTGTGACCAATGATATCTTGATTCATCAAGGTATGACATATACTGCTTATTCTAGTGGTATGGGACACTAGAATAGGTATGTGGATGACGGTAGGCATAAGCAATGTTGTCTAATTTTATGAATTTCTTACTATTTGATACAGATTTCTAATCATTGTTTTTTACGAGTCTTGTTTGCAGATTTTTTCGCAACTGAGGACAGTTGCTTTTCAACAGAGAGGTATGTTATAGAATTGAAATTTTATTATCTATTGCAGCTGATAGGTGGCAAAAGCATCAGCAGATAAATTGACCACATTCATGTAATTTGGGAATTATCCACTTAAAGTGGGAAAATACAAGGAAAACGTGTTGATTTATGGTTGGTAAATAGAGTGCAAATCGTAATGGATTGTGGTGTTGCCACAAAAATGGTCATTCAACTCCTCAAGGCCCAGGAATTGTTATGCTCCTTGTTGTGAACTCCTTGTAGTGCTTTGTAGGTTACCAAATTCTTGAGTTTTTGGCCAAAACATTTTATACAGGACTCCTTCTGATATGAATGGTTTTCCAATCTCTTCAATTACCTTGCTCCAATAATCTATCACGGGTCTATAACACCGCGGTACATTTGAGCCATTTCCTAAATTCTGCCATAACTTTATATAGTTCTTCAATCCTGAAATCACCTCTTCATGATCCTTGACATATTCCACCACTGGTACAGAAGGTGGATCTCCATGCAGTAGCATTGGCTTTCCTTCTGTGTCTGTTTTCCAAAGGCAAATACTTCCACTCTCCTTCCACTCCAACTTGACACACCTACATGTGCCTTATATTGCATCATTGGTGTCTCATCCTACGTAAAGAACCTAAATTGAAGTGGCTTGGAATGGCCAACAAGCACGTCTTGTCCATCACAAAGATAGCCACATAGTATTGCTTGAAATCGGGGATCTTTGTGGGAAAAAATGGAGTTGGAGATGAAGATGAGCTGTTTCATAATGTATCCATCAAATGTGGCAAAGTATAGGTTTGTGTAACTCTCAATTTCTCTGAAAACCTATTGAACATAGCATCTATGTCCTCATGTGCATGCCCAACCATTAAAAATCCTAGCTGGATGGTTTTGAGAACCCCCCTTGCAACAAGCATTGAAAAATAGCCAAATAAATATCGATTCTTATTTTCCCCTGCACAATTATCCAATTGTAGCAACAAGTTCTCTGGAAGCTTGCAAAATGTTGATCCCAATTTCTCCTCTGCAATTTCATATGATTGCACAATGGGTCTTTTCCATCACTCAAGTTGTGGTAGTCCAAAGCTTCCCTTGAGTTCAAAGCATTTAGTAGTGAAACAGTGCCCCTCGGAAGGCCTTTTGTCACTCGATCACCAAGAGGGTGCTCATCTTTCCTCTCTAGGTTATGTAAGCATTTAGCAATTGAGCCAATTGTAAGATTTGGATCAACTGGCCACAAAACCATTTAAGACAAAGTGGTCGTAATGACCTTCTCCATGTCCATGAGTGATCATGCCTATCAATGCCACCTATAAATTGTATCCTGAATCCACACCCTTAGGAACAATGCGTAATCTCGGAATGGGAGTCTTATTTTGATCCATCTTATCATGGATTATGCATACATATTTTTGTGGTTGAGTTTCAGAATATGTGTGCCATGCATAATATAGACTCCTGCAACTCTTTTGTTGTGCCATGTGAACTTCTCTCGCCCTCAAGAGAAGAGCTTGCTTTGATTGAGCTATAGATAGTGCATTTAGAGAACTCACTTGTCTTTGTTAAACTGACATGTGGGTACTCTTTGTTCCAAATCCTACCAAAAGAAGATTGGGATAGCTTCTTCTCATAGCCCATTTGGTCGAAAGTCATGTTTATTCACTTAAAATATCCACTTGTTTATATGTTGATGGAATCACTAATTGAGTCTCCCTTGAGCCATCTAGTAGTGTTCTACTTCTATGTGGCATCTTCTCTGAGTTATTATCCACAAACTCATTTAGCAATGCTCGTGCTAAACTAGTATGTTGAAGTCCTCTTCTCGATGTACATGTGTTCCCATGCACATAGTGGCATACACCATTTTCAAACTTTTCCTTGTAGCGGTAAAATGATTCTTTGGTATTCCATGTAGCTCATACCATGCTCTATAGCAAACAATGGAGTCATATACCCTGAACTAGTATTTCATCTTCTCATCTTTCTGATAGCATATAGAAAGAACATCATAAACATAATTAGTGTGTGCTTTTTGAGACTCCCTCCAAAATTCTTGTTGTAACCTTGTCACGATATCACAATCTGCAAGTTGGCAACATTTTTTTGCACAACAATCAATGCATGAAACACTTTGAATTGATTCATTTGATAGATAAAAAGTAGAAGTTGGTGTTGCTCTTGTTTTTTGAATCCTATTGATGAAAGTATATCATCTCTTCCTTGACAACTGGACAACATTACTCCCATCAAGGTTTCTCCCATCCTTTTCATCATTGAACACATCCTCACGTCTTGCATGCATACCATCAATTGGAACAAAGCATTGTAAGGGGCTCCCATTCAAGAGTGTTGTCTGCTTGATGGGCCACTTTATCAAAGTGATGCTATCCGTCGCATCCTCAATGCTTACATTTTCCCTTTCAATACCCACACCCACACAATCGTGACCAAGTTCTTGAAAGTTGACATAATCATGTGGAAATACATATAAGATGGTCCCTTCATTCACAATTTGCATCATTGTATCATCCTTTAAAAGGACCCTTTGTTGTCTCCAAGATTCTTGGATTTATGTTTCCAATTATGGGCTTGTGCACCTGTAACTAGAGGATCAAAATGATCCCCTCCTTCATCATTATTGTAGCTTTCATTTGTTTCAATCAAGTTGCCATTTATTATAGAATATTGCAAAAGAAGCTTTTGCCACCGAACGACACTCCATAATGAGCCTTGGAGAGATGAAGTATCTTTGTAGGAAATGGTTGCACAAGCTGGATGCTCAAAAGATCAAAAAACAAAGATGGCTATCATTAAAGTCGAGAGGCACGTTATATATAAAACCAAAACAATAACTGTCTACCTCTTTGTCTTTTAATGTGAATGAGTTGCCATGTTCTTATATACTGTTTTGTAGATGTTGTAATTGACACCGAACACGATGAAGTGAAAGTTAACCCTTTTTCGCAACAAGAACGTCCTACTGAAGAACATAATGTGCCTTCATTGCATATAATGGGCCTCTCTCACTCACTCCTAGTTTTGCAATCGAAGTCCAACACAGTCGTTGTCATCGTCGGTTCATCTTTGATAAGCCAATTCACTTCCTTGCTAAGTGTTGGTAGTTTTTGCGAATAGAGGCCTCTGCAATCAAAACAAAGAACAAGGCAGACGGTGGAACATCACCTTTCTCTCTTTATTTAGATGCTACTTCAATTGTCACTTGCATTACTTAATCCCCAATCAACTTGAGCTTTTACCCGGAAACGAAGGTAATATTTTTCTTGAATGAGGCGGCAAGTGCAGGGCTAGGTGGTGACCACATCCTTCAAGAATTCCTCCACTAGTATGGATACATTTCCTTGCCCTATCTTTGTACTCCCAAAAGTGGAGTCTGGATCTGTTCTACACATGCAACCAATTCAACAGTTTCATTGTCAAGGATCATATGCACTTTCTCCTCAGATTCAAAGTCCATCCTGTAATAAGTGAGAAAGATGACCTTGTTAAGTCCACAGTCACAGATAAATTACCTTTGATCAAAATTTACATTCTCCATTACACAAAATACACGAGGATATGAATACTATAACTCCACCATAGCCAATGGGATGAGTGCCAATCAAGTCTACACTAAACAATTGGCTAATCTTGTTCCTCAATTGTCTCAATTTAATGGGGCTTGACTTGGATGGGTGGAGGACCTCAAGTACTAATCCACCATGCTACAACATGCACAATATTTGCATAGGTTGGAAAAGTGGTGGACTTTGAGATAAACAACCCATGGTGCAAGAATGGATTGAAAGCTAGCAATCTTGTATCAATGCTCAATACCTTATTTTAAGAAGTGATAGCCTTTGCTCTTTTAATGGAGTCAATATTGGACAAGTGATGGACGAGCTTGTGCTTACAAAAAAGAGAATCCCCTTGCTATATTAGAGCATAAATAGCACAAGTATTGAACCTATTTTTAATGCCCATTGTCACCAATAAACTACTGTAGTACATGTTTCTCAATGTCCAAGTAGCCCTTGAGGCTTTCATTGGAAGCAAGGTTGGAGAAGTCATAGGTCTTGGAACCAAAACCCCCTTGATGTATTAAAGAATAGCTTGGACAAATGGTGGACCTATGTGCAATGAAAAATGTCCAAGGTGAACTATTGTATGACCTTGCTTCCCAAAGCAAGGTTGGACAAGTGGTGGACCAAATTTTGAATCTTGAGACCAAACCGCTTGATGTATCAGAGCAAGTGTTGGGTCTTGAGACCAAGATATCCTTGATGTTTTAGACCATAGGTTGGACAAGTGGTGGACCTAGTTCAAATGGCCAATTTCCAAGGTTAGGTGGACTATTATATTCGAGCATAGCTTGGACAAGTGGTGGACCTAGTTGTAATGACTAATGCCCAAGGCGAACTATTGTAGGACCTTCCTTCTCAAAGCAAGGGTTGGACAAGTGATAAACCAAGTGTTGGATATCTAGAGCATAGGTTGGACAAGTGGTGGACCTAGATCTAATGGCCAATGGTAAAGTAGGTGAACTACTATAGGAGTTTTCCAAAGCAAGGTTTGACAAGCGACGGACCAAGTGATGGATCTTGATACAAGAACCCCCTTGATATATGGTTTTTCCACGTTTCAATAGACCATAGGTTGGACAAGTGGTGGACCTAGTTCAAATGGCCAATCTCCAAGGTTAGGTGGACTACTACAAATTTGGACTACTATATTAGAGCATGGCTTGGACAAGTGGTGAACCTAGTTGTAATGACTAATGTCCAAGGTGAACTATTGTACTACCTTCCCTCTCAAAGCAAGGGTTGGACAAGTGATAAACCAAGTGTTGGAACTTGGATATCTAGAGCATAGGTTGGACAAGTGGTAGACCTAGATCTAATGGCCAATGGTAAAGTAGGTGAACTACTACAGGAGTTTTCCAAAGCAAGGCTTGACAAGCGACGAACCAAGTGATGTATCTTGATACAAGAACCCCCTTGACATGTTAGAGCAAAGCTTGGAGAAGTGGACCTAGTTGTAATGGCCAATGTTAATTTTTAAGTATTGAAGAATCTATAAAACCCAAGAGCATAGCTTGGACAAGTGGTGGACCTAGTTGTAATGGCCGATATCCAAGATGAAGTATCTGTCTTTTTGTGTGTATTTTCTTTCTTATTTTTGTTTGTAATTTTCATGTTTTTTCTCTTATTTTATGGTCACAATTCAAATTAGAGCGCAGTAGCTCAAAACAAAAGTATAGTTTGGGAGGATCTTGGCACACTTTGCAGTAGAGTGTTTGATCTCCAAAATAAGCAATTTTTATATAGGCCAAAAAAAGGTAGTCTCATATATCAAAGACTAAGATCAAGATCAAGTTCAAGGACAAGGTCAATTGGGGTTCTTTGCTACTCACAATTCAATTTACCTTAGGTTATTTTCTCAAAATAATTCACTTTTGGTTTTTCTTCAAAAATTAGATTTTTATGCATATTATTTATTTAAATTATTTTTTAATAATTTTAAATTTAAGTTTTAATTCTTCAATAAATTTTTAAATTTAATAATTTAAATATTTTTAACTATATTTATATGTTTTAAATTTTAATTGTAATAGTACCTAAAATAAGAATAAAAATCTTGACTCAATGACATGCATAGACATAGTGTTTCAGAATATGTTTTAGGTCATTTAGAACCATTGGTCAAGGGGTGGGAGCCTCTTGTCGCCTCTGGCGCAATTGTCGGGCGGGGTCGAGGGGCGGCAGCCCCTTGCCAAATTGCATTAATTTTGGCCACGTGTGAACCGATGTCTCATACTAAATTATGGTTTTAATTACTTACGTGTCATTTATCTAAACCTAGTAGACAGAAAGAGCATAAGCGTATCAGGCACCATGCACAGAGAAAGAAATAAAGCACGCGAGCATCGCTCACAGGTAGGAACGCTCACAAGAAGCATCACACACAAGCAGCATCGCGCACACAGGCAGTATCACACGCGAGCATCGCACATAGGCGGCATCGCACACACAAACATTGCACGCAGGCATCTCACACGCAGGCATAGGTACAATATTTGCACGCATAGTTTTCCCATCAAAATCTATCCAGGGTGCGGAGGCGACATCGCACACGGGTGTGTATGGAACCACGACATACTGCCTTGTATCTCTAAAGGTTGAGCAAGTGGTGGCCCTTTGGATTTAACCACACATTGTTTATGTAGCCTAGCTTGCACAAGCGGTGAACCTTTGCTTTCTCCATGTTTCAAGGTAGCCTCGATTGGACAAGTGGTTTTCCAAGTTTTAATGGAGCCTAGCTTGGACACTTGGTGGAGCTTGCTTCTACCTTATATTTCAATAGGACTAGCTTGGGCAAGTGGTGGAGCTTGGAACTAAAACCCCCACATGTACAGCATACCATGGATTTTCCAAGTGGTGAGAAATAATATTGTAGCCTGGAGGTAGCTTGGACAAGTGGTGGGCCTCGTAACAAAATTCTCCATGTACAAGCACATCAAGGGTTTCCCAATTGGTGAGCAACAATATCATTCATGGTTGTCCCTACATTTAACAAGTGTTGGAGTTCTAGCTTAGAAAAGGGGTTTCCCATGTTGCAATGGTGCCTAGCTTGGACACATGGTGGAGCTTTCTTATATCCCATGTTTCAAGAGAGTTAGCTTGGACAAGTGGTTTCCCATGTTGCAATGGTGCCTAGCTTGGACACATGGTGGAGCTTTCTTACATCCCATGTTTCAATAGAGTTATCTTGGACAAGTGGTGGAGCTTGGAGCAGAACTCTCCATGTACAACATATCATGGGTTTTGCCAATGATGATAAACAATATCGTAGCTTGGAGGTAGCTTGGACAAGGAGCGAGCCTTTTTTTTTAAAAAAAAAACATGTAAAATACACGATGATTTTCCAGTTGGTGAGAAGAAATATTGTTCAAGGTTGTCTATAGCTTGGACAAGTGGTGGATCTTTGCTTCTACCCATGTTTCAAGGGAACCTAGCTTGGACAAGTGGTTTCCCATGTCCTACTAGAGCTTAGCTTGGACACATGGTGGAGCTTGCTTCTATCCCTTGTCAATAGAGTTAGCTTGGACAAGTGGTGGAGCTTGGAACTAAATCCCCCATGTACAACATATCATGGGATTTTTGAATTGTGAAAAACAATAGTGTAGCTTGAAGGCAACTTGGATAGGAGATGGGCCTTGTTAAAAAATTATTCACATGCAACATATTATGGGTTTTTCAATTGGTAAGAAACAATATTGTCTAAGATAGAACCTGAAGGTTGAACATGTCATCCCTAGCTTGGACAAGTGGTGGAGATTTGTTTCTCTCCATGTTTAAAGGGAGCCTATCTTGGACAAGTGACTTTCCATGTACGAATGGAGACTAGCTTGGACGCATGGTGGAGCTTGTTACTAAAAAGAATATGCAACATAAATGGTGGATCTTCTGGTATTTTCTCATGCTTAGTTTATACATCTGGTACACCTTGCATCTCTAAAGGTTGAGCAAGTGGTGGCCCTTTGGATTTAACCACACATTGTTTATGTAGCCTAGCTTGCACAAGCGGCGAACCTTTGCTTTCTCCATGTTTCAAGATAGCCTCGATTGGACAAGTGGTTTTCCAAGTTCCAATGGAGCCTAGCTTGGACACTTGGTGGAGCTTGCTTCTACCTTATTTCAATAGAACTAACTTGAACAAGCGGTGGAGCTTGGAACTCAAACCACCCATGTACAGCATACCATGGATTTTCCAAGTGGTGAGAAATAATATTGTAGCTTGGAGGTAGCTTGGACAAGTGGTGGGCCTTGTAATAAAATTCTCCATGTACAAACACATCAAGGGTGTTTCCCAATTGCTGAGAAATACTATCATTTATGATTGTCCCTACCTTCAACAAGTGGTGGAGTTTTTCTTATGCTAAATTTTCAAGGGATCCTAGCTTAGACAAGTGGTTTCCCATGTTTCAATGTTACCTAGCTTGGACACATGGTGGAGCTTTCTTCTATACCATGTTTCAATAGAGTTAGCTTGGACAAGTGGTGGAGCTAAAAACTCTCCATGCACAACATATCATGGGTTTTGTCAATGATAAGAAACAATATCGTAGCTTGAAGAAAGCTTTGACAAGTAGTAGTGGGCCTTGTAACAAAAAAATTTATATAAAACACACCATGATTTTCCAATTGGTGAGAAGAAATATTGTTCAAGGTTGTTCATAGCTTGAACAAGTGGTGGATCTCTGCTTCTACCCATGTTTCAACCCATGTTTGAACAAGTGGTGGATCTCTGGATTTTTGCTTCTACCCATGTTTCAAGGGAGCCTAACTTGGACAAGTGGTTTCTCATGTCCTAATGGAGCCTAGCTTGGACACATGGTGGAGCTTGCTTCTATCCCTTATCAATAGGGTTAGCTTGGACAAGTGGTGCTTTGCATCACTTTTCCCAGTTCCCAGTTTCCCAGGTTCAATAGAGCCTAGCTAGGACAAGTGGTGGACCTTGAAACAAAATTGTCCTTGTACAACATATATATGGGTTTTCATGTTTCAATGGAGCTTAGCTTGAAAAAATGGTGCATCTTTCTTCTCTCCATGTCTCAATGGAGCCTAGCTTGGACAAGTGGTGGTCCTTAGATGCTTCCATGATTCGATTGAAATTGGGCTAGCTTGGACAAGTGGTGGACCTTGAAAAAGACCCCAGTTTGGACAACTGGTGGAGCTTCCTTCTCTCCATGTTTCAATTGATCCAAGCTTGGACAAGTGGTGGAGCTTATCTTCTTTTCATGTCTTAATGATTATTGAGATCAAAAATATCCATTTCTAGATTAGATAGCTAGCTTTCCTTCCACCTCTCTCTAGAGGTTAGGCACGTGTTAGATCTTTGAGCTAAATGAACTACTATTTATGAATCTTAGGTTGGACATGTGGTGGAGCTTTTCTTCACACCATGTTTCAATAGAACTTATCTTAGACAAGTGGTGGATCTCTCCATGTACAACATACATCTGGTTTAGGGTTGATTCAATAGATTCTAGCTTGGACAAGTGGTGGACCTTGACACAAAACTCCTCATGTACAACATATATTTGGTTTAGGATTGTTTCAACAGAGCCCAGCTTGGACAAGTGGTGGACCTTGAAACAAAACTCCCCATGTACAACATATTTATGGTTTTTCCATGTTTCAATAGAGCTTAACTTTGAGAAGTGGTAGAGATTTTTGTTTTCATTGTTTCAATGGATCCTAGCTTAGACGAGTGGTGGATTTTAGTTGTTTTCCATGCTTTAATGGAACCTAGCTTGGACAATTGCTGAAGCTTGGAACCAAAATCCCATGTGGAATAAAACCATCATGGGGTTTTTATGCTTTAATGGAGCTTAGCTTGGACAAATGTTTAAACTTTCTTCTCTCCATTATTCAATGGAGCTTGGCTTAGACAAGTGGTGGAGCTTTGCTTCTCCCCATGTTCCAATGGAGCTAAGTTGATTAAAAAAAATCCTTGATATTGAAAATAGCTGGGGTTTTCCATGGTTTAATGGAGCCTAGCTTGGACAATTGGTGGAGCTTGCTTCTCTCCATGTCTTAATTGATCCAATATTGGACAAATGGTAGAAATTATCTTCTGTCCATTCCCAATGATTCTTGAGACCAAAAATCCCCATTCCTAGCTTAGAAAACTAACTTTCCTTCCACCTCTCTCTAGAGGTTAGACCAGTGTTGGATCTTTGAACTAAACAAACTACTATCTATGATGCTTAGGTTGGACAAGTGGTGGATCTTTTCTTCACACCATGTTTCCATAGAGATTAGCGTAGACAAGTGGTGGATCTTTAAACAAAAATCCCTGTGTAAACATATATCTGGTTTTTCCATGTTTCAATAGATCCTAGCTTAGACAAGTGGTGGACCTTGCCACAAAATTACCCATGTAAAACATATATCTGGTTTTTCCATGTTTCAATAGTGCCTAACTTGGAAAAGTGGCGGACCTTGAAACAAAACTTCCCATGTACAACATATATATGATTTTTCCATGTTTCAATAGAGCTTAACTTTAAGAAGTGGTAGAGCTTTTTGTTATCATTTTTCCAATGGATCCTAGCTTGGATGAGTGGTGGATCTTAGATACTCTTCATGCTTCAATGGAGCCTAGCTTGGACAAATGGTGGACCTTTGTTTTTCCCCAAGTTCCAATGGAGCTAAGCTGACAAAAAGAAATCCTTGATGTTGAAAACAGTTGGGGTTTTGCATGGTTTAATGGAGCCTAGCTTGGACAATTGGTGGTGTTACCATATACATGTGGTAGTGATGTCTGTGAACACACTAAGACCGCCGGGGCATTTTTTCCCTCTTTAGGAGGTTTTTTCCCCCGTGCATTGTATATACACTCATCACTGTAGGGCTATCTATCTTTCCATTGCACACTAAGTAACACACTCTCTATTGTGTGCCTTGAGCTTCCTTCGTCTTCTCCAAGCTGTGTGTGTTTCTCTGCAACCCTAATTCCAACAATTGGTATCAGAGCAGGTCACGTCCTCCCGGGCTTAGTCGCCAGCTGCTCCAGCACACGCCTGCTCACTTTCTCCGATTTCAGTGAGCTTTGGCGAGCGTTCGCAGGTCGACAAATATTTTGGGCAAGCTCGCAGAGCTTGGTCTGCTCAGAATTTTGATTTGGGCTCATTTCGGCCCCCGTTTCCACTACAGGCAGTACTGCACAGGCTATTTCGTCATTTTGTGCAGAATTTTTGTCAGTGCCGTTTTTTGCATAACAGGTGCCTTATAGTCTTCTACGGTTTCTGCTATATAGCACAGGTTGTTCCCGCTCCATTTCTCCTATTTTCGGGCAATTTTCACATCAGGTGCAGCATTTACCATGGCTGACAACAACAACACAGATGTGTTCAAGATGTTTGCTGCTGAGGACAGGTTGGATGGGGACAACTACCCTATGTGGGCTTATATGATGCAACATGTTCTTGTGTCAAAAGGTGTCTGGAACATTGTGCAGGGCATTGATGTACGTCCTGGTTCTGAGGATGTAGGCGATCCTGAGGATGTTGCAGGTCTTGCTGCAAGGATTGCAGCTGTTAGAGTTGTTTTGCCTACGGCAGAACAAGCTCGTTGGGATGTTAAGGATGCGCAGACTCATGCATTGATTGCCTTGTCTGTGAAGCGCACCATTATTCCTCACATCCGTTCAGCAAAATCTGCAAAACAGGCTTGGGATATTTTAGCAGGTCTTTATGCAAGCCGCAATCAGGCTAAAATTGCTTTGCTGCGTAAAGAGCTGGAGTCGAAGATTATGCATGAGGAAGATGATATGGACACTTTCCTTGCTAGTGTCAAGGATATCAATGAGCAGCTTATTTCTGCAGGTGAAGTCATTTCGGACAGTTCCCTTGTGCAGACTGTTCTTGATGCCTTACCAGATTCCTACCAGACTTTTGCTAGTACTTGGAGACTGATGACCTAAGGAAATCCAGAAGTTGTCAAGTTTGATGCATTATGCACATTGCTGTTGCAAGAGTCACTGTCCAGAAAAAACAGGACTAGACAGCATGCAGTTGAACAGGATTTTATTGCTTCTCAAAGAAAGGGTGGTAACAGTAATGCAGCCACTTCTTATGGTTCTGCTGCGAGTGGCAAAAATTCTGTTCCTAATGCTTCTGTTGGCAGTACTTCGTCTGGAAATTCTGGTGATAAGGGAAAAAAGAAGATGTGTTGCCATTATTGTAAAGACAATGATCACTGGATCAAGTCGTGTCCTAAGTTGAAGGCCAAAGAGGCTAAGAAGAAAGAGGGTGGTTCCACTGCAAATGCTGGTTCCACTACAAATGCAGCCATTGTTGAGTCTTCTGTGAAAGGAGACTGTGTTGCTCATTTTGATGCAGAATGGGCTTTTAGCGCAGAGTGCACTTACAATCCTGTTGTCCATGATGCATGCTTGTCACTTGCTGCAGATTCACATGTGTGGTATTTCGACAGTGGTGCTACAAAGCACATTACCTCACATCGTGAATTGTTTACCTCTCTCAAGTCAGTCCCTCATGGGAATTCAGTCACTTGTGCCAATAACGCCTCTTATCCAGTTCAGGGAGTTGGAAAGATTGTGCTCACTACTGCTAATGGCAGTTCCTTCACACTTGTTGATGCACTTTATGTACCTGTGATCAAGAAGAATCTCTTGTCTGTATCCGCACTTGCTAGACTTGGACTTGTAGTCAAATTTGTGGATGACAGATGTACAGCTCATGATCTCAGTTTTGGTGATGAAATTGTTTCATCTGGCCTTTTGTGCCGTGGGCTGTATAAGCTCACTTTGAATGACAAGTGTGGACAAAATTTTGCAAATGCTGTTGCAGATTCAAGGGCTATTTCAGATGCAAAACTTTGGCATGCACGTTTTGGTCATCTGAATTTGGCCAGTTTGCTACGTTTGCAGAAATCTGATATGGTTGCTTCTTTGCCACCTCTTGAAGCACCTGTCAAACATGTTTGTGAAGGCTGTATTTTGGGTAAGATGCAGCGTTCTAAATTTCCAAAGGAGTGTTCAGTTCGGGCCACATGCAGCTTGCAGCTTGTGCATAGTGATGTTTGTGGGCCCATGCAAACTCCGTCCTTGGGCAATTACCTGTACTTCGTGACTTTCATTGATGATTACTCGAGGCATGCATGGGTATTTCCGCTTAAAGCGAAGTCCGAAGTTTTTATGTGCTTCAAACAATTTTTGGCTATGGCTGAAAATGTCTCGAAATGTACTATGGGCACCCTCCGTTCCGATCGAGGGGGGCAGTACATGTCTCATGAATTTAATGCATTTCTGGCTAGTCGTGGGATAAAACACCAATGTACAGTGCCTTATACACCTCAGCAAAATGGTGTTGCTGAGAGGAAAAACAGGTCACTGACGGAAATGGCACGATGTATGGTCAAAAGTCAAGCTTTGCCGCATTCTTTTTGGCTTGAGGCCATTATGTGTGCCACTTATGTACTTAACAGGTGTCCTACAAAATCTTTGCAGTCTATTACTCCATATGAAGCATGGCATGATAGAAAACCTTCTATTGAGCACATGCGTGTTTTTGGCTGTTTGGCATATGCTTTGGTGCCACAAGTGCAGCGCAGAAAATTGGATGATAAGGCTGTCAAATGTATTTTGGTTGGTTATAGTGCTGAAAGCAAAGGTTACAGGTTGTATCATCCGCAAACAAAACGTATTCTGGTTTCTCGGGATGTAGTGTTTGTGGAAGATTCTGTTCAGCCCTTGTTGTCATGTACTAGAGACAGTAATGTAAGCTCACAAGACATTTATGACACTTTGTTGCCTCTTTTCAGTGGTGGAAATACGAATGTAAGTTCCAATGAGGCAAATGTACAGCCTATGGGGGTTTCTGAAAATGTTTTAGATCAGCCTATTACTGATGCAGATGTACATGATGTACTTGATGAGGAAAGGGCTGAAAATGAGCAGGCTAGAGGTATGCCAAAATGGCTAGTGCACACTTTGCGTGACAGTAAATTGGATGCACCTTTGTCTAGTCGTACTCGTTCAGGCTCTCGCCATGCATCTTATGCATCAGATTATTATGCTTTGGCTGTGTCTAGTTTACATGATGTTGGGGAGCCTCTGTCTTTTGATGAAGCACAGAATTCAGAAAATTGGATGGCTGCCATGCAATCAGAATATGATGCACTTATAGAAAATGACACATGGACTTTATGTGATTTGCCTCCTGGCAAAAAGGCCATTGGTACAAAGTGGGTTTACAAGTTGAAACGCAAGCCGGATGGTGAGATTGATCGCCATAAGGCTCGACTTGTTGCAAAGGGTTATGCACAACAAAAAGGCATAGATTATGAAGAGACTTTTGCTCCCACTTTTCGTATGACTACTGTGCGTTTTCTATGTGCATTGGTAGCTCATTTTGGTTGGGATGTACATCAATCAGACATTGTTACTGCTTTCTTGAATGGTGACATATTTGAGGAAGTTTATGTAACGCAGTCTCGCGGTTTTGTCATAAAAGGACAAGAGGACAAAGTGTGCAAATGTAACAAGGCTTTGTATGGGTTGAAGCAATCTCCTCGTGCTTGGTATGTGAAAGCTGACACTCATTTGGTCAAACAAGGCTTTCGTAACAGTCCAACAGAAAGCACATTGTATGTAAAGCTTGAGGGTGATATATTTCTCATCGTGGTTCTTTATGTTGATGATTTGCTGATCACTGGACCAAATGAGAGACATATTGCTGAATTTAAGGCTGATTTGAATGCTACTTTCAAGATGAAAGATTTGGGGTTGTTGCATCATTACTTGGGTATACAGTTTAAGCAGTGTGATGGTGGTATTTCCTTGTGTCAGAAAAGTTACATAGAGACATTGCTATGTAAGTTTGGACTTGAGGATTGCAAACCTATTGCCACTCCCATGTAAACAGGTTTGAAGTTGAGTCTACATGATGCTAGCGATCCTGCTGATGTCACTCTTTACCAAACTGTTGTTGGCTGCCTCATTCATGTATGCAACACAAGGCCGGATATTCAGTTTGCAGTCTCACAGGTCAGCAGATTTATGCATAGCCCAGGGTCTAAGCATTGGCAGGCTGTCAAGAGGATTTTCCTCTACCTTAGTGGCACTTTACATCTTGGCTTGTTTTATCCCAAGGGGGGATCATTGCCGCCAGACTTACATGCTTTTTCGGACTCAGATTGGGCTGGTTGTGTTGACACGAGAGTGTCCACAAGTGGTTTTTGTTTCATGCTTGGCAGTTCATGTATATCATGGTTGAGCAAGAAGCAACCTACTGTGGCCACTTCGAGTTGTGAGACTGAGTACAGGGCAGTCTTCACAGCTACGGTTGAGTGTGTATGGCTCAGACGCCTTATGGCTGACTTGGGTGTTGGACAGGACACTGCCAACACTATCTACACTGACAGTCAGAGCGCATTGGCAGTGCGAGGAACCCAGTTTTTCATGCTCGCACAAAGTACATTGAGGTGCATTACCACTATGTCAGGGAGAGGCTCTCAGCAGGAGAGATCAGCTTGGCTTATGTGCCAACACAGGACAACCTTGCAGATCTTTTTACAAAGGCATTGTCTCGTGAGAAGCTTGAAGCTTTCCGCAAAGCTTTGGGCTCACTCCCCTTTGTGGACTGATCCTGTCCTCAGGGCATGGCACTTCCCTTTACTCATGTGCCAGCTCTCGTTCACCGCATCACTCCAGGGGGCATTTGTTACCATATACATGTGGTAGTGATGTGTGTGAACACACTAGGACCGCCGGGGCATTTTTTCCCTCTTTAGGAGGTTTTTTCCCCCGTGCATTGTATATACGCCCATCACTCTAGGGCTATCTATCTTTCCATTGCACACGAAGTAACACACTCTCTATTATGTGCCTTGAGCTTCCTTCGTCTTCTCCAAGCTGTGTGTGTTTCTCTGCAACCCTAATTCCAACAGGTGGAGCTTGCTTCTCTCCATATCTCAATTGATCCAAGCTTGAACAAGTGGTGGAACTTATCTTCTCTCTATGTCCCAATGATTCTTGAGACAAAAAATCCCCATTCCTAGCTTAGATAAAAAGTGGTGGATATTGCTTCTTTCCATGTTTCAATCCTAGTCTGGACGAGTGAATTTTTATCATACAATGATGTATAGGTTAGACACATGGCTAATTGTAAGGCCAACCATTTTGTTTTCCTAAAAAAGATAGGCTGGAGAAGTGTTCAATCTTCTATGATTTCCACATGCCTACATTAGACAACCAGTGTCCTCCCAACTCTCTATGTTGTTTAGAGTTGAGCATGGACAAGTGGTGGACCTTGCTTCTCTCTTCCCCTTAGTTAACTAATCTACATACTTACGATATGTACTTGCTTGGATTATCTACCTTGAACTAGTGGTGGAATATGTGTTATAATAAGAATTGATTTTTTGTTTTGTTTTAGGAAGAGATGGCTCCAAAAAGAAATGTTACAAGGGTTGCTGTCTCAATTCACTATACTTGCAATGATCTTAGAAATTGGTATTTGGATATACATGGTCTAGAGGGTGCACAATTTCATAAGGTGCATCTTTTTATTGCAGCAAAGAAGAATGATAGTCTGTGTGAAGATGTTGGACAAGTAGTGGAAGCATCCGCCTCTGCAGTTGTCATCCAAAGGTGGAGTGCATTGACATTGTAGCTCCAATGAATCAAGAATTTCAAATATCTTTAAGAGCATATGCATTTGCACGCATGTCTCAAAATAAAGAAGAGACCATGTACTCTCGAGGATGGAAGATTGAAGAATCAATTGCAGATCTCACAGCAAATCAACTTCAAAGCTCCATCATTGCCACATTACAAGGAAAAAAGGTGAAAGCTTCACGACCACCTGCAACAAAAAGCAAGCCAAAGTGCAAAAAGTGGTACCTAAGGGAACCATTTCCATTTTGGATGTAGACAATGCATCTATGACATCCTCAAAACAGGGTTCAACATCAAAGATGAAAATTGTGGATTCAAATGTTTTAGAAGCTAAGGCCATGAAAGGACAGGAGAAAGACATAGGTGGAATGAACAAGTACATAAACTATTTTCCTTTCTAATATAGGGATTTTGATGTCCCTATTCAAAATTGTTGGCTTGCTCCAGATCACTATAATGCACGTATTCTGGATTAAAAACATGCTAAAAGCATGTTATTTGGATTTTCACACAGTACAACTTAGCTTGCAGCATGTGCATACTTGATGCCCGTGCGGAATGCAAAGACAAAGGATGGTACTCCTTTGGCAGTGGAAGAGGTAGAAGAGAGCAAGTTACAAGATTATCATTATTGGATTCTTGATGAGCAACATTCAATCTATGCTACAAAAGTATTGCTCCACAATCAACAAAAAAATAAAGAGATATTTCAAAGATTGATTGACGTGTATAAAATTCTAAAGGCTCGCATTGTTGTTTGTGAATGCTCCTCCGTTTGTTGCAAATACTATATCTGCCATTGCAAACGATGAGGCTACAACATTGTATGTCAAGCAACCTTATCGTCAAATATTCAGACACTTGCGAAGTCAATGGATCTTCTCAGGGACGACCATCAAGGACAGCAAGTGGAGTTGCAGAGGGACATGTATCTCGTGTTGGATGGGATGTAACTCACTTTTTTTCTTTCTTGTAGTCTTTATATTTTAAACGATGTTCAATCTTTTAATTATGGCTATATTTATTTTTAGGCTTTTCTTTGACTCGCAAAAATGAGTGCAGCAACAAGTTGGATTGCTAAACAAGCGCACATGGTGACATATTCTGATTAAGTTTATGATTCTTTGTTAGAAATCATAGAAAGACTAGAGGAGGAGAACAGAAAATGCCCACCGACTGCATTTAGATTTCTTTGCGGTCTTGATGAATCAGAGGTAAAGACTATTCAGCAAGAAATCAAATATGACAAGATTCTATTGTCAAAGAGTCAAAAGATGGTGATGTAACTGATATGTATGATTGAATCAAGCAACTCAAGCAAGACAAATTGATTCAAGATGCACTTCTTGAGGGATTCAATGCTTTGAATGTGGAATCACCATGTACAAATTGGGAAGAAGTTTCCAACATGTATAACATCAATGATGCAATTTATAAAACAATTTTAATGCTATGTGAGAAATGGTGCAAATCTAGCTTGAAGCGTGGAATAAAGAAAACGACTTTTCTAGATGAAGCAATAAAATATATGCAGTGGACAATTCAACTTGAAAAGCAGAAAATTGAGTCTAGAGATTTGCCATGGTCTACATATGTGGTGAGCCTACAGATGGAAGGAAATCTCTACTTGAAGCGTCACTTCAACAACGAAATGCCTATCAACTTATATGTTTTAGACTTGGAAAAACACTATGGGGGCAGTTTGCAGTGGAGCGAGGAGACGTTTAGCAATGCTTTGGATGGGATGTTGGCTATTGTTGGAGGGTCAACAGATCCTGGGTTTGTCTTTCTTGCATTTTTGGATTTCACTAGATTCACAAATTTGCAATGTGCATTCCAAAGATTGGGAGATAATCTGAGCTACCATTGTTGTGGTGCCTTGCATCACTTTCCATTAGCACCTTGTAAAGGAGCAATTCAATTCCTAGCAGTTGTTGCCTTCTTAGGACAAGGTAATGCTTTTGAAGAATTAAGAATAAGATTAGAGGAGCATCCCATGCTGATTGATTGTTCATTACTTCAAGTATCAAGTGAAGGCATGTCAGATTTACAATATTTGAAAGCCAAAAAAAGCGCTTCGGTCAAGCACTACATCCATACATATTGTTTTGAAGACCGCAAGCTTGTTGATCTCTTTGATAATGGCTCCTTGGTTGCACAAGAAGGACTACAACCCAAAAAAAAAAAAAGTCCTATGCTTGGTTGAGAGAGTGGAGGAGCAAACAACCTTAGCAATCAAGCTTCTAGGCTTTACTAAGGCCCATCCTGATATAGAAGAGTGGGTTGGTCTTCAAACCCAACAATCCATGTTGCAACCAGATGCAATGTGCCTAGTGAAAAGGAGATTTCTCCACAAGAAGATGAAGAAGAAGAGCATCATTTATCATTGGAGGACCATTTGGAAATGGAGAAACGTATGTTTTGAACTTCTTGTAAATGTTAATGTTTTCTTTTTGGCAATTTGATACTCTTAGTATTAGATTTTGTTTATATAGTATTGCTTGAGGGTCTATCTTTTTCATATCAAGTATTTAATGTCTGAATGGTGAATCCTTAGATTAAAAATACAACCCAAACTTAATGGCTTAAGAGCTTGATTTTTGTAAGTTTTAGACCTCGTACCCTTCATATGCGACATTAAGAGCTTGATTTTTGTAAGTTTTAGACCTCGTACCCTTCATATGCGATATTGGAGCTTAGCTTGGACAAGTGGTGGAGCTGCCATGGAGTCTAATTCAAACAATTGTGGTAGACTTTAAAACAACACCAATTTGTTACATTAGCTTTGAAGTACCTTGAAACCAAACTACCCACGTATAGCGTGGACAAGTGGTGAACCTTTCTTCTCTCATATTTCAATGGATCCTATCTTGGACTAAAGTATATCTTACTCCCGGGGAGTCCACTATGTAAAAATTACATATATCACGTGCGAACAAGAGGTATTTAAATAATCCCTTACTTGTATATTTTCAAGTATTATATGTATCCCTTATGTATCAATTTTTGTTAAAAAAACTAGCCCTTATGTATGTAAATTTTTACTTTCTCAATTGAAAAAATCTTTATGTAAGTATATTTTTTTGTAAATGTACCTAATTATAAATCCTTTATTTTGTTCGCACGTGCTATCTTACATATTTCCTAGTGGACACCTCAAGATCTTACTTCTCTCCATGCTTAAATGGATTATAGCTTGAACATAGAGTGGACCTTCAAATACAACTCCACATGTTGGAGCATAGGATATGTTGAAAAATAATGGGCTTTGTGGAGGTTCCCCCATGCATATTTAGGAAATCTAGTGTTCCTTATTCTCAAAGGATCCTACCTTAGATTGGTGGTGAACCTTGCTTTTCTCCATGCTTCAATGGATCTGAGGTTAGATAAGTGGAGGTGGATAAGTGTTCACAACCTTGAAATGAAACATCTCTTGTTACAACCATCATAGACTGTACATCTTAGGTGCTTCTTACAGAATTACACATGGCCAGCTTGGACACATGGTGGAGCTTGCTACTAAAGATAATGATCTTCTAGTATTTTTGCTAAAGCTTAGACAAGTGGTGGGGATTTTCTTATGCTCATATTGCAAGGGATCCTAGATCACTACAACACTAAATGAAGATATCAACGCGCCTATATCGACGGCCATGCCTTTCCACGTGTATATCGATGACATTTGCGGGCGTCGCTATACGCGTCGCAATGTGCTTCGATATACGCATGGAAACGCTTTATTTGCCACGCGTATATCGACGCCAAAAAATTTGGGGGGAAAAAGCGAAACCCGCGTGCAAGGGCCATTTTGCGCATCCTCGGATCTTGGCCGAAACCTGCTGCGCAGGTATTATGTCCATCTCCACCCTCCCCAACCCCTCTCTCTTGCTCTCTCTCTCTCTCTCTCTCTCTCTCTCTCTACATCGTGTGTGTGTGTGTAGGAAAGAGAGAGAGAGAGAGAGAATGGTGTGTGTGTGTGTAGGAAAGAGAGAGAGAGAGAGGTGTGTAGGAAATAGAGAGAGAGAGAGAGAGAGCGGTGTGTGTGTGTAGGAAAGAGAGAGAGAGAGGTGTGTGTGTGTGTGTAGGAAAGAGAGAGAAAGAGAGAGAGAGAAATGTGTGTGTGTGTGTGTGTAGGAAAGAGAGAGAGAGAGAGAGAGAGAGAGAAAGAGAGAAAGAGAGAGAGAGAGAGAGAGAGAGAGAGAGAGAAATGTGTGTGTGTGTGTGTAGGTAATCAAAGAGAGAGAGAGAGAGAGAGAGAGAGAGAGAGAGAGAGAGAGAATTAATGTATGCTTAGAAAATTAAAACTAAAGAAAAAAAAATTAAAGAGAGAAATGAAATGAAATGTTATATTAACGTCTTCGAAAGGCCAAAGTGACCTATGAGACATGAGACAAGAAAGTTACAATGTGATGGATCTGATACAAAGTCAGAGTAAGAAGATGACAAAATAAAATATTATGGAATCCTAAACTGTTGGGTGTGGACTAAACGGCTAAACGAGCTAGTTGGGATAGGTAGATCTCCTCCATGGTCAGTACTCTGACCGGACGTTGTGCATGTCGAGCCAAAGTGACCTAGCTAGATCCTCTGATGCAGCCTCTGTCGATGTTGTGTAGTCCTCCACAGTCGTGGGCGTCTAGCTCTCCCTATATCAGTCGCTCGTTTGATCATTAGAGAGATAGGGAAGTAGAGAGAGAGAGAGAGAGAGAGAGAGAGAGAGAGAGAGAGAGAGAGAGAGAGAGAGAGAGAGAGAGAGAGAGAGAGAGGTAAGTAGAGAGAGAGAGAGAGATAAGAAATAGAGAGATAGAGAAAGAGAGTTATATATATATATATATATATATATATATATATATATATATATATATAGAGAGAGAGAGAGAGAGAGAGAGAGAGAGAGAGAGAGAGAGAGAGAGAGATAGGAAAGTGGAGCTCCAGGAGTTATGGCAGAGAAATAGGAAAATAGAGAAATAGAGAGAGATAGGAAAATAGAGAAAGAGAGATAGCGAGAGCGAGATCGAGAGAGAGAGAGATAGAGAAAGAGAGATAGCGAGAGCGCGATCGATAGAGAAAGAGAGATAGCGAGAGCGAGATCGAGAGAGAAAGAACGAGAGATAGGGTACGTAGACAGAGAAGAAACTATGGAACTAAAAGAGGCAAAGGGGTTTTGCCTGCTACATGCATTGCCATGTACACCTGGGAGTGCACGTATGTGTCTACCCATATAGGATTTGACCAATAAAGATGAGATTTTGACCCGGTGGTCCTGATCTCCATACACCTCTGGACCGAGGTGTACGGAGATTGGGCAAGACTAGAGAATGCGAGGTAGTTTACATTGTGAGGAGTATATATATTAAAACAACATTCATAATCATTGTAGATGGCAACGTCATCAACTAACATGGAGGAAAAGATTGCATGCTCGTGCACGCTCTGCAAGTCTCAAATCCTATGCAAGCGTAGGATATGTAATGAGCATGTGCACAAGTACGGAGAGTTTGCTAGAGAAACCGTGTTACCATATACATGTGGTAGTGATGTCTGTGAACACACTAGGACCGCCGGGGCATTTTTTCCCTCTTTAGGAGGTTTTTTCCCCCGTGCATTGTATATACGCCCATCACTCTAGGGCTATCTATCTTTCTATAACACACTCTCTATTGTGTGCCTTGAGCTTCCTTCGTCTTCTCCACGCTGTGTGTGTTTCTCTGCAACCCTAATTCCAACAATTGGTATCAGAGCAGGTCACGTCCTCCCGGGCTGAGTCGCCAGCTGCTCCAGCACACGCATGCTCACTTTCTCCGATTTCAGTGAGCTTTGGCGAGCGTTCACAGGTCAACAAATATTTTGGGCTCATTTCGGCCTCCGTTTCCACTACAGGCAGTACTGCACAGGCTATTTCGTCATTTTGTGCAGATTTTCTGTCAGTGCCGCTTTCTGCATAACAGGTGCCTAATAGTCTTCTACGGTTTGTGCTATATAGCACAAGTTGTTCCCGTTCCATTTCTCCTATTTTCGGGCAGTTTTCACATCAGGTGCAGCATTTACCATGGCTGACAACAACAACACAGATGTGTTCAAGATGTTTGCTGCTGAGGACAGGTTGGATGGGGACAACTACCCTATGTGGGCTTATATGATGCAACATGTTCTTGTGTCAAAAGGTGTCTGGAACATTGTGCAGGGCATTGATGTACGTCCTGGTTCTGAGGATGTAGGCGATCCTGAGGATGTTGCAGGTCTTGCTGCAAGGATTGCAGCTGTTAGAGTTGTTTTGCCTACTACAGAACAAGCTCGTTGGGATGTTAAGGATGCGCAGGCTCATGCATTGATTCCATTGTCTGTGAAGCGCACCATTATTCCTCACATCCGTTCAGCAAAATCTGCAAAACAGGCTTGGGATATTCTAGCAGGTCTTTATGCAAGCCGCTATGAGGCTAAAATTGCTTTGCTGCGTAAAGAGCTAGAGTTGAAGATTATGCATGAGGAAGATGATATGGACACTTTCCTTGCTAGTGTCAAGGATATCAATGAGCAACTCATTTCTGCAGGTGAAGTCATTTCAGACAGTTCCCTTGTGCAGACTGTTCTTGATGCCTTACCAGATTCCTACCAGACTTTTGCTAGTACTTGGAGACTGATGACCCAAGGAAATCCTGAAGTTGTCAAGTTTGATGCATTATGCACATTGCTGTTGCAAGAGTCACTTTCTAGAAAAAACAGGACTAGGTAGCGTGCAGTTGAACAGGCTTTTATTGCTTCTCAAAGAAAGGGTGGTAACAGTAATGCAGCCACTTCTTATGGTTCTGCTGCGAGTGGAAAAAATTATGTTCCTAATGCTTCTGGTGGCAGGACTTCGTCTGGCAATTCTGGTGATAAGGGCAAAAAGAAGATGCGTTGCCATTATTGTAAAGCCAATGATCACTTGATCAAGTCGTGTCCTAAGTTGAAGGCCAAAGAGGCTAAGAAGAAAGAGGGTGGTTCCACTGCAAATGCTGGTTCCACTACAAATGCAGCCATTGTTGAGTCTTCTGTGAAAGGAGATTGTGATACTGATGTTGATGCAGAATGGGCTTTTAGCGCAGAGTGCACTTACAATCCTGTTGTCCATGCTGCATGCTTGTCAGTTGCTGCAGATTCACATGTGTGGTATTTCGACAGTGGTGCTACAAAGCACATTACCTCACATGGTGAATTGTTTACCTCTCTCGATTCTGTCCCTCATGGGAATTCAGTCACTTGTGCCAACAACGCCTCTTATCCAGTTCAGGGAGTTGGAAAGATTGTGCTCACTGCTGCTAATGGCAGTTCCTTCACACTTGTTGATGAACTTTATGTACCTAGGATCAAGAAGAATCTCTTGTCTGTATCCGCACTTGCTAGACTTGGACTTGTAGTCAAATTTGTGGATGACAGATGTACAGTTCATGATCTCAGTTTTGGTGATGAAATTGTTGCATCTGGGCTTTTGTGCCGTGGGCTGTATAAGCTCACTTTGTATGACAAGTGTGGACAAAATTTTACAAATGCTGTTGCAGATTCAAGAGCTATTTCAGATGCAAAACTTTGGCATGCACGTTTTGGTCATCTGAATTTTGCCAGTTTGCTGCGTTTGCAGAAATCTGATATGGTTGCTTCTTTTCCGCCTCTTCAAGCACCTCTCAAACATGTTTGTGAAGGATGTATTCTGGGTAAAATCCAGCGTTCTAAGTTTCCAAACGATGGTTTAGTTAGGGCCACATGCAGGTTGCAGCTTGTGCATAGTGATGTTTGTGGGCCCATGCAAACTCCGTCCTTGGGCAATTACCTGTACTTCGTGACTTTCATTGATGATTACTCGAGGTATGCATGGGTATTTCCGCTTAAAGCGAAGTCCGAAGTTTTTATGTGCTTCAAACAATTTCTGGCTATGGCTGAAAATGTCTCGAAATGTACTATGGGCACCCTCCGTTCCGATCGAGGGGGGGAGTACATGTCTCATGAATTTAATGCATTTCTGGCTAGTCGTGGGATAAAACACCAATGTACAGTGCCTTATACACCTCATCAAAATGGTGTTGCTGAGAGGAAAAACAGGTCACTAACGGAAATGGCACGATGTATGGTCAAAAGTCAAGCTTTTCCGCATTCTTTTTGGCTTGAGGCCATCATGTGTGCCACTTATGTACTTAACAGGTGTCCTACCAAAGCTTTGCAGTCTATTACTCCATATGAAGCATGGCATGATAGAAAGCCTTCTATTGAGCACATGCGTGTTTTTGGCTGTTTGGCATATGCTTTGGTGCCACAAGTGCAGCGCAGAAAATTGGATGATAAGGCTGTCAAATGTATTTTTGTTGGTTATAGTGCTGAAAGCAAAGGTTACAGGTTGTATCATCCGCAAACAAAATGTATTCTGGTTTCACGGGATGTAGTGTTTGTGGAAGACTCTGTTCAGCCCTTGCTGTCATGTACTAGAGACAGTAATGTAAGCTCATAGGACATTTATGACACTTTGTTGCCTCTTTTCAGTGGTGGAAATACGAATGTAAGTTCCAATGAGGCAAATGTACAGCCTATGGGGGTTTCTGAAAATGTTTTAGAACAGCTTATTACTGATGCAGATGTACATGATGTACTTGATGAGGAAAGGGCTGAAAATGAGCAGGCTAGAGGTATGCCAAAATGGCTGGTGCACACTTTGCGTGACAGTTAATTGGATGCACCTTTATCTAGTCGTACTCGTTCAGGCTCTCACCATGCATCTTATGCATCAGATTGTTATGCTTTGGCTGTGTCTAGTTTACATGATGTTGAGGAGCCTCTGTCTTTTGATGAAGCACAGAATTCAGAAAATTGGATTGCTGCCATGAAATCAGAATATGATGCACTTATAGAGAATGACACATGGACTTTATGTGATTTGCCTCCTGGCAAAAAGGCCATTGGTACGAAGTGGGTTTACAAGTTGAAACGCAAGCCGGATGGTGAGATCGCCATAAGGCTCGACTTGTTGCAAAGGGTTATGCACAACAAAAAGGCATAGATTATGAAGAGACTTTTGCTCCCACTTGTCGTATGACTACTATGCATTTTCTATGTGCATTGGCAGCTCATTTTGGTTGGGATGTACATCAATCAGACATTGTTACTGCTTTCTTGAATGGTGACATATTTGAGGAAGTTTATGTAATACAGCCTCGCGGTTTTGTCATAAAAGGACAAGAGGACAAAGTGTGCAAATGTAAGAAGGCTTTGTATGGGTTGAAGCAATCTCCTCGTGTTTGGTATGAGAAAGCTGACACTCATTTGGTTAAACGAGGCTTTCGTAACAGTCCAACAGAAAGCACATTGTATGTAAAGCGTGAGGATGATGTATTTCTCATTGTGGTTCTTTATGTTGATGATTTGCTGATCACTGGACCAAATGAGAGACATATTGCTGAATTTAAGGCTGATTTGAATGCTACTTTCAAGATGAAAGATTTGGGGTTGTTGCATCATTACTTGGGTATACAGTTTAAGCAGTGTGATGGTGGTATTGCCTTGTGTCAGAAAAGTTACATAGAGACATTGCTATGTAAGTTTGGACTTGAGCATTGCAAACCTATTGCCACTCCCATGTAAACAGGTTTGAAGTTGAGTCTACATGATGCTAGCGATCCTGCTGATGTCACTCTTTACCAAACTGCTGTTGGCTGCCTCATTTATGTATGCAACACGAGGCCAGATATTCAGTTTGCAGTCTCGCAGGTCAGCAGATTTATGCATAGCCCAGGGTCTAAGCATTGGCAGGCTGTCAAGAGGATTTTCCGCTACCTTAGTGGCACTTTACATCTTGGCTTGTTTTATCCCAAGGGGGGATCATTGCCGCCAGACTTACATGCTTTTTCGGACTCAGATTGGGCTGGTTGTTTTGACACGCGAGTGTCCACAAGTGGTTTTTGTTTCATGCTTGGCAGTTCATGTATATCATGGTTGAGCAAGAAGCAACCTACTGTGGCCACTTCGAGTTGTGAGGTTGAGTACAGGGCAGTCTTCACAGCTACGGTTGAGTGTGTATGGCTCAGATGCCTTATGGCTGACTTGGGTGTTGGACAGGACACTGCCAACACTATCTACACTGACAGTCAGAGCGCATTGGCAGTTGTGAGGAACCCAGTTTTTCATGCTCGCACAAAGCACATTGAGGTGCATTACCACTATGTCAGGGAGAGGCTCTCAGCAGGAGAGATCAGCTTGGCTTATGTGCCAACACAGGACAACCTTGCAGATCTTTTCACAAAGGCATTGTCTCGTGAGAAGCTTGAAGCTTTCCGCAAAGCTTTGGGCTTACTCCCCTTTGTGGACTGATCCTGTCCTCAGGGCATGGCACTTCCCTTTACTCATGTGCCAGCTCTCGTTCACCGCATCACTTCAGGGGGGATTTGCTACCATATACATGTGGTAGTGATGTGTGTGAACACACTAGGACCACCGGGGCATTTTTTCCCTCTTTAGGAGGTTTTTTCCCCCGTGCATTGTATATACGCCCATCACTCTAGGGCTATCTATCTTTCTATAACACACTCTCTATTGTGTGCCTTGAGCTTCCTTCGTCTTCTCCAAGCTGTGTGTGTTTCTCTGCAACCCTAATTCCAACAAACCGTACAGAATCTGCGATACGACTCCTACGGAACGGGCATTGATTTCCGTGACATAGCACCTACATCTGAGAGATAGAGAAAAAAGATTATGCGTGAAGGTCCGGCCAATATAGAGCCACGGATGGAAGCAGAAAAGGGCTTACAGACAGAAGACGACGGCATGGAGGAGATGATGGATGCCTTCTTCCAGACAAGCGAGGAGAACGCGAACGAAGCAGCACCAGAAGTCGTGAGCCTATCTCCTGAAGACATGTTGAGAAAGTTGACATGTCAACCAATCTATGAAGGCGCCAAAATATCTGTGCTTCGTACTTATCTGGCGTTTTTGAATCTTCAGTCACTGTACGGGTGGTCAGATGCAAGCGTCACTGCTTTGTTTAGGTACGTAATTTACAAAAGAGATTTTCCGATTGCAACAGTGATGTGCTCGGAGAGCTTTAATTTTAATTTAATGTGGCTTAAACAGGTTATTGCGGGAGCAACTTCGACCAGCATTCTGACGTCTTGGGATCAGCAAGAAAAGGAAAAAGTCACTTAGATAGTGGAGACCATCCTGAGAGAGTACCAGCCTGCTCCGGGTTCTTAACTATGGCGTTTTTTAAAACGTAATGAATCATGTATTCTTATTGCTTTGATTTTTGTATAAACGCAGAATCTTGCGATGCATCGAGCTCCATCACGCGAGGAAGAGTCAGATGGATATCGCAGAGGTATCTATGAAGTACTGAATGATCTTGAAGCTTCATGAGAGCCTGTAGACTTGGAGGCCTTACAGTCTCGCTGATCGCTTGAGGTGAGACGTTAATATGTGTGAGTTGATTTAATTAAGTCAGTATATGTGAAGTAATATCAATGCTAAGCAAGTTGCGACGCCTAGTCATTAGTGGACCAGATTTCATCTATATGCTTTGTGAGACACAGACACGCTTCAATGTCTCTTTTTTGTACAAACAGTTAGTGTTCACACAGTTATTGTTTCCCTTATGGTTATGATTATTGTCATTGTCATTGTATAGACAGTTATTGTTTCTCTTTCTGGTTATGCTTATGGTTATTGTTAATTTTGTTTATGGTTATGGTTATCTGCATTATGGTTTTGATCAAAGTGGTTATAGCCGGTTATGGTTTTTAAGTTATGGTTATGCTTTTAAGTTATGGTTATGGTTCATTATGGTTATGATTTTAAGTTATGGTTATGCTTTTAAGTTATGGCTATGCTTTTCAGTTGGTACGGTTGTCTTTCATTGGCCTTAAATCTCATGTGAGATCCTACATGGATAGCATGTAGGAGGCGTATACATGATATGGTTTTTTTTGAAAAGTTTATGTAAGAACAAAGGGAACTCTGCCGAAATTTCTGCGCGCGGGAGCATGGTTGATATTTTGGTGCTGCTCGCTTTCTTAGGCAGAGGACAGGAAGTCTGGCTGTGGTTGTGTCTATCTTTTAACTGTGCACGGGCCAGGCTACCTGCCCTCTGCCCGAGAAAAAACATTTCTGCTATGGTCGACGCTATGCGCGTCGCTATCCGCGTCGCTAATAGTGACTGGTTTCACAGCAACGCGAATAGCGACGGGCCGCATCGATATCTGCATCGATAACACGTTTTTTTGTTGTAGTGGATTAGACAAATGGTTTCCTATATTTCAATGGAGCCTAACTTGGACACATGGTGGAGCCTCCTTCTATCCCCATGTTTCAATAGAGTTGGCTTGGACAAGTGGTGGACCTTGGAGAAAAACTCTCCATGTACAACATATCATGGTGGACCTTGCAATTATTTTATATACCTATCTTGGAGAAATGGTGGAACCTTGATTATCTCCATACATCAAGCCAAGGTTGGTGAAGCTTGCTTCTCTCCATGTTTTGGTGGAGCCTAACTTGGATAAGTGGTGAAGCTTGCCCCTCTCCATGTTTTAGAGGAGCCTAACTCGGATAAGCGGTAGATCTTGACCTCTCTAAATGTTGCAAAGTATCCTAGATTAATCAAGTGGTGCACCTTGAAACAAAACCACCCATGTACAACATCTCATGGGTTTTTCAGGTTTCAATGGAGCCTAGCTCGGACAAGTGGTAGAGCTCGCTCTCTCCATGTTTCAATGGAGCCTAGCTTATACAAGTGGTGAATATTTGTTTATTTCCATGTTTCAATGGAGCACCTACCTTGGACAAGTGGTGAACCCCATGGACAACATATCATGGATTTTTGAAGTGGTGGAAAGTACTAGCTTGGGTGGTGGACCTTGCTTCTCTCCATGCTTCAATGGAACCTTTGTGCTTGAGAGGAGATGGTAGACCTTGAAGTAAGACCTTGCATGTTAAAGCCCCTCATACTTTGTGCACATGGTGGACCTTGAAATTGTGCTATAAGTCTAGCTTGGAGAACTGGTGGACCTTTTGATAATCTCCATACATCAACAAGACAAGTTTGGAAAAGTGGTGGACCTACGAACCAAAATATTTACACTACAATAGAATATATGTTGAAGATGTGGTGAAATTTGAGATTAAAACACCCATGCTACTAGAGAAGATAAGTTGAAAATGTGGTGGAGCATTGTATCAATGTCCTATGCTTAATTTTGACTAGTGATGACTTTGAAACTCTTCCCCTAGTCTACAAGAAAACATATATGAACCAAGAGGTTAGGCTACCTTTATTGCATCAATGCATCCCATGTTACAAGATAATATAGGTTTCTTGGATAGTCAATGGACCTTGTATCAATGCTAATGTATAGCTTGGACAGGTGGTGGACCTTGGTTCTCTCTATTTTTCAAATGGGCAATATATTGGAGACATGGTGTGTTATGTTTCTCAAAGATTTTATTTTTTGAAACCTTTTGAGGCCCCATGTAATAGACACTCTCAGTTTTCTATATGATGGACATCCCAATAGTACTAGCATTCTTTGATCTAGTCCTTGTATTTATGCATAATGTTTTCCTTTTTTGCAGATACAAAGGAGTTAAGTGAGATAAAAATGAGGTGTATTTCACGCTATGATTATAATGAAGATCCTTTTGGAACACCAACTTTTCCTATCCCCAAGAATGTACCTTTTTATATTAATGGGGTGGCTTTTGAAGTGCGACTTTCATGTATTCAAGGAACTGGCTATGGGCTATTTGTGCATACAACCCTTGAAAGTGGTGTGGCCATTCTAAACTATGGATGGCATAAATATATATTTCAAGAGTGGAAAAGGATATGAAAAATATTTCCAAGAGCCTCTAAATATTTTCTTCTAGAAGATCCAAATGTAGAAGAAGAGGAAGATCAAGGATACATTCTTGGTTGCATTGAAGAAGAAAATGTGTCGGGCTATATAAATAGTTCTCATGGTACAAGTGTCCAGCCAAATGTACGCTATACATTTGATCCAAATTTTCCACCTTGGCACAATACACATCTTCGCACATCAAATCAGAAGAGTATGGTTATGTATGACTTGAGACTATTTGTCAGGTTGCAGCAGGAGAAGAGTTGTTTGCTGACTACGACTTTACTTGATATTTTCAAGTATTATATGCGGATGGAAATACTAAATACATGTAGAATTTTGTTTTTTTATTGATAGAATCTCAACACTTAAGTGTATATGATTTTTTTTCACTTTATGTTTAGCTAGAATCTAGAGTACTCTTATGCTTTATGTGTTTTCTAAGTTATTTGATTACCTCGAACATTGAATCTTGACTCTACTCAAGATTTTTAGAAAATCTATCAAAATTTAATAAATACCTAAGTTGGAAAAGTGGTAGGGACTCCAATATTACTTTCTTCTTTTGATAAATTTTACCTTGAATATGAAGGACATCTTTGCAACATTTTGGTGTGGTTTGAAGTTAGCTAGCTTAAACAAGTTGTGACCCTTGAATCCAAATCTAAGCCAAAGATCTTTTTTTTTCTTGTAGCCTAGATTGGACATGTGGTGGACCTTGTGCCTGTGTGTTCTTGAACAGGTTTTTCTTGTAGCCTAGATTGGACATTTGGTGGACCTTGTGTCCATGTGTTCTTGAACATGTTTTGGCTTTTAGTATTCACTTAAGTACTAACATTTAATAGAGTGTAGCCTAAATTGGACATGTGGTGGACCTTGTGCCCGTGTGTTCTTGAACATGTTTTGGCTTTTCGTATTCACTTAAGTACTAACATTTAATAGAGTGTAGGCTGGACAAGTTTGCCACAATAGATTGTAGTTTATACAAGTGGTGCTTTGTGTACCAATGCTAACAATGGTTGCAAGGATTCTAATATTGATTTTACCTTGAATAAATTTGTTACTTGGAGCTCTACATGTTAAAATGGTGAATTAAATTCTAGTGGTTTTTTAGAAACCAATGTTATGTGTGATTTCTTAGATTCAAAGATTGGGATTGACAAAGCCCCTATGAATCAATCAACAATTGTAGAATCTATTGATTCTCTCATTTTTTAAGTGCCCAAGACGGATGATATTTTTATACGAGAGTCTATTGATGTGCAGCTTGAGCAAGCTTGCAATAATGTGGACCAAGAAATCGGTGCTTCAACAATCCAACCTACTTCAAAAGAGGCAGAAACATCTACTCCTCAGCCATTTCCAATTGTTGCTAGTTCATCTAGTATAAATGATGAGAAATCCATTCTTACAATCATATTGGATTTAAATGGTCTATTATTGAAGCATTCCCCTCATCCATCCTCACACCACAAGTCAATGCAGATAGATTCAAAAAGATATATTATACTTAGGCCAAGTTGCATTCAATTTTTGACGACTACATTACAAAATTTTCATGTTGCAATCTGGGCAACAGCTACTAGGGACAATGTGCTTAAAATCCTTAGAGCACTAAACAACTCAGGTGGACATACATTACCTTTCTTTGCAGTCTGGTATCAAGAAGGTTGCTACACCGCTCAAAGCCAAAAATTATTTAGACCTGACAATCCGATGTTGAGGCAATGTTCAAGCCTTTGGGCAAAATTGCCATAGGGTTTGAATGTGATCCACAAAGAACATTGCTTATTGATGACTCTCCTTACAAGGGATGTATTTCACCTACAAACAATTGCATTTTTCCACCACAATTTGATGGTGAGAAAATGGTTGGCAATGTGCTCTTGGGGGAGCTTCTTCCCTACTTTGCTTCAGCTTGATGAGAGAAGGGATGTGCGCAATTTGATTGCTTTTAATCGTTAAGAACAACCTGAAGTAACAAATAACAGTGAATACACAGAAATCATAGAGTATTGGAAGCATAAAAAGGATGCTCGGTCAGCTAAGGTGATCTTTACAAGAAGAATACCACCTGCAAAATATGACAAAGGTGAAACTACCCTTCAGGAAAAACTGTACCAAGCAGGTGACACAAGCCACTAGAGTGAAATAAGAAGAGCCCAAATACAAGAAATATTGGTACACCCATTGAAATCATGAAGGCACCACAATTTATCTCTTTAGCTAGGCAATTGGGTTGTAGGCGGACCATTGAAGGCAACCACTGCAAAGGCCTATATAAATAAGGTGAAAGCTGAGAACAATCTTCTAAAGTTGGATAGAAAAAAGCCCTAAGCTACTATTGAAATGTCTTAACTTTGATACATCTGCTAGATTGAACATTCATATCCATGGTATCTGATCAATCTTTCTTTTTATTCCTACTTGTAGGTTCTCACATAGGGTATATCTTGATGGAGCTCAATCGATACAAGTTTTGATATGTTTTCTCAAATTAACAAAGCAAACACCTAGAATTTGTTTATTAATTTCTTGAGAGATGTTTTCTCAGTTTGTAACACTACATATGAAAATGAAAATTGTGCTTCTTCTTAAGATCTCCTATTTTTTGTCTTGTAAACATTTCAATTATAATTTAAAGTTTTGTTAACATTACATTGTACTTGTTTAGTTTGGGGAAAAAAGTCAAAGATTTGTGTAGTTTTTCTTTGATTAATTCATCGATTGCCTCATTTTTCTATAGTTCTACTCCATCGAGAAAGTTAGAATCTATCATAAACCAATTGAGACTCTTTGGAGCCTAGATTAGACAAGTGGTGGACCTTCAAAAATTTATGATTGAGTTAGAGATTAGCTTAGACAAGTGAAAAGCCTTCAAATCAACACTTGAGTTTCCTACTTAGATCATTTATTTGTACAAATGGAAGCTAATATCCAAAGGCCCTGTAGGCTAACACATTTGATACCTACTTATAGCCTAACTTGGATGATTAGTGAGTGCTTCTTCTCATTATGTTTGGGTAGGTTCACCACCTACCCAAACCCTAGTCCATTGATGCTTGAAGAGAAGCAAGGTACACCACTTGTCCAAGCTATGCTTCCTTAAAACACATAGAGAGTAAATTCCATAACTTCTCCAAGCTTGAAGAGAAGTAAGGTCCACCATTTGTAAGAAACAATATTGTTCAAGGTATAAACTTACAAGTTGAACATGTCATCCCTAGCTTAGACAAGTGGGGGAGATTTTTTTCTCTCCATGTTTAAAGGGAGCCTAACTTGGACAAGTGACTTTCCATGTATGAATGGAGTCTAGTTTGGACACATGGTGGAGCTTACTACTAGAGAAAATAGGCTACACAAATGGTGGATCTTCTGGTATTTTCTCATGCCTAGTTTATACATCTGGTACACCTTGCATCTCTAAAGGTTGAGCAAGTGTTGGCCCTTTGGATTTAACCACACATTATTTATGTAGCTTAACTTGGACAAGCGGTGAATCTTTGCCTCCCTCCATGTTTCAAGGTAGCCTCAATTGGACAAGTGGTTTTCCAAGTTCCAATGGAGCCTAGCCTGGACACATGGTGGAGCTTACTTCTACCTTATATTTCAATAGAACTAACTTGGACAAGTGGTGGAGCTTGGAACAAACCCCCCATGTACAACATACCATGGATTTTCCAAATGGTGAGAAATATTATTGTAGCTTGGAGGTAGCTTGGACAAGTGGTGTGCCTTGTAATAAAATTCTCCATACACAAACACATCAAGGGTTTCCCAATTGGTGAGAAAAAATATCATTAATGGTTGTCCCTAACTTCAACAAGTGGTGGAGTTTTTCTTATGCTAATGTTTCAAGGGATCCTAGATTAGACAAGTGGTTTTCCATGTTTCAATGTTTCCTAGCTTGGACACATGGTGGAGCTTTCTTATATACCATGTTTCAATAGAGTTAGCTTGGACAAGTGGTGGAGCTTGGAGCAGAACTCTCTCGAGAAAGTAAGAATCTATCATAAACCAATTAAGACTCTTTTGGAGCCTAGATTAGACAAGTGGTGGACCTTCAAAAATTTATGATTGAGTTAGAGATTAGCTTAGACAAGTGAAAAGCCTTCAAATCAACACTTGAGTTTTTTACTTAGATCATTTATTTGTACAAATGGAAGCTAATATCCAAAGGCCCTGTAGGCTAACACATTAGATACCTACTTATAGCCTAACTTGGATGGTTAGTGAGTGCTTCTTCTCATTATTTTTGGGTAGGTTCACCACCTACCCAAACCCTAGTCCATTGATGCTTGAAGAGAAGCAAGGTCCACCACTTGTCCAAGCTATGCTTCCTTAAAACACATAGAGAGTAAATTCCATAACTTTTCCAAGCTTGAAGAGAAGTAAGGTCCACCATTTGTCGAAGCTATGCTTCCTTAAAACACATAGAGAGTAAATTCCACCACTTCTCCAAGGTTTTTACTATGAATGACTCATGATGCGCCACTTTTTCAAACTATAATCTCTAATAGAATGGCTAAGCATCTAATATACAAGGTACCCCACTTATTGAATATTGTCTCCAGTGATCGTAGAGAGGAGAATGGTCTATGAGTTATTGTATCTTGTTTCCATTGAATCATAGAGAGGAGAAAGGTCCACCACCTATCCAAGAAAAGCTTCATTGAAACATAGAGAGAAGCAAAAATGTAGAGATATGCTCCACAATTAGTGCCATAAAGTATCTACATAAGTATATATATATAAGGGCCATGATCAAGCTATTGCTATCATGAAAGATGATGATGGAGTGATCAATGAAATCCATTGATGCATACTAGGTATCTTCATCAGAGGTAGTATGGAGAATATACGTTTTTATTTGCACCATGAAAAGCCCGATGTTCAACGTCTATAGGTTCACCTTCGTGGAGAAAATACAATGATTTTCAACATTATGAGGATGTCCGAGATATTGTAGACAATGTGAATAACCAGAAGACAACATTGTCATAATGGTTTGTTGCCAATCAACTCTCGAATGATTCACATGGTCTTTTGTATATAGATTTTCTTAATAGATGTGTTTGGAACAAGAGTTTGAAGTGTTGGACTCAACACAAAAGGGTGAGTGCATTGGGAAAATGTACTATGTATTACCCACTTGTAGGAGATCTATTTTTATGAGAATACTACTCACTATTTGCAAGGGTTGCAAATCATTTGAAGATCTATGTACTTTTGATGGTGCATTCATCCAACCTTTAAGAATGCTTGCAATGCCAGTGACATGCTATAAAGTTATGAAGAGTGGTTGGTGTGCTTGGAAGAGGCTGTTTCTTTACATAATGGAGCACAGTTTTACAGGATCTATTTGCTCTCTCTGTTGGTATATTGTATGCCTCTATCTCTTGAACAACTATGGAACAGGATTTTAGTTTAACTTCTAGAGGACTAGTTGCATGCCTTACATAACCATGAACATGATATACACATTTTTTATGACATGGCAAAGGAAAAAACGCTTGCAAACTTGGACAAGATGTTAAGAGGATATGGAAAGACATTGCATGACTTTCCTGGCATGCCTCAACGTGACTCGTCCCAAATGCACTTGCTTGAAAATTCTTTGCTAGTAGAAGAGACAATATTTGATGTAAATGAACAACTACATATTGCCTTTCAAATGGAAAGACAACTGAATCAAAGTCAGCATGAAGTCTACAAGAAAGTGGTCAAGGAAATTATACAAAATGAGGCAGCTATATGTTTTCTTAATGGACTTGGTGGATCTGGGAAGACATTTCTATATAATGCATTGCTTTCTAAAATTTGAGACCAAGGAAAAATTGGTTTTGCATGTGTTGGAATTAGGGTTGCAGAAAAACACACACAACTTGGAGAAGGTGAAGGAAGCTCAAGGCACATAACATAGAGTGTATTACTTAGTGTGCAATGGAAATCTAGATAGCCCTAGAGTGATGGACACATATACAATGCACGGGGGGGGGGGGGGGGGGGGGGGGAACTCCTAGTGAGGGAAAAAAATGCCACGGCTGTCCTAAGTGTGTTCACACACATCACTACCACATGTATATGGTAACTAATCCCCCCTGGAGTGATGCGGTGAACGAGAGTTGGCACATAGAGTAAAGGGAAGTGCCATGCCCTAAGGACATGATCAATCCACAAAGGGGAGGAAGCCCAAAGCTTTGCAAAAAGCTTCAAACTCCTCAAGAGACAATGCCTTTGTGAAAAGATCTGCAAGATTGTCTTGTGTTGGCACATAAACCAAGCTGACCTCTCTTGATGAGAGCTTCTCCCTGACATAGTGGTAATGCACCTCAATGTGCTTTGTGCAAGCATGAAAAATTCGGTTTCTTGCAACTGCCAATGCACTCTGACTGTCAGTGTAGATAGTGTTGGCAGTGTCTTGTCCAACACCCAAATCATTCGTAAGGCTTCTAAGCCATACATACCCAACCGTAGCTGTGAAGACAGCCATGTACTCAGCCTCACAAATGGAAGTGGCCACAGAAGGTTGCCATTTTCTCAACCATGGTATGCATGAGCTGCCAAGCATGAAACAAAAACCACTTGTGGACACTCGTGTGTCAAAACAACCATCCCAATTTGAGTTTGCAAAAGCATGCAAATCCGGCAGCAATGATCCCCCTCTTGGGATAAAACAAGCCAAGATGTAAAGTGCCACTCAAGTAGCAAAAAATCCTCTTGATAGCCTACCAATGCTTAGACCCTGGGCTATGCATAAATTTGCTGACCAATAACGGTAGAACCACTCACTCTAGAGCTAACAATGAATCAACATGCAACATAAAGGTTAACAATAGTTTTGCAAAGCTATTGAGAAAACGACTCTGATTGTCCAGGGTGAAGTTCCTACAATTCACAAGTATGCTTAGAGGCCTTATATAGAACCTTAAGAGACATTATATGATCGGATCGTTTGTTTGGAGGAAAGGTAATATTATTTGGGGGTGATCTTAAATAGATTCCGCTTATTGTCCCTAAGGGACATTGCAAGGATATTGTGGATGCTTCATTATGAAATTTATATATTTGGAATCATATAAAGGTTTTTCATGTTACTCAAAATATTTAGTTGGAAAATTGCACAACTATTAAAAGGGAGAGATTCTTTGCTAAAGAGGTGCTTGATATTGAAAATGGAGATGTACATATGAATAATTGCAATGAGATGGTACTACCTTCAAGTACGCTTCTTGAAGGGAATTCTATTTAGTCTCTTATTGACTTTTATATATATAGATGTCACATGCATAGAAAAATTGCTATCTTTTTGAAAGAGCATGGTATATTTGCATCGAAAAACAAGGATGTTGATGTTATAAATAGTACGGAAGTGTGTAAACTACGAGGTCCTTGCAAAGACTATCTAAGTGCGGACTCCATTTTCTCTAGTGATGATCATATCCACCACTTATACATAGTTGAGTTCTTGAATGTCTTAGAGCTTGGTGGTGGTTTTCTTCGTCATAAGCTACACTTAAAAGAAAATGCTCTAATCATGCTACTTTGCAATTCAGATCCAAGGCGTGGCCTATGTAATGGTATGAAAATTATATGCAAAGAACTATATGACAAAGTCATAGATGCAGAAATACTCACAAGTAAGAATACAAGGGATAGAGTTCTCATAACTAAAATTGGTTTCATTTCTTCAAGCTCCGTAGGACTACCATTTGATATGCGACATAGTCAGTTTCTTGTCAAGCTTACATTTGACATGAAGATCAATAAGGCAAAAGGACAAACGTTGGGATTATATTTGGCATCTTTTGTGTTTAGCGATGGTCAATCGTATGTTGCAATGTTGTGTGTGATGTCTTCTACTCCTATCAAGGTTGTGGTTGATGATAATAAAATTGATCTACAATAGGGTAGTGCAATAGTTACGGGAAGAACATCCAATATTGTCTATAGGGAAGTGTTGCAAAAGAAAAATGGAAGGACTTGAAGCATATGATGTCTTATTCTATATGGTTTCGTAGATTTTCATGCTAGCCATTGATTTTTTTCAAGTATAGAGGTAAACTTATTTATGATGACATATGGATTGTCGTGGTGCTATTTGCTATATTATTCGGGAGCTGTTAGAGTCTATGCAAGGTAAGCTTTATTATATTTGTTTCTTTTTCTAGGCTTTGAAAACTATACCCATTTTTAAAACTTATGCTTTGGTGCATTCTTTCCAACTAATCCATCACAACCGAGAGGACATATATCAGCAACAAGATTAATTCAAGTGCTAAAAGGTTTTGGTGTGTTAAGGTAACATATCTATTGATAAGTTTTTGAAAGATTTTTTTGTAACTTATTCGAAGTTAACAATCATTCTTTACTTTGTACCCAATGATGTAGGCATCCACACGTTTTTGTTGGCATATACGAGATAGCCCTTCTCAAATACTACTATATTTCCTTTGATCCCCATCAACACACTAATTAAATCTATACCACAATTTGGTTTGCTAGATTTGAACGGAACATAAATACAACACTCAATATTATAGGTCATCATGAAAAATCTCAAGTGAGACTGTTTACTCAAGTGGAGACACTTCAATGTGTATATTGTAACTTGGAAAATTTTGGACCTTGGATATTCAGTGGACCAAATGTTGTGTCAAGAAATCTTAGATTTTGATGTTGATATTATCTATGGCAAGCGCTCTATAAAGATGATTTCAATTTTAATGATAAATTTGTGTTTGTAAGTGCACTTCTCTCTCTCTCTCTCTCTCTCTCTCTCTCTCTCTCTCTCTCCTCTCTCTCTCTCTCTCTCTCTCTCTCTCTCACACACACACACACACACACACACACACGCACACACACACACACACACACTTTCTTTCATAACTTTTTTAACTTCTGGATGTGGTTGTATGGCGCGGTGGCGTAATTTTGAATGCCTTTGAGACCTCCCCACGCGCCGTTCATATAATTGGCAATGATTCAACAATACTTCTCTCTCTCTCTCTCTCTCTCTCTCTCTCTCTCTCTCTCTCTCTCTCTCTCTCTTCTCTCTCTCTGACATCAACCATGAGTCGGATGTGCTCTAAAGGTAATTTCAATGTTGATGGTGAATTTGCCTATTTATGTATTGTCAAAACTCTCTCTCTCTCTCTCTCTCTCTCTCTCTCTCTCTCTCTCTCTCTCTCTCTCTCTCTCTCTCTCTACCTTCACAAGGGAAACTTTCATCACTTCTTTCCTCTCCATCTCTCTTGTCTCTCTCTCTCTCTCTCTCTCTCTCTCTCTCTCTCTCTCTCTCTCTCTCTCTCTTCTCTCTCTCTCACACACACACACACACACACACACTTTCATAACTTTTTTAACTTCCGGATGTGGTTGTATGGCACGGTGGCGTAATTTTGAATGCCTTTGAGACCCACGCGCCGTTCATATAATTGGCAATGATTCAACAATACTTCTCTCTCTCTCTCTCTCTCTCTCTCTCTCTCTCTCTCTCTCTCTCTCTCTCTCTCTCTCTCTCTCTGTGTGTGTGTGTGTGTGTGTGTGTGTGTGTGTGTGTGTGTGTGTGTGTGTGTGTGTGTGTGTGTGTGTGTGTGTGTGTGTGTGCCAATCGCCACACCCTCCTCCCCTTATCTACGGCCACAACAAGGTTCTGTAAAGCAGATACGGCCACTGGATTTCTATCAAGGGGCGTCTACTCCACCACGTGACTGCCTGCTCAAGTTGCACACCAGGCCATGTGCTACTTCACATGCTCCAGTGTGCTCAACTCGGCGACTAGTTGCTTGACAACAACTAATATTAAAGAAGGCTTGAGTAAGTGCATCAGAGAAATAGTGGGTCACACATTTGATCTTGTTCCTTGATCAACAAGGTGAATATAATGTCTACCAAGGCAAAGACATCACTACCAAACATGCCCATGAGAACACGGCCAAGTTTTGCCACCATCATAGCAAGCTAAAGCAAAGGTCACCCAAGCCCACTCGGCCACACATGACATCACCAAGGAGATCGACACTATCACTACATGGATGTGACCTAATAGCCTAACTAGATCACAAAAGAAACCTGACTGGGTTATGCTAAGGTTGTACCCTAAACATTGACTAAACTAAGCCTTAATGTCTTTTTTGACTTGGGATGCAATAAACCCAAGGGCCTATACCTTGGGCCTACTTAAAGATAGGATCCTTTTTGTAGGGGTGAAGACCTGGGCTATTAAAAGATAACCCCAACGGCGTAGTTATAACGCCTTTACTGTAATTGAACTCAAGGACATACGCCTCGAATTTTATGAGGCATTCCACCTTCATAGCATGGTGCGCAGGCCTAAGCTACGACACCTTTGATGCAGAGTAAAATGCTATGTGCAAGAGAAGTATTACGTGCATGGTTTAGCTAGATTGATATAATGATCAAGGAAATCTGATGAGACTAACCTGTTTTCAGGAATACTAATAGACTCATCCTTGATAGATCCCCCCCCCCCCCCCCCCTTTTTTTTCTTACAGCATTTTCCTCTCTTAGTTTAAGCTAGGGTGACATGGATAACAACTAAAGTCACCCTAGTTACATGTTATGCTGTTTGAAAACTAATCCATTGATTGTTTTCTTATGTGGATGCAGGTAACGGTGCTCTCTCTTTGGATTTGCTAATGGAAGGATATGTTGTCACTTTCTCCTTTTCTCTAAGCAGAATCCCAGAGTAAGTAAGATCTGGCCTGCAAATTTTGACTGATGTATCTTTTAAAATAAATGACTAAATAGACATTTCTACTTAAAATAATTTTTGTGGTCCAGGGTCTTGAAAATCTGATTGGAACTAATATGCTACTTTAGCCTTTATATATATAACTATTTTTTTGGTTGTGGCTATATGGCACGATGACATCTCTTTTCTTCCCTGTAAAACTCCCCCTGCGCACCATTTGAACAAACTACATTGATGCAACTATACTTCTCTCTCTCTCTCTCTCTCTTCTCTCTCTCTCTCTTCTATATATATTATATATATATATATATATATATATATATATATTTTTCACAAATGAAGATTTCATAACATTAAATATTTATTTTCTCTACACTCTCTCTCTCTCTCTCTCTCTCTCTCTCTCTCTCTCTCTCTCTCTCTCTTCTCCCTCTCTCTCTCTCTCTCTCTCTCTCTCTTAGAATTATTGTGAATAGCTGTGTGATTTTAAGTAGTTGATTATTATATTTTTTGGCCTGCCCCAAAGGGGTGAGGCATTAGTGATGCCTCCCCTTTTTGCTAATTAAAAATAGACTTTATTTTCCTTTAAATGCAAAGTTTTTTATTTGTCAGAGGAGATAGACAAAATTATTACAAATACAAGCAAACATGAACGAGTCGTAATCAAAGTGGGTATTTAATGAAGTCACTTGCGATAATGAGTGCTTTGCTACCAAATTCAAAAAGCTAAATTCCTTCTGCATTGAAGTGAGGAGGTTTGCATAGGAACACCCAACCAAGCTCATTAATTCCCATGGAATTTTGTAACTAACTCACTCCACCGCACCTCTTGCATTTGCCCACATTCCAACTTAGCTCCGCCATGCTCCAGATCCCCCACACCTTGAGTCCTGCCTCCAACTTATGCACTACCCATTCCAGAGAAGTCTGCTCCCGACCCTCCACACACTTTCTACCCTCCCATCTCTTATGCCCTACAGTCCTCCCGTCCACATTGTGTGGCCCTACCCCCCTCTTCCACTATAGAATCCTCCACAGCCCATGCTTACTTGATGTAAACATATCCTCCTCGTACTTGGCAAGATATAGAGAGCGAGACAAAATTCTTAGCCACCTGCAACGATACGAGAGAGAGAGAGAGAGAGAGAGAGAGAGAGAGAGAGAGAGAGATTTTACTTGAAAAGGAAATACTCAACTGTGACTCGTCTCGACTACCAAGTGTGAGCCGCAAGAGATAGAGACAAAAGGGTTTTTCCATTAAGACCTATAGAGGATCTCAATGGGTTCCCACCACAGATAAACACTCTCTCGTTGTGCTTGGAAAATGGAAAGACGAGTAGGTGACGAGTAGTAGGCCCACTCGTCACAGGGAACCAAAACCATGGTTGCATCACCTTGCTACATGGATGAGCTCATGTCATGTGAGCCCATTGGTGCCATTGCACAAGCCCACACGTGTTGTATGCACATGCCCTGCGTAGCATTATAAAAAATCAATCACTCCATACAAGGGGCCCTTCCCACGATTTCAGGCCTTGCTTGCCTAATGAGGTAGCCCTAGACTGCCTTCTATCCATGCCACTCCAAATCCATTCTAACCTTAAGCACGTTTGCAGGCAATGGAAAGCTCGAGAGCCCCACCTTCTATAGGGCAAGGCAATAGTGGGGCTACACAGAATATAGCTATGCCATGCTTCATTCGACAGTCGACCCCGTCACTTTTTGAGCATGAGCCCTTTGCTACTGAATACTAGTCCCACCGCACACAATAGATCTAAGTTATTTCTTTAGGGGCTGCTACCTTTTGCTTGTTATTGACCGTCCCATGTTGGAAATCGTCCGGTAGAGTAGCAACAATTGTGGCAAGTCCATGGACAGAGTTTTGGCACGATCGGCACAACACCTTCAGTGGTTGCCTTTTGTTTACCGTCCACCTTCCCATGTGGGAATTCATCGGGTAACAATCCTTGGGGCAAGGGAGTAGAAAGAATTTCGGCATGATTGGCACCTATACTAGGTACAAAGAACTTTGGCAGTAGCACCAATAGCACAACCAGCACCTCCCAAGGTGGGACGCCTTGGCACCTCTAAAGAAGATCACACACCTTTGGCTGCTGCAAGCAAAGCAAAACACCAACACGATTGATAGATTCTTGGAGTAGCATAGCTGGCAGAGCACTCCATATCTTTAAGGCAACTAGTGGAGCTATTCAAAAGCTAAGAAGATCCTTGCAACAACAACTTGGGCACCATGCGAATGCAAACTAGGACTAAGGATGGAGGGGGCTAAGCAAAACACCAACACGATTGATAGATTCTTGGAGTAGCATAGCTGGCAGAGCACTCCATATCTTTAAGGCAACTAGTGGAGCTATTCAAAAGCTAAGAAGATCCTTGCAACAACAACTTGGGCACCATGAATGCAACTAGACTAAGGATGGAGGGCGGCTCGTCAATGCTTGAGTGACAAGGATGGAGCTGGATGGCTTGCAAGTTAAAACCTTTGATGACTATAACGAGCAGCTTTCGATAGTTACACTTTCTACAATTGATATATTCTGAAGGAATAACTTTAAAAAATAAATGAGTTCTTCGACTATTTGAGTATAATACACCTTAAATGTTGCACATGTGTGTAATGTTGTTGAAGGATTAGCTTGACCTAGCGTAGTCAATAACTTGCAATAACTTACTTCTAAGGAGCACAAGCAAAAAACAAATGGTTTTATGGACTATAGACTATATTAAATATTTTTAAAGGTTACACACGTAGGTAATGCTTTTCGAGGCTCAATGTGGTTCATGGTTGTTAACAGTACATCACTATCATGTGTGGCTTTCAAAGAATTCTCATGGCTTGGGAAGTTGGGAACCCACATGGCATGAGGGGTAGCTAGATTAGGGAAGACAATCCGATAGCTTTTAAAACTTATTTCACCATATATACATGCCACGACCTGATATCCACACCCTCTAAGCCTGCATATCCTTTGGTATGTGCCGCAAAATCTTTCGCATAATATCTTAATCCTCAGTAGGATTATACATAGTTTTACTTATAAGAAAATGGAATTTTAGATTCACAACATTTCAACTATGCGCCTTGCATCCTTAGCTTATTTGCAAATAAGCTAAGGATGCAAGGCATTACACTAGTAGAGTACCAATAGCATGCAGACATAGCCCTCTAGAGGCTAAAGAGATATCATCCTAGTACAAGGAGAAAATTTTGCTCTTTTGAGATGGGGGCCTGTGAAGAGGCTACTTTGGCAGCTCAAATGAAGAGCGACTTTGGCACCCCAAAAAACAAGGGATCTACCATTTGGGAAAAGACTACAATTGTAATTCTTGAGTCTACACCCATGTCCTTGACATTAATCGATATTGTACACATCACGAGTGGAGAGAGACCTTGAGGGCATAGCATCTTATAAAGTTGGATTTCATTCCTACATGAGCAAGTTAATTGTAGTTTCAACAGGGAAAATTGTAGATAAAATCTAAAGTTTTAAAATTTAAAGTCTTGAGAGGAAAAATGTAAAGTTTTAAAATCTATACCTACAATCCATAAGATTTGAGTATGTTCTAAGTCCTTATTCTACGTTTTCACCCAGATTTGAGTTGAATTTTTTAATTTTCAAGTAGCTTTTCATAAAGAGAGTCTTGCTTGGGGTTTTGGGCAAGCGAAGTTCTTTCCTTTTTTTCTTAGAGGTTCATTCTCATTATAACTTCAAGATATCTTTTGTGGATTTAACACTTGGTCTTTTTGCTTAGGGTCGGTTCTGAAGGTGTGACATGAAGAGAGGGGTTGAAGAATGACCTTCCCGATGGAAGGAACCTTTTGCATGCTCTTCCACCGCTTGGTGGTTCACACAACAAGAGGAAGGAAGGGAAAAAGATGTCAATATCGATTACATGTCCAATGGTGATTAGCAACATGAATCTAGGCAAGTCTAGAAGGAGTTATGGGCGAGGAGAGGGGGGTCGGAACAAATTTTTTTTTTTTTGGGGGGGGGGGGGAAGAGAAAACCTCCTTTTGTTCCATGACGTGGCGTTGCCCTGCCCTCTTTCCGCCGCCTCTTGTGAACACTGCCCTCCACATCGGTGCCCCTCATTGGTCTCCACTTCTTTTCCCCACTTCCAACCTTAGGCCCATGTCACACATGGTCGACAGCCATGTGTGAGGTGGCATTCTTTGGGCGGAGATTTTTTTGTAGCAAAAAACATTGTCCACCAAAGTTGGTCGCACTACACGAATGCCAACGACTTTTTTTTATACGAAAAGGCCCACGACTGCATGCTTGCAGCCAATTAGCATGCGAATACCTTCCTTGGGCGGGGGCTGCCGGGCTTGGGGGGGTCGCCCACATTTTAGACAATCCTGGCCATGACTTGGTAGCTAGCTCAGACAACGAGGCTTCGTCCGGGCGCTTTGTCTGACACTGTGTTGGAAGTAGTGTTGCAGAGAAACGCACACCCCTTGGAGAAGACGAAGGAAGCTCAAGGCACACAGTCTAGAGTGTATTACTCAGTGTGCAATGGAAAGATAGATAGCCCTAGAGTGATGGGCGTATATACAATGCACGGGGGAAAAAAGTTATCTTCATTAAAGACCTCCAAAAGTTAGTGTTAAAAAGTCCTTTCACCTTACGCAAGCTATGGCTAACCTCGAGGTGGGAATCGTATCCAAGCATGAGGTGCTAAGATGCTTAAAGTGAATGTGGGAACCTTGCCCAAAGCTTGAGGTGATTTTTATGCTTAAATGATTAAGGTTTTTGAAATGTTAAATTCAAAGATAAGTGAACGTCCATGCTTGATTAAATAAGTCCTTGAAGTATCCCATTCAACCAAATGACTTAATAAGCATAAAAGACACATGCTTGCTTTATTGAATAAGTCCTTGAAGTATTCCATTCAACCAAATGACTTAATAAGTATAAAAGACACATGTCAAATGATCCTCCACATGTGGCTCTCATGATGTGCTTAAATGTTATTGATTAGGTTTCAAAGGGGTCCAATGAAATTTAGATACATAAAAATAAATAATTAAGTTCTTCCTCTCAAAAGAGGAAAAAGAAGATACATGTCCAAAGAAAATAATAAAACAATGCGAGAGAGAGAGAGAGAGATGTGCACCAAGCATGAGAGGGGGGGGGGGGGTAATACTCTCCCCCCCACACACACACATTCTCTCATTGTGTGGATTGCAAAATGCAAGAGCTCCATCTCCTTCTCCAAGTTTGTTGAGAAGTGGAGAGCTTACCCCAACACTCTTGGCTATGGAATGCAAATCCAACCAAGAGCCATGCTTCAATGCTTAAGCTTGCCATCTTCTTCATCTTCATTACTATGCTTGAAAGGCCTAGGGTAATTGAACCTGGGATCCTCCTCCCTACCGCCCCTTATATAGGCTAGCTCCTAGCACTTGCCCTAGTCCGCACTGGTCCAGCCGGCCCTTGGCCTAGGTCCTTGACCCCCTAGGTTGGGCCTTGCCCCGTAGGACCCTTGTCCTGACATTACTTCCCCCTTAAGGAAGAGTTTCTGTCCTCGAAAACACAAGTAGTAATATCTTCTTAAGAATACTGATGTTTTCTTTACTGACGTCCCATAAGTGAGCCAGTTGTCTGTATGACCGATAATTGGTGCAGTGAGGAGGTTCAATGAAACCAAGAGCAACATCTTGATTTTCAACATTGTTGTTCGTTTGCAACCACTTGGGTCTAAAATGGTAACTCCATTTATGACTCACTTGAGTGTTGTAAAGGAGTAACCACAACTAAGAGTTGTCCAAAGGCATAACCACTTTTGAGATCTTCTGAAGGTACTGGAATAATGCAAGGAAACTTTGGCGTAACTATCCATGCAGTTGTGAGCCAGATTTCCTACTCGCCTGAGTATCTTGAAAAGTCCGTAGATAGGGAATGTCCTCGTGTTAGATTCTGAATAGTTTGGAACACAAAGAACTACATGCTCATCCCTAATGAAGGTTACTTGCCAACATACCTTGTCAGCACACCTGGTAAATCCTTGACGTATGAAAGTATTGATACAATCTCCAACCCCACCTCAATAGGTGTTCAAAGTCAAAAACCGTACTTAAGCAAATTCTAGAATAAGGAGAAAATCATCTATTCAGAAATGCATTGTGCTAACGTATGCTCTTAGCAGATCCTTTAATACAAGATTTTTCATAATAATCAATATCTAATTCTCCTAAATGATTTTCTCATATTAAACTGATCATTTAATGTGGGGAAGTGCCAGGGGAGAAAAAGCTAGAATATTGGTTAAGCTAGTAGACCGGCCACAGTAGGGATCCAAAGGAGGGAAAATAGGGATCCAAAGGGGGGCCATCTGCAAAAGAGCCATGTGCAACAATGGGCTAAAAAGACCCTAAGGTTTAGCCCATTAAGACTTCCAAAATGCTAAGGTTCCAAAAATTCAAAGGTTGAGTCCAAAGGTCAAACCTAGAGGAAATTGGATGCTTTGTGTGTGACTAAAAAGTCTTGGCAATCCCTACATGGGAGGGGGCTAGCCCTAAAGGTAGGGGATGAGAGAGAAAATCACACACACACACACAGACACACACACACAGGCCCCCTTTACACAAAGGGAATGAGGGACACATGTCAGCCCCCTAGGCTAGATACCCACAAGGTGTGTCCAGTTTCTATTGGATGACCCTTGAAGTGGACCAATGAGAATTAAGCTAGAGTAAATCTAGTTTAATTAATTTAAAAACATTTAATAAAAGAAACCAATGAGAATTAAGTCTCCTAGAAGACTATTGGGCAGTCTCCCAAGGGGTCCAATGAGCATTCAGGAGCCCAATGGCTTGCCTGATTCCTATTGGCCAGGAGGCAAAGGGGTCCAATGAGAGTTTAGTTTAATTATTTAATTACCTAAAGCTCTCACAAAAGGGGAAAGGGGGACACATGTCAAAAGGCTATCACTTATGCTGCTTAATGGTCATTGGCTTGACTTGGGGAGAGCCAATGAGGGCTCAGCAAGAGCAAATAGCAAGAGGACTCGCCCAAGAGAAAGAGGGGGCTGATTTTTGCAACGCATTATCACACACACACACTCACACACAGTCTATGTGTGAAGCAAAGAAGACTATCTCTTCCCAAGCTTTAATGGAGAGCTCATCACCTACTCCAAGCTTGTGAGATAGAAGCCTACATCAACACTCTCTTGGCATGTGGATGCAAATCCAACCAAGAGCCAAGCTTCAATGCATGCTCATCTCCTCTACCAAGCTAATTACTAAGCTAAGCTATGCTAATATGAGTGATTATGTGAGGAGATGTACATCTTTCTCGTAAGATACTCCTTCTTCCTCTCAATCTACTCTCATACCTGCTAGCTCTCACCATCTTCGAAGGTGTGTGAGGTCTTGGGTCTGAGAACGGGGATAATTCAAGTTGTGTTTGCTAAGTGTTTTGCTTAGTGCATGAAGCTTTCATCTTCATCACACTAGCTACTCTTGAAGGAACACAAAGAATTGTATTGTACAATGTCTCTCTTGATGGGAGAAACCATAATACAAAGCCTTTTGAAGGGGGGACCGGCTCCATGCAAATCCGGTCCTCAACTATTGTCATTAGCTTAATTTCTCTCTCTTTTGAAAGTATTGTCGATGCTATCTAACTAGGTGTTATGCTTTTTGTTTCTCTCTCCACCCAAGCACTCTTGTAATTCTCATTAGGAATCTATTCTAATGAAATGCCCACTATATTCATGCTAATTTCCACTGCACATAAGTTATTAGGCCATTAAATGTTACATTGGTATCAGAGCACAAGGTTTCTCTTTTCTTGCTCAAGAAGGGAGGTCCTCAAGCTAGCTACAAATGGTTGGTATTATTAATTGCCTGTGAGTAAGTAGAATAGGGATTTTTCAGCCTTGCAGTGCGCCTACCTTTGTGCAGTTAACGGGGCATCACCGTCGAGAGCTATGGTCTTAATAGTGGAGTCCTATGGGGCTTGCCTACGGCTTAACCACTATTGAGCTATTAGAAGCTTGACAGGAGCCGGTGCTGTTTTGGTGTCGAAAGACCCTCTCTTCTATTCCTTGCAATTAATGGTATTCGAGCCGCGGGTACAGTAGCTTGAGTGCTTTTTCTAAAGGGGTAAAGAGGAGTAGCAACTAGGGCTTGAAGTGCCAAAGTACACCTAAAAAGTTTACACCTAAAGGTTGTTAGAATGGCTGACAATATGTGTTGATAACTTTGATTTTGCTCATGAGCAAGCTACTAATGATGCTTCAATGCTTGTTAACTATCTTGTTACTAGACTTCAACAAGCCATGGGCAATCCGTCTCTCCAAAGTGAAGTGCAACGGCAGCTCCGTGCTCACGGGATTCTCCAAGCTCATCACCATGACGAGAGAACACCTAGGAAGCCTCCTTGTGAGACTACCAAAAGAGGTCTCTCTCCGATTCGGGAAGAAGAAGAGAATCCATATGAAGGGCTCAAGAATTTACTTCTTGACGATGCATCTCCTTCCCAAAGGAGAACTCAAGAGCCTCCACCGAAGGAACGAGAAAAAAGCGAGCCTCCCGCCACCTCAGCGGAGATGGCTCCACGAAGACGGCGGGCTAAACGCTCTCCATCACCACCAAAGCGGAGAAGACCATCACACTCTTCTCCACACCATAATTCAAAGAGGGATGATAAAAAGCAAGAGAATAAAAAGGCGAGAAAGAGGAAACCCTCTTCTCCATCTTCTTCATCCTCTTCCTCTTATGAAAGTGATGGTGAAGACGACAAAGATCAAGACAAGAAAAAGGCGAGAAAGAGGTCACCCTCTTCTCCACCTTTTCAAATTCTTCACCTTCTGAAGAAAGTGATGGTGCAACCTTTGAACCATCAAAAAGAAGAAGAGGCCATAGGAAATCCTATGCCGCATGAAAGAGGTCGTCCAAGTTGAAGAAATTCAAAGAGGGAGGGAAGAGCATCTCTTTCCTTACCTATGATGGTACCTTTGGTGCTACAGACAAAGTCTTGGCCTTTATCCAGCAATTTGATGCGGCGTTTGGAGATGAGGGCTTCACAGAGTCCTCTAAGCTACGCCATGTAGCTATGCACTTTCAAAAGTCCGGCAGACAATGGTGGTCTAGCCTACGAGCCAACGGTGAAGCTCCACGAACATGGAAAGCTTTAAGAGCTTCCATTATGAAGCAGTTTTTGGCCACCGATGCCAAAGACAAAGTACTCACCGAATGGCGAAGCTTAAAGCTCTCTCCCAATGAATCCATCCACAAATATGTAGACAAGTTTTGGGACCTACAACTCAAAGCCACTATCTTCAAAAAGTTGGATTTTGGAGAGCAAAAGCAACAATTTTGTGCGGGCTTAACCGAAGAAATGGCGGAGTATGTCAACTCCCAAAGGCCACGTACCATATCGGCGGTAATACACCACACTATAGTGGCCTCTCGAATCAATTTCCAAACGAGGGCTAAAAGAAATAATAAGTCCTCGGAAAACAAGGGTTCCAATGAGCCTAAGGGGAAGGACAATGTCCAAAAGTCTCCTAAGGGCAACTCCAACAAAGCTAAAGAGAAGGGAGTTTACAAATGTAAGAATAAACTCTCTCCTGAAGAGCTTGAGCGTTATCGTAAGGATAACCGGTGTTTCAAGTGCGGCGAACAAGGGCATGCATACCGTGCTTGTCCCCAAAAGAACAACCGCCAAGATCCTCCTAGAGCTTCCTTGGTTGAAATCCAAGAGGAGGAGACTCACCAAACTCACCACAAAGAATCTCCTCTATGCCATGCTTGGGGAAAGGTAAAAGAACATGATGCTTTTATTCTCTTTGACCCTGGTTCTACTCACAATTTTATATCTATAGAGTTGGCCACCAAGCTAGGCATACAATCTTATGAGATGGGAGATGTCCTACCCGCAGACAGTGCCTTCAAGGGACAAGAAGCTTCAGTCACTCCCTTAATCGGGAAATTGAGGCTTCATGTCCAAGGCTATGTGGACAAAGAGGACTTCTTTATCTCTCCTCTCAAGCATGAGGATGTAATCCTAGGGCCACCATAGTTTGACCGCCAGGCTGCCGATGTTAAATTTCCTGAAAGGAGAATCTCCTTTAAGTTCAGGGAAAAAGACATATATATAGATGCTAAGGAAATGGGTAACACTATCCCCATTGTACATACACCAGCTTTCAACAAGTCAATAAAGAGCTCTATTTCCGTGTACATGATTTTTGTTAAAGATTCTCAAAATGAACCTAATGCTTTAGCAAAAGAAAATAAAAGTAACCAAAAGGAATTAGAGTTATCCAATTTTCTCAAGGGGTTTCAAGATGTTTTTATTGACGACATCCCTTGTGAGCTACCTCCTAAACGAGGTAATGATGACCATGCAATTGAACTTTTTCCAGAAAGTTCACCGCCTAACAAACCTCCTTATAGAGTTTTTCAAGCTCAACAAGAGGAGATTATGTGGCAAGTGCATGAGTTAGTTGAGAAGGGTATGGTTAGGCCAAGCTCATCTCCATTTTGCTCACCTGTGCTATTAGTGCAAAAGAAAGACGGCACATATCGTATGTGTGTCGACTATAGAGCACTAAATAGGGTCACTATCAAGAATAGGTTTCCCGTTCCACGAGTAGAAGACCTATTTGATAAGCTACAAGGATCGACCTACTTCAGTAGGATTGACCTAAAAAGTGGCTATCATCAAATAAGGATAGTTGATCAAGACATTGTAAAGACCTCATTTCGCACCACATTTAGTCTTTACGAATACATTGTCATGCCTTTTGGCTTGACCAATGCACCAGCCACATTCAACCGCTTGATGAAGAAGCTGTTCAGGCCTCATCGAACCTTCACTGGAGTGTTCTTTGATGATATTATCATCTACTCTAATTCATTGGAGGAACACAAGCAACACCTCCAGGTAATATTTCAAGTTTTAAGAGAGAATAAACTTTATGTTAATCGAAAGAAAAGTGAATTTTTCTTGCAAGAGATTCGGTATTTAGGTCATATTATCTCTCAAGATGGCATCCAAATGGATCCATCAAAGTTAGAGGTAATAAAAGGATGGCCTAAACCAAGGAATCTTCATGAACTAAGAAGCTTTATAGGTATGTGTGCATACTATAGACGCTTCATAGAAAAGTTCTCACAAATTGCGGGACCATTACATGACCTAACAAAGAAAAGTGTTAGGTATACATGGTCTGCTAAGGAGAACAATGCTTTCGAAAAGCTTAATGAAAAGCTTATCCCTCAACCTGTGCTTACACTACCGGATCTCTCAAAACCATTTGAGGTCCAATGTGATGCTTGTGGTGATTGCCTTGGAGCTGTTTTGCTCCAAGAAGGGCATGCCATAGGCTATGAGAGTCGAAGGCTCGACCCTATTGAGCAAGCTCTAGGCATATACGAAAAGGAACTCCTTGTAGTTCTACATGCCTTAGACTCATGGAAGCACTATTTATTGGGGACTCCTTTCATTCTGCGAACGGATCACCAAAGTCTTAAGTACTTCATGACGCAGACCAAGCTCTCCGACAAACAAATGAGGTGGGAAAATTTCCTTTCGCAATTTCATTTTCATATTGCTCACATTGCTGGCAAGCATAATCAAGTAGCTGATGCACTCCCAAGACGGCCGAGAGTGAATGCGGTTTCCATAGCAACTCACAATGATCTATCTTCAATGATAGATGAGTATGCTATTGATCCCGATTTTAAAGATGTGATTTCAGTCCTTGCATTAGGGAAGAAAGAAGAACCATTTACTTTACAAGATGGTTATCTTCTCTATGGCAATAGACTATGCGTTACTAACTCACTATGTGAGAAAGTAATGTATGAATCTCATGCTCCATCTTATGCGAGGCATAGAGGGATTCAGTCTACCTTAAAGGGAATTAAAACATATTTCTATTGGCTTACCATGAAAGTGAACATACAAGAGTATGTTTCTAAATGTGTGGTATGCCAAAAGACAAAATTTGATAGAGGGAAGCAACTTGGATTGCTTCAACCCTTGCCAATCCCTAATTCACCATGGGAGAGCATATCCATGGACTTTATCTTTGGATTGCCTAAGTCTATCCATGGGAATACGGGAATATGGACGATAGTAGACAGGTTCAGTAAACAAGCTCATTTTATACCTGTCAAAAGACTATCAAAGCCCATCAAATGGCAACCCTCTTCATTTCACAAATCTTCAAGTACCATGGCTTGCCAATGTCCATAGTGTCGAATAGAGATCCTAGAATGACCAGTAATTTTTGGAAGGGTCTCTTTGAGAATTTAGGGACAAGGCTAAACTTCTCTTCGGCCTATCATCCACAAACGGATGGCCAAAGTGAAATAGCTAACCTAACCATTCTCGATCTACTAAAAGCCTATGTAACGAAAGTAGATCAAAGATCCCAATGGGAGAAGTACTTACCCTTAGTGGAGTATGCTTACAATAACACTGTACATACTTCCACGGGAAAAGCACCTTTCAAGGTAATTGAGGGGAGATCAAAAAGTCCCTTGCTACTTAAGGTACATGGGAAGATCTTCGTTGCAGATGAGTATAGCCGAGACCTACAAGAATCTTTTCAAAAGATTAAGGATGCTATCTCTATCTCAGAGCAAAGGCAAAAGGCTGCTGCTGACAAGCACAGAAGAGCCCAAGCCTTTAAAGAAAACGATTGGGTCTTGTTAAAGTTTCCCAAGGCTCGATTAAGGCACACGACGGGCAAGAATCCTACGGGCCACCAAAAGTACTATGCTAAACTAGCAAAAAGGTACTATGGTCCCTTCCAGATTCTTAGGCCAATCAACGAGATGGCCTATCAACTCAAGTTGCCCAATCATTGGCTCATACACAATGCTTTCCATGTGAGCCTATTAAAGCCTTACAAAGGAGAGCCACCCCAAGAACCAACTATTGAAGACCCACTGGGGATCAAGGACCAAGAGGAGGTGCTGCAGCCCGAGTCCATTCTCCAACATGAAGACAAGGTATTAAGAGGCGGTAAGACTATCTGACGATATCTTATTAAGTTTAAGAATTATCCTTTTGAAGATGCTAGATGGATGCAAGGCATACAATTAAAGGATAACCTAAACCTTGTCAATGCTTACAATGCTTCTCAAGAGTAAGCAAATGTACAAAATGTTAAAAATGAACAAAGTTTTTGTCTTATAAGACTCTCTTTTTCTTTATTTGTGCACAAAAATGAAGTAGTATGCATGCTTAGATCAAGTTTGCGGAGACGACGTCTCCCAAACACCAAGTAGAGCTTGTCACTCTACTATGGAAGACTGATAGGACTAATGTGTAGACATGCTTGCGGCAGCCTCAGGCTCTCAAGCGCCAAATGGACTAGTCATCCATTGTGAAATGATGTCGTAGGGTAACATAGGGATCCTCTACCCGCTAAGAAAAGGACTCATGAACATGCTTTATCTTCTCTACACCATAGTCGAGGACGACTATGATTTCAAGAGAGGGGTAATTTCATAATAATCAATATCTAATTCTCCTAAATGATTTTCTCATATTAAACTGATCATTTAATGTGGGGAAGTGCCAGGGGAGAAAAAGTTAGAATATTGGTTAAGCTAGCAGACCGGCCACAGTAGGGATCCAAAGGAGGGAAAATAGGGATCCAAAGGGGGGGCCATCTGCAAAAGAGCCATGTGCAACAATGGGCTAAAAAGACCCTAAGGTTCAGCCCATTAAGACTTCCAAAATGCTAAGGTTCCAAAAATTCAAAGGTTGAGTCCAAAGGTCAAACCTAGAGGAAATTGGATGCTTTGTGTGTGACTAAAAAGTCTTGGCAATCCCTACATGGGAGGGGGCTAGCCCTAAAGGTAGGGGATGAGAGAGAAAATCACACACACACACACACACACACACACACAGGCCCCCTTTACACAAAGGGAATGAGGGACACATGTCAGCTCCCTAGGCCAGATGCCCACAAGGTGTGCCCAGTTTCTATTGGATGACCCTTGAAGTGGACCAATGAGAATTAAGCTAGAGTAAATCTAGTTTAATTAATTTAAAAACATTTAATAAAAGAAAACAATGAGAATTAAGTCTGCTAGAAGACTATTGGGCAGTCTCCCAAGGGGTCCAATGAGCATTCAGGAGCCCAATGGCTTGCCTGATCCCTATTGGCCAGGAGGCAAAGGGGTCCAATGAGAGTTTAGTTTAATTATTTAATTACCTAAAGCTCTCACAAAAGGGGAAAGGGGGACACATGTCAAAAGGCTATCACTTATGCTGCTTAATGGTCATTGGCTTGACTTGGGGAGAGCCAATGAGGGCTCAGCAAGAGCAAATAGCAAGAGAGCTCGCCCAAGAGAGAGAGGGGGCTGATTTTTGCAAGGCATTATCACACACACACTCACACATAGTCTATGTGTGAAGCAAAGAAGACTATCTCTTCCCAAGCTTTAATGGAGAGCTCATCACCTACTCCAAGCTTGTGAGATAGAAGCCTACATCAACACTCTCTTGGCATGTGGATGCAAATCCAACCAAGAGCCAAGCTTCAATGCATGCTCATCTCCTCTACCAAGCTAATTACTAAGCTAAGCTATGCTAATATGAGTGATTATGTGAGGAGATGTACATCTTTCTCGTAAGATACTCCTTCTTCCTCTCAATCTACTCTCATACCCTGTTAGCTCTCACCATCTTCGAAGGTGTGTGAGGTCTTGGGTCTGAGAACGGGGATAATTCAAGTTGTGTTTGCTAAGTGTTTTTCTTAGTGCATGAAGCTTTCATCTTCATTGCACTAGCTAGTCTTGAAGGAACACAAAGTATTGTATTGTACAATGTCTCGCTTGATGGGAGAAACCATAATACAAAGCCTTTTGGAGGGGGGACCGGCTCCATGCAAATGCGGTCCTCAACTGTTGTCATTAGCTTAATTTCTCTCTCTTTTGAAAGTATTGTCGATGCTATCTAACTAGGTGTTGTGCTTTTTGTTGCTCTCTCCACCCAAGCACTCTTGTAATTCTCATTAGGAATCTATTCTAATTAAATGCCCACTATGTTCATGCTAATTTCCGCTACACATAAGTTATTAGGCCATTAAATGTTACAAGCTTACTCTTTGTAATCTGCCTATCCCCTTGGATAACTGACAGTACTGAGGTGTGTTCTCCTCACGGTTTACAGATAGTCGTCCCAGATGACTGGTAAACGGGGAATCACAGTAGTGTATAACATTGGTGAGGAATCAACAATGTCCGAAATAACCATCGTGGTTAACTTGGAAAAATCCACAAACGCCCAAACCGAGCCATGACCTCTATTGGCGATTAGTAGACCCAAAAGTAATCTCATAGAGATAGTGCACATAGAGTGCAAAATGCTTCATAAGCAGCAACTTGAGGAATATGCATGCCGTTCCAAATCAGCCTTTGCTAAACACTAGGGCCCATAACACCTAGTGTGCATGCATTTAGCAAAAACTAACCCGAACTTGTATATCCATAATGATCTTTGCCAATACTTATGGCAATTGTAATGCGCCTAGCACACATTAAAAGAAATGTAAATAGTTCTGAAAAGAAACTAAATACTTTTAGTTGCAATCTTTTGCAAGCCTTGCTGAAATGTATAAATCACAATAGAAGGTGAAACATTGATCACTTCTAGGTACAGACAATGAAACTTTTTCATTAACAACTTATAGCCTTGCTATATGTATAAACAACCATCTGTAATGTTTTTTAGCAGTACTTGTACCTTAACAAGTCATTCTAAGTATATGACAATTTTTGGCCACGAAATTGCTCCTGATACATCATGCTAAAAATGGTCTAGAAAGCAGATGTGACCACACCTAGGGACTTTGTTGTGACACATAATTAAAATAATGGCGCCAGTGTCAGTCCAGAGACTCATATTCTCCACATGTGGAATATGTCTCATGTAAGGATGTGTAAAAAAGAACATCCTTCAAGTACAAGATGTACTTGTGTGTGGAGGTAATTGCAAACACTCTACGACCGGAGTGAGAGGGACCCTCATTAGCCTTGCTCCACACTGGCTAAACCGAACTCCTTGAGTTCCTAGACCATGTTGTATCCCATGTGACAACATGTGCCAAATTGAACCTGACAAGTAGGTTCGTAACAGCATAATGTACATTGGACACTACGGCCCCAAATACTTGTTTTGACATGCCCTTGGCATGGCCCTGAATATTCAAGAGTCTTTAAACGACTTGTAAAAATCAAGCAATGCATACTAAAAACTGGAATAATACCAAATCAATAGATGCGTACCTGGAGGCTAGCTGAATGTTCACTTACCCGTATTCAAATACAGAGGAACACGTCGTCCACGTGTGAAAAAACAAGCAACATTGCACCGGAAACCCTGGGTGTTGCTGTTGCAATCCAAAACGCTTTGATTACAATCTACATAGTCAAGCCCTTTGGTAAGACCCTTTGTAGAAACTGCTCGATGAGTAGGTAACGATAACCAACATAGTCGACCGTATATAAAAATGATGGGAATCAACTTGAAAGTTGAATTTGTCCACGATCCCTTAGTAGATTGCGGACTTCTTTCCTTGAAAGTACAACTGGGATAGATCAAACTGTGATCCTCAATGCCTATGGGGTGATTTAGTAAACACCCACTGGGTCTTACCCCGAAACTGTAGTATCATAGACACTCGTAGTGCTATAGAGAGAGCAAGAGATCCCCACAAGTGAGATGCGTAGCTCGTATGAACAGCCATGCTGGTTGCTACCTCTAGACTCTGTGGTACAGATCAGCTGATGTGAGTGTAAGATTATCAAAAACTCACTTGAGCGTCGCACTAAAAACATGGAGTGCAAAAATGACACCCTAAATATCTGTAATGACAAGACGTTTGCTTGTCCATTAACGTCGAGGTGTTCGTGGTGTATTTCACTGGGTAGATCTGTTCGATCAGAAGAACATGTTCTTGAAGGAATGTCAACCGTTGGGTCGTACCCGAGATCCGACAATGACTCGTATTCACGTGTGTGGCTCATAGCCCTGATGGCAATTAGTGTTCAATGAAAAAACCGATGAAGACTAATTTAGATGGCGTCTTGCCCTATGTCTAGCTGAGAGTTAGAGCACCTTGGCTCAGACTGACTTTCAAACAAACATGTTAAAAAGCGTTGTAGAAGTTTTCATTATTCTATGAGAGAAATAAGAAAGAGAGAGAAAGAGAGCATGATGGACTGAGGAAATTTCCTTAAGTTACTGCCTTGTATGTACTGCACCCCTGCTTGTGTGCATCTTATGTATAGCATGCAGCTTATCCTATAAGCATGCAATAATCTGGCTATATCACGCTCGCATCGAGAGATGTAATAGAAAACACAAGTCACATCTTGTTGCACTTATCGTGTAGGGGATCGTGACTGTACGAAAATGACTTAAATATGGCACTTTGCCTGTGAAATAAGTCCTATTTTTTGGTTCCTTTGAATGTTATGGCGTGCTTACAGCAATCAAAAACCATACTAAACAATCCATCACTTATTGTGTCCTTGACAGAGTTGCGAGTGTGATAGCGGAAGCATAATTCATGAGGCGGTAGAGTTAAATTCACCCAACCAGCATGCCTTGCATGCAGAATTGTAAGCCCTCGTCGAGAGCGATGGCCAAAAACGTGAGAGCCAAAAAGTGCCTTGCTGGCTTCACGTAAAAATGTCAAAGCACTTTGCTTTGCACAACGTACAGTATTGTCAAAATAAAGGTGAAAACATGAAAAACAAGTAAAACTTACAATTGTCTAACCTGGTCATCCCGTTGGAACCAGCTGTCTTGAAATTCTGAAGGAAAAAACTCGCTGGAAGATGGTTGATAGCCATAGCTACTGCATGAGAGAGATTCCTCGTGTATATCATATGCACCCTCTTGGCATGTAATAAAAGAACATGCTAACAAACTGACAAATTCCTTCAAGGTTTTATGCTTATAGCGTAAGCCAGACGAGAAAATGTCAATGCAAGATGTCGAATTGGAAGCCTTGCTTCCCTTAATAGCGTATGGAGTTCAGGTTTCTGGTAGTTTGTTTGATTCCGGCGCATAGCCAGATGAAAGCACGCTTGTTGAGAATGGGAAGATCCTGTTGTTGCCTGATTTCAACAATGACAAACAACTGGCCGAGGAGCCATGTCCTAGCAAACTTGGTTTACAACTTCGTGAAAGTGTAATCAGTGGTTGGCCTTGCCAAATATTGGCACCGTAAATGCCACAGGCCTTGCCTGTACCAGTATGGCATAAGCCTTGCCTGACCCAGAGGAGCAAACATTGTCGAGGATCAAAAATTTCCAAACCAAAAGTGGGAATTTGATAGCTATAACTGTAGACCCGAACTTGCTCAAATTGCTCCATGCTTTGCTTGTTGTGCATATAATGCAGATAGATCTGCGAGATTCAAAGAAGTTATCATTGAAAACATTAAAGTCGACTTGCTTACCAACTCTTAGAAGTCCAGGTCGAACAGCATAAACCGTAGGGGATACATGTCCATCCGTGTCGGAATATTTCCCAAAGGTCGTGCATCCAATAGCATTTCAAGAGATCGACAACCATTACAAAAAGCCATGCACAGTGTTGTCACAATAAGTGCTTCTTGGCTTCCTCCTCCCGGCTTATGGAGAAGCCCTGCTTCCCACGGACCCTTCTCTAGTCGAACTTCATCCTTGTCGGCTTGTGTCTTCTGGAGGCCATGCCCATGGCTTGTATCTTCTCCCGGCCAAGACAAACCATGCATGCCACCTTTGGAGTCCACCACGAGCGTACGGTCCCTGGAAAACAATCCCGTTCGTTCCCGAGCAAAAGGGGGGATCCCTGCTGTGGGTACCCACCCCTAAACCTTCAAAAAAATTCAGTTTGGCCACCAACCCTAAGGGTTTGGGCGCCCATGTGTGTGGAAAACAAACTGTAGTGCCATGGTTTCTTCACAGGCGGCGTCGAGATGCAAGAACTGCTCAGCATGCCGTGGTTGTTGCTTGAGTGCACCCGCCACAGAGACGGATAATCCCTAGCAGGGCCTTGCGCATCCGTCAAGCCCAAAAGCGGGGTGTTTTGCGCCAGTGCCACAATCGGCCCTCCTCTTGGCAAGCGGGGTTGCCCACAGAAAAAACCCTTGCTCCCTTCGAGTCTGCAGGGCTGCATCCCGCGAGCATCTCAATTTCGAGAGAGAGAGAGAGAGAGAGAGAGAGAGAGAGAGAGAGAGAGAGAGAGAGAGAGAGAGAGAGAGAGAGAGAGAGAGAGAGAGAGAGAGAGAGAGAGAGAAAAGACACTTTGATTCTGAGAGAAAACAAGAACGCCAAGCTTCTTCCAAAGCTTACTGCTCGTCCCCTTCCTGTCGGAGCTTCCATGAAGAGAGAGAGAGAGAGAGAGAGAGAGAGAGAGAGAGAGAGAGAGAGAGAGAGAGAGAGGGATTGCCTTCTTCTTCTTCTTCTTCTTCGAGACCTAAAGAGAGAGAGTCGTTTCCCCTCCTCCATGGCTCTCCCCTCCCCCTGAGATCTGATACCAGTGAAAGGCCTAGGGTAACTGAACCTGGGATCCTCCTCCCTACCGCCCCTTATATAGGCTAGCTCCTAGCACTTGCCCTAAGCGGATCCCCAGTCCGCACTGGTCCAGCTGGCCCTTGGCCTAGGCCCCTGACCCCCTAGGTTGGGCCTTGCCCCGTAGGACCCTTGTCCTGACAATGCTATTATGCTATGCTAAGCAAGAAGAGTGATGATAAGTGAGGAACTATTTCTTTCTCGTATGAAATGTTTCTTCTTACTCTTCCCTACCCTCATTCCCCGCTAGCTCTCTCCACCTTCGAAGGTGTTTGAGGCCTTGGGATTGAGGCTTGGGATCGTTAATGATTTTTGCAAAGTTTATGTTAAGCTCGTGATGCATGAAGCTTTCCATAGCATCACCAAAGTCACAAAGAACACAAAGATTTTATTGTAACAAAGTCTCTTTTGATGGGAGAATCTATAATACAAACACCTTTTGGAGGGGGGATCGGCTCCAAGTAAATCCGGTCCTAATCTATTGTCATGTTCTTTAATATTCTCTCTCTTGCAAAAGTATTGTTCATGCCAAGTTAATTAAGTACTATGTTTATGTTGCTACCATCAATTAAGTTCACCCTCCAAGTTCTTAAAGTAATTTCACAAAAATGCTCACTCCAATTCTCTTAATTCCGCTATTCTCAAAGTTCATAGGCCATTTCCATTACATTGGTATCAGAGCATTTGGTTTCTCTTTTCTTGCTTAAGAAGAGAGGTCCAGAAGTAACCTATTAATGGTTGATTTTGTTAATTATATTAGGGTAAGTGGGAATGGGATCTATTATCGATTTTGTTGAGCCCACTATGTGGGATATGGTGCACACCTCAGGAGCTTTGGTCTTAATAATGGGCTTGCCTATGGCTTTACCAATAATGAGCCATAAGAAGTCTGAAAGGAGCTATCCCTCGGCAACTTTGCTATGTTAGACCCACTCCACTACTCTCTATAATTAACCAATTCGAGCCGTGGGTGTAGATACTTAAGTGCCTATTTTCAAGGCTAAGAGGAGTAGTAACTAAGGTTTTGAATTGCCAAAAGCATACACTAAGTAAACACATAAGTTTAATTAACATGGCTGACAATAACCCAGAGAGTAGAATGAACATTGACAAGTTTGATTTTGCACATGAAGGTGCTAATGATGATGCCTCCATGTTTGTTAATTATCTAGTTACTAGGTTGCAACAAGCTATGGGCAACCCCGCTTTGCAAGCCAAAGTTACTCAACAACTTCGTGCTTATGGGATTTCCTTTCCTCTCCAAGAGGAGAGAGAGCTTAGGAGGCCTCTTGATGAGACCCCCAAAAGAAGACTCTCTCCCATACGAGAGGAGGAATCCAAAGATCAAGAAAGTAATGAATCCCTAAGTTCCTCCGAAGATGTGGCTCCATGAAGAAGGCGGACTAAACGATCGCCAACTCCTCCCAAGAGGAAAGGGTTAACCCATAGTCCTTCTTGTTGTCACTCCAAAAGGGAAAGAGAGGAAACAAAGGAAGAAAAGGGCAAGAAAGAGGTCACCCTCTTCTCCTTCTTCTTCACCTTCCTCCTCTACCGATGAAAGCTATGGCTATTCTCCTAGAGAATACAAGAGGGGAGGACATCGCAAATCTTACCCTGCATGGCGAAGGCCACAAAAGCTAAAGAAGTTCAAAGAGGGAAGAAAGAGTGTCTCTTTTCTCATCTATGATGGCACCTTTGGTGCTACCGACAAAATACCGACAAAGTATTTGATGCGGCCTTTGGAGATGAGGGCTTCACGGAGTCCTCCAAGCTACACCATGTAGCTATGCACTTCCAAAAATCGGCTTGTCAATGGTGGGCTAGCCTTCGTGGCAACGACGAAGCCCCAAAGACATGGAAAAATCTATGAGTTTCCATCATGAAGCAATTCCTTGCAAGCGATGCAAAGGACAAAGTGCTCACCGAATGGCGGAGTTTGAGGCTTCTCTCTCATGAGTCTATGCACAAATATGTGGACAAGTTTTGGGATTTACATCTCAAGGCTATTGTCTTTCAAAAGATAGACTTTGCTGAGCAAAAGCAACAATTCTATGCGGGACTACTTGAAGAGATGGCCGAGTATGTCAACTCTCAATGGCCTAGTTCTATCAGCGAAGTAATCCACCATACTATGGTTGCTTCGCGCATAAATTTCCAACAAGGGGTTAGACGGAATGTCAAGCCCATGGAAAATAAAGACAAAAGTGATGCAAAGGAAAAAATTAATGCCCAAAATTCTTTCCAAGGCCATTCCAACAACAACAATCAGTCCAAGGAGAAAGGAGTTTACAAAGGTAAAAATAAACTCTCTCCTGTAGAGCTTGAAACTTTTGGCAAGGATCACAAATGCTTTAAGTGTGGGGAGCAAGGACACGGTTATCATTCTTGCCCCAAAAGAAATGCTCACAATGAGACTCTTAGAGCTTCCACTATCGAAGCTCCAAAAGAGGATGCTCATTGCAAAGGATCACCTCTCTCCTATGCTTGGGGAAAGGTAAGGGAGCATGATGCCTTCATCTTGTTTGACCCTGGCTCTACTCTCAACTTCATATCAACGGATTTGGCCACCAAGTTGGGCATTCAAGCTTTCGAGATGGGAGATATTGTAACGAGACTGACGCAACTTTCAAGGGACAGCAAGCCTCCGTTACTCCCTTGATTGGGAAGTTGAGGCTTCATGTCCAAAGCTATGTCAACAAAGAAGACTTTTTCATCTCTCCTCTCCAACATGAGGATGCTATCCTAGGGGCGCCATGATTTGATCGCATGGCTGCCAACATGAAGTTCCCTGAAAGGAGAATCTACTTCACCTACAGGGGAAAGAACATGTATATAGATGCTAATGAATCTGGTCGTACTATACCACTTGTAAATCCACCAGCTTTTGATAAGTCAATGAAAAGCTCGATTTCTGCATACATGATTTTTGTCAAAGAATCCACTAATGACGCTAATGGTTTATCAAGTGAAAATGGTAGGAATCAAGAAGAGTTAGACTTATCTAACTTTCTAAAAGGATTCCAAGATGTTCATCGATGATATCCCTATGGACTTGCCTCCAAAACGAGGGGATGATGACCATCGAATTGAGCTCCTATCAGGAAGCTCACCGCCTAACAAGCCTCCTTATCGAGTTTCCCAAGCTCAACAAGAGGAGATTATGAGGCAAGTACAAGAATTGGTAGACAAAGGGATGGTGAGGCCTAGCTCCTCTTCCTTTTGTTCTCTAGTCCTTTTATTGCAAAAGAAAGATGGTACATATCGCATGTGTGTGGAGTATCGCGCACTAAACCATATCACTATCAAAAACAAATTTCCTGTACCTCGGGTAAAAGATCTGTTTGATAAGCTACAAGGCTCTATCTACTTCAGTAGGATTGACCTTAAAAGTGGCTATCATCAAATAAGGACAGTGGAGGAAGATATCCTAAAGACCGCGTTTCGTACCACGCTTGGTCTTTATGAATATCTAGTCATGCCTTTTGGCTTGACCAATGCACCTGCCACATTCAATCGTTTGATGGAGAAAATATTTAGACCCTACCGCAAGTTCATTGGAGTGTTCTTTGATGATATCATCATCTACTCCAAGTCCTTGGAGGAATACAAGCAACATCTCCAAGTGATTTTTCAAGCATTGAGGAAGAACAAGTTTTTCTCAACCAAAAGAAAAGCGAATTTTTCCTTCAAGAGATTCAATACTTAGGTCATATTATCTCTCAAGATGGTATCCGTATGGATCCATCGAAGTTAGAGGTAATAAAAGCATGGCTTAATCCAAAGAATCTAGATGAGCTAAGAAGCTTTATTGGTATGTGTGCATACTATAGACGCTTCAGAGCAAAATTTTCTCAAATAGCAGGACCATTACATGACTTAACAAAGAAGAACGTTAAGTATTCATGGACTGCTAAAGAGAAAAAATCTTTTGACAAGCTCAAAGAGAAGCTTACCTCTCAACCAGTCCTCATGCTTCCGAATCTCTCAAAGCCATTTGAGGTCCAATGTGATGCTTGTGGTGATTGCCTTGGAGCAGTCTTGCTTCAAGAAGGGCATGCCATAGCATATGAGAGCCGAAGGCTCAATACGGATGAACATGTCTTGGGCATTTATGAGAAAGAGATTTTAGATGTTCTACATGCCCTAGACACATGGAAAGCACTATTTATTGGGGACTCTATTCATTTTACGAATAAACCATCAAAGTCTCAAGTACTTCATGACACAAACAAAGCTTTCCGACAAACAAATGAAGTGGGCAAATTTCCTTTCGCAATTTAATTTCCACATTGCTAACATTGTTGGTAAGCATAATCAAGTGGCTGATGCACTTTCACGACGACCAAAAGTTAATGCTGTGTCTATAGCAACTCACAATGATCTATCTTCTATGATAGATGAGTATGCTACTGACCCTGACTTTAAAGACATAATGTTCTCCCTTGCTTTGGGGAAGAAAGAGGAACCATTTACCTTGCAGGATGGTTATTTTCTCCATGGCAATAGGTTATGTGTTACCCACTCCCTTCGTGAGAAAGTCATGTATGAATCCCATGCTCCTCCCTATGCGGGGCATAGAGGCATTCAACCTACTCTTCGAGGAGTAGAGACGTACTTTTATTGGCCTACCATGAAAGTGGACATACAAGAGTATGTTTCAAAATGTGTGGTATGCCAAAAGACCAAGTATGATAGAGGGAAACAACCTGGATTACTCCAGCCATTGCCAATCCCTAATTCACCATGGGAGAGTATATCCATGGATTTTATCTTTGGATTACCAAAGTCTATCCATGGGAATACGGGAATATGGACAATAGTCGACAGGTTTAGCAAGCAAGCACACTTTATCACTATCAAGAAGACTATTAAGGCACACCAAATGGCAACTCTCTTTATATCCCATATTTTCAAACACCATGGATTGCTAACATCCATCGTATCAGATAGAGATCCTAGAATGACTAGTAATTTCTAGAAAGGTCTCTTCAAAAATCTAGGTACAAGATTGAATTTCTCTTCAGCCTATCACCCACAAACAGATGGCCAAAGTGAGACAGCGAATCTTACGATTATTGATCTACTAAAGACCTATGTTACAGAAGTAGATCAACGCTCACAATGGGAAAAGTGTAGAGTATGCGTATAATAATACTATCCATACTTCTACGGGAAAAGCACCTTTTGAAATCATAGAGGGAAGACCTAAAAGTCCCTTGCTACTTAAAGTACATGGAAAGATCTTCGTTGCCGATGAGTATAACCGTGACCTGCAAGCATCTTTTCAAAAGATTAAGGAGGCTATATCCATCTCTCAACTAAGGCAAAAAGTTGTTGTTGACAAGCACAGAAGGGCCTTAACGTTCAAAGAAAATGATTGGGTCTTACTTAAGTTTCCTAAGGCTCGATTGAGGCAAACGACAGGCAAAAATCCTATGGGCCATCAAAAGCATTATGCTAAACTAGCAAAAAGATATTATGGTCCTTTTCATATTTTGAAGCCAATCAATGAGGTGGCTTATCAACTCAAGTTGCCTAACCATTGGCTTATACACAATTCTTTTCATGTGAGCCTACTTAAGCCCTACAAAGGAGAGTCTCCAAATGAACCAATTATTGAAGACCCTCCCAAAATCGAAGACCAAGAAGAGGTGCTACAACCCGAAGCTATCCTTCGACATGAAGATAAGGTACTACGACATGGTAAGATTATCCGAAGGTATCTTATTAAGTTCAAAAATTATCCTTTTGAAGATGCTAGATGGATGCAAGGGATCCAGCTTAAGGATAGTATGAACCTTGTCAACGCTTACAATGCTACATTAGAGTAAGCAAATGTACATGTTTCTTTTAAATGATCAATGTTTTTGTCTTATAAAACTAATTCTCTCTTTATTGTGCACAAATTTAAGTAGTATGCATACTAAGAATCATGTTTGTGATGACGACGTCTCTCAAACACCATGTAGAATTTGTCTCTCTACTTGGGACTCTCATCTTTAAGTGCCACGGGGTCTCAACCATGGGATCAATGGCTCTTGTGAAAAATCAAGAGCGCTCGTAGATCTCGACTGTTGATGCGTAAAAATTAAATTCGGGATCCCGAGTTTAGTTTTTATGGTGGGGTCAAAAAAACTAAACTTGGGATCACGAGTTTAGTTTTTATGTGGAGATCTATTGTTTTAAGTTTAAGTTTATGGAAAAACACATCTATTTCAAGAAAGCGCACGCGGGCGCGATGGTTAAGGCTCCGGACTCTCAAGCTAGTGGTGAGGATTCAAATCCCGGCTGGGGAAGCGAGGGCATCCCGGGATTAGGCTCCCCGTGGCCGATCAAAACTAAACTCGGGTTCGCGAGATTAGTTTTGAAAAATCTAAACTCGGGATCCCGAGTTTAGTTTCAGCAGATCGATGGTCTAGATTCGTCTTTCACTTGGGACCATTGATCCCATGGTTGGGACCCCGTGGCACTTAAAGGGGAGGGAGGACAACCACCTGCTCTGATGTGGCCCAATAAGAGGAATCGTTGCTCTCATTCAGTGTGTTACTATATACATGTGGTAGTGATGTGTGTGAACACACTAGGACCGTCGGGGCATTTTTTCCCTCTTTAGGAGGTTTTTTCCCTCGTGCATTATATACATGCCCATCACTCTAGGGCTATCTATCTTTCCATTGCACACTAAATAATACACTCTACATTGTGTGACTTGAGCTTCCTTCGTCTTCTCCAACCTGTGTGCATTTCTCTGTGTAATGGAAATGGCCTATGAACTTTGAGAATAGCGGAATTAAGAGAATTAGAGTGAACATTTTTGTGAAATTACTTTGAGAACTTGGAGGGTGAACTTAATTGACGGTAGCAACATAAACATAGTACTTAATTAACTTGACATGAACAATACTTTTGCAAGAGAGAGAATATTAGAGAACATGACAATAGATGAGGACCGGATTTACTTGGAGCTGGTCCCCCCTCCAAAAGGCGTTTGTATTATAGATTCTCCCATCAAGAGAGACTTTGTTACAATACAATCTTTGTGTTCTTTGTGACCTTGGTGATGCTATGAAGATGGAAAGCTTCATGCATCACGAGTTTAACATAAACTTTGCAAAAAGGATTAACTATCCCAAGCCTCAGTCCCAAGGCCTCAAACACCTTCGAAGGTGGAGAGAGCTAGCGGGGAATGAGGGCAGGGAAGAGTAAGAAGAAACATTCCATACGAGAAAGAAATAGTTCCTCACTTATCATCACTCTTCTTGCTTAGCATAGCATAATAGCATAGTAATGAAGATGAAGAAGATGACGAGCTTAAGCATTGAAGCATGGCTCTTGGTTGGATTTGCATTCCATAGCCAAGAGTGTTGGTGTAGGCTCTCCACTTCTCAACAAACTTGGAGAAGGAGATGGAGCTCTTGAATTTTGCAATCCACACAATGAGAGAATGTGTGTGTGTGTGGGGGAGAGTATACCCCCTCCCCCTCTCATGCTTTGTCCACCTCTCTCTCTCTCTCTCTCTCTCTCTCGTATTATTTTATTATTTCCTTTGGACGTGTGTCTTCTTTTTTCTCTTTTGAGAGGAAGAACTTTTTTTTTTTTTTAATGTATCTAAATTTTCATTGGACCCCTTTGAAACCTAACCAATAGCATTCAAGCACATCATGAGGGCCACATGTGGAGGATCGTTTGAACATGTGTCTTTTATGCTTATTAAGTCATTTGGTTGAATGAAATACTTCAAGGACTTATTCAATCAAACAAGCATGTGTCTTTTATGCTTATTAAGTTATTTGGTTGAATGGGATACTTCGAAGACTTATTCAATCAAGCATGGACGTTTACTTATCTTTGAATTTAACATTTCAAAAACTTTAATTATTTAAGCATAAAAATCACCTCAAGCTTTGGGCAAGGTTCCCACATTCACTTTAAGCATCTTAGCACCTCATGCTTGGGTACGATTCTCACCTCGAGGTTAGCCCTAGCTTGCGTAAGGTTTTAACACTAACTTTTAGAGGTCTTTAATGAAGCCAACCCTAAGGTCTTTTAAGCTCCATTAGGTGTGTCTATATTTTAACCATTGTTCCCGTTTATTATCCCACATTAAATGATCGGTTTAATATGAGAAAATCATTTGGGTTGGTTAGATATTAAATTTTATGACATTACCTCTTTCTTGAAATCATAGTCATCCTCGACTATGAGGTAAAAGAAATGAAGCCATAGTCATTAGTCAATTTGTCTTAGCGGGTAGAGGATCCCTTTTTACCCTACGACATCATTCCAAGATGGATGACTAAACCATTTAGTGCTTGGATGACATAGCTGTCGCAAGCATGTCTGCTCTTTAGTCCATTTCAACTTTGTTCTCCGCTGCATCTCACATAAGCCTTAGATAGATCTTGGATTGCCCATTGTTCGATGCCATAAGGAGAAATCTTGTTAAGACAACGTAACCCACGTGTAATTTCTAGATTTCTGGTTTGCGGAATGGGGGATTCGAGCAACAGTGAGCTACCGAACGAGCAAGCAGTTGCAGCGCGATGGAGCGGGCTGAGGTCGGAGCTAAACCAACTCTACTCCAAGATCACAGAGTTGGAGATGGAGCTGAGCGAGCACAGCCTGGTAATATCGGCCATTCAGCCTCTGGACCAGGGACGCAAATGCTTCCGCATGATTGGTGGAGTCCTGGTGGAGCGTACAGTAGGGGAGGTGCTCCCTGCTGTGCAGCGTAACAAGGAGGGCCTTCAAGAGGTCATCACCCGGCTCTCTGAAGCCCTCGTCAAGAAGAAGAAAGAGCTTGCCGACTTTGAAGCCAAGTACAAGATCAAGATCAGGAAAACTGATGATATTGGTTCCAGCAAAGAGGAGGACCGTCCTCGTGACAGCTCAGCTGCTCAAGGTGTCCTCGTTGCCTCTTCTTGAAATGACCCTTGCACGGCTTCGAGGCACCCATCTTACTATAAACCCAGTTCAAACATTTATCAATGACACAGAGGTCCCTGTTTCAACTTGGTGGGCATTCAATTTTTTCTTATTTCTTGTAGGACCTCTAATATAATCTCCTCAATATAATGGTAGTCAAATTCAAATGTGAATAGATGTTAAAGTGTGGCAGTCTGATACTTGTTAAAGTATCTCGTTAGGATTTTCCTTGAACCAATGTCCGCTTTTTTTAATCATGTTACTGAAGTATTTAGATGATGACAAGGGCATATTTTTTGTACACTTCACAGGCCCTCGCTTCTTTGTACAAGTTCAGGTCATTCTGCAAGTAATGATTGTCTTGTTCATGCACATTGTTGTTCTTGGTTCTTTTATGCTTCTGGTGAAAAGAATAGATCATGATGGAATTTTTCCTGAAGCGGACTAAGTAGCCGAGATTATTGGGATTCTAAGGTAGTTCATTCGTTTCTAGCATTGGGTGCTTTTAAATTGGTTACGCTTGATTTCAAGTTCATCGTGAGATTGTAGCATGCACTTTTAAACACAATGACACTTGTGTAGAAGGAAAGGAAAAGGCAGTAGAAGGCATAGAACTCCACAACACATCTTGATTAGTCCATGGAGCGAATGTTGTTCCAACTTCCTATGGCTTCAATATAATTGCCTTAGTAGGGGTGTGTCTTCTTGTTTTCATGCATTGTGCATCATTTATTTAATTGTTGTCGGTCTTCATGAGAGGTATCCCTTGCCTTCCCCCTAGATAATTACAGATCGATAGACAAGTGTGTTAGAGCTTTACGTTTACCTTTTAGTTCCTTTCACTTCTGCTTACGGCTTTTCTCACGTGCACTCAGGCCCTTGGTTGTTGGTTGGCCACCCTCTCACCTGCCTAGTAGGGATTCTAGGCACATATAGGGTTTGCACCCGGCATTTTACCTGCTCTATTTTTTTTTCCCCAATTTTTGTGGACTTTTAGGCTGGATATTTTTAGAGGTTTTGTTCGACCCGGACTTGGCACACTTTATTAGTGTTGCTATTGTCCAATATTTAAGCATCTTGTGTTCGTGCCTATGGAGTTATTGAGTTGCCGGCTTCACCTCTCTCTCTCTCTCTCTCTCTCTCTCTCTCTCTCGTGTTCTCGCGTTCGTGTCTTCTCCTTCGTTGCATGCTCTAACATGGTATCAAAGCACTAGGTGCTTCTCTTGCGAGATGTCCATTGCCGACTTGCCCTCAGCCCTTGCGCCCTCCACCTGAGTCTGCCTATGTGTTTTATGACACTTTGAGCATTGTTTTGGCTTGAGATTTCTCCATTGTTACAAACTTGATCAATGCCTCATGTTTATCAACTGCTGTCAAATTATCCTTTGAATCTCCCGTTGAATTTGTTACTGACTCACTGGAGAACCGGATCTCTTCTTGTTAGACAACTTTGCCCTCATCTTCATCTTGGTCTTTGACTGAGGGTCAACTGATTCCTTCCATTGCGGATAAATTGTATTCATTGGTTGAGCCTTCATGTGCTTTCAGTATTGAGGATTTTGTGATTAGGTTCAATAAGAAAGTCGACTTTCTTCCGCCTCGCTCTGTCCTAAGCATCACGAGAATTAGGTCGTGCTTCGATGTTTGTTGCAAGACAGCCTTCAGCACGTCCTTTGTATGTGTCGACTCCTCATCCTCAAGATCTTCTTCTTCCACCACTTGTCCTCTTCCACATACTCCTACTCTTTGTCGAAGTCTTGAGCTGCACCTGCGTCCATGGTCGGTTGTTGTGATAATAGGATCCACCTCTTTGTAGAAGAAAAATCGAATGGTTCTTTGATACCAATGTAACTAGCAAGTCATTGATAAGGCGATGAAACAGACATCAACATCAGGAATTAAACTAAAATAGCAAACACTTAAACTTGAAAGAGAGAGACAAGACACAGTGAGTTAGAGTTCCCCACTCAGATGTGGTGCCCCTAAGGTATGTGCCCCTAGGGATCCTGTATTATTGATCCTTACATATACGATTGCCTAGGAGAGTCAATTTGGCAACAAATAGAGTGCGCCCCATATTTAAAGACACATGGTCTAAATGCAACTACTATCAAAAGCTGGTGCCCCAAAAGCTTGAAAGTCAATTTTTTTTAATAAGTGAGATCGAAAAGGAGCCAACGACCAGCTTGCCACATCATCACAGTGTGTGCAACCTACCATGTTAGCACATTCGTATGCTCTCGCAAATTGCACCGTGATCTCACCATGTTTCATGAGAGTTTGGACGCAAACTCAGATGGGCTCAACTCTTCCTCTTCCCTTTAATTTGGTCAGGTCATGTGTAATGTGGAATGGAGGTGATTTATGGTGATAACACAAGATGAGTGCTCAGTGCGCAGTCAAGGAACCTTTTATTTCTTGAGAGAGATGTGCAATAGTCTAGAGAGAGAAGAGATATTTTTGAGTGAAGGTTCTGTGAGAGAGAGAGAAAGAAGACCCGATGTCACAAAATAGGCACCACGTGCCAATAGAAAAGAACAGACTGAACAGACTTTTAGCACTTCAAAAACAATTGAACTGAGAGAGAGAGACGACACGTGAGGCGGAGTGACGGGATTCCACCCCAAAGAGTATTGGCCCCAAACCTTGGCGTCCCTTTCGGTTATTGCATCAACAGAGTACAAGCCGGTACTCCAGACTCTGCACCTTCTGTAGGAAGCATGCAAGAGAATGAGCCCATGGCCTCCCTAGGCCCCAAAAGCAGTTTACATGAAAAGCCTTCAAACTCAAAAGCTTATGGTCCAAAAGCAATGCCAAAAAGCTGCCAGCGTAAATCACGGAATTCCGTACATCTGCCACGTCAGCATACAACGCAAAAAGCGAAAATCCGTACAGTCTGCCACGTCATCATGTTAGTGCAGTTTCCGGGTTTTTTCGTACAACTGCCATGTCATCAGCCACTACGCAAATCTTTCTCTGTGTGTGTGTGGGTCCTGCTTTATTTTAATCCTTTATGTCACTTGGGCCCCATCGGACCCATAAGCTGGTACGACTTCTTCTTCTTTTGCTGTTGCTTGCTCTTCTTAGGGTCTAGGCCCCTTCGGCCGTCATCTGAAGGTTTGTTCTGTTCTACACTGACTTGACACGTCAGCAATTGTGACATCTCCCCTCCTTGAAAGAGAGTAATTGTCCGCGATTACAGCATATTTGCAAAACAACTCAAGTTAGTTCAAAAATTTTCGAGGGACATTCTGAGGGACAATCAGTTTGCTCTTTTTTCTTTTTTGTTAAGGAGTGAGCTTCTCCTCTCGGCTCTTTTGTTAAGGAGTTGGCTTCTCCTTTCGTCTCTTTTGTTAAGGAGTTGGCTTCTCCTTTCGTCCAGATGATCTCTTGATATTCTGGCGTAGTAAAATTAGCGGTCACACCCAAACCGCACTGATCTTCCACGGGTGTCTTGATGCACTAAGATTACATACCCAGGCAATCTCATCCAATTAGGAATATTCAGTAATTGGCACATCACAATGCAACACAAATGCTCACATATGTATGTTACAAGACACAACAAACAGCGCCGCTGAGCACTCCCCCGAGACAAACGGTCTGCGGTAAGAAGCTACTCAACGACTATCTCGTCACTCCCCTCGCAGATAACCTAAAAAGGTCCAGGCCATGAGCTCAGAGGACTGTACAACCAAACGCTCCCCAGACCGCAGTCTGCGTCGCTTGGATGTTCAAGCATACAACCAATCGCTTCCCAGGCATCGACTTGCGTCATTCGGAGGTTTTCTAGCATACAACGAAACGCTCCCCAGACATCGGCTCGTTCCGAGGTTTTCAAACATACAACGAAACGCTCCCTAGGCATCGGCCTCTGTTGTTCCGAGGTTCAAACAATACCAAAACAATATTTCTCACTTCTCCAACCGGGGAGTTAAATTACCAATCATTGAAACCGATATTTAAAACCAGAGTCAAACAATTCAAATCGGCACCAAGATAAGTTTAAAACAGATAGCATCCAGTATAAACAAATTTCAAACAATACTTTCTCAAACAATGTTCAAAAGTATCTAACTAGAAAAAAACTAGAGAGGTCATTCAGGGCTTTGTTCGGACAACCGAACTTCGAGGACTGGCTTGCCCTTCTGCATCACGGTGGTGGTTTGGTCCCGGAGAGTTACATCATTCTTGTCGTGCCAGGGCATGCCCAAGAGAACGTCGCAATTGCCCAACTTCATAATGTGGAAATCGGCTTTTCCATGATAATCTTGTATAGTCATTGGAAGAGCACCAGTAAGCGGTACCACTTTCTGAGTTTGCCCCATGGCTAGCTCAACTTTAATTTCTCCACGCTCTGCATCATAATCAAAGTGCATCTGCTTCAAGAATTCTGGATGGATGAAGTTCTCCATAGCTCCGGGGTCAAAGAAAATAAGGGCTTTCAAGCCGTTGACTTTTCCATAAGCTCTGCATAATTCATTAAAACTCTCGAGGCGTATACCATAAATATCAGGTACTAGTCCAATAGTAGGTCTAGCCCTCTTTGTCGGAGGTGGTCGCGGGGATCTGTCTTACGTGGGAGCAGAAGGTTGCACTGAGGATGTCGAGGCTCGCTGAGGACATGTATTGAACGTATGCCCTGTTTGGAAACATTCGAAGCATCGGCCTTCTTGTAACAAGGCGTCTCGTTGACAGTGTGTCAGACGAGGTAGTTGAGGCTGGTTTTCACGGGATTCTTGAGAATTTATTCGTTGTTGCCGGGAGTTCTGGTTGGTGGTCGGAGTTGCTTCCGTGGTAAACTCCAACTTTCCTTTCATCATTTTGTAGCCGATCGCGGCATGGTCCATAAGCTCTTGCATGGTTGAAACTTGTTTGAACAAATAATATTCGTGTAATGGTGATGGTAATCAGCGCTCGCACTGGTCCTCTAAGGGAATGAACTTAAAGAAGTTTATCGGAAGGTGGACATCAAGAAACCTTTGGTTATAGTCCTCCATGGTCTCTGTGGCAAGCATTTTCAAGTTGCCCGGACTTCGAACATAGAAGTCATGTAACTACGTGCAAAAACTGTCTTGAAAGCTTGCTAGGTCCTTGGAGCATGCCGTTGTGTCGCGATTGAGCTCCACCATTGCATAGCATTATGTTTAAGAAATCCCACTGCTCGAGAAATCTTGGATTCTTTTGTATAGTTCCCCAAAGCATAGATGTTGTCGAATTGCTGTGGGAACTGCAATGCTTTCTTCCAATCTTTCACCCGGAAAAAGTGAAAAATTTGATTGTCGTGCCGCCATCTTTGAAATCTTTGGGTTGGTTAGGCGCGTATCTTGTGTACGGATAATAAGGGTATCCATATGGGCTCCAACCATTGTAGCCTGGTGGCGGTGGTGGTGGGGGCAACGGCGGTGGCAAAGGCGGTTGCAATGCATCAAGGTCAGATGGCTACACCATATTCTTAAAGACTCCCCCAATTGGCACAGACGGCTCGGAAGATTGCCGGTTGGAAGCCCTCGTACTCTCTGGTGCCGGAGGAGGAGGTACCACCTGTGGCATGAGAGGGGGTAACGTGGAATTCAAAAATTGTTGAAAACTTTGCAGCATCGGAAGGTTCTGCTGAGGATGCCGCGAAAGGATGTCTGAAGCTCGTCGAGAAGAAATTGTAAATATTCTGTTGAATCCATGAACGCCATGTCTTGGGTTCTTTATGGCTTTATGTCCTGTAAGACAGAGTGATGAAGACGGGAGCGTGCCCGATGCGTGATGAAGTAAGGGTGGGAGTGGCTAATAAGTCTGGGGTCGGGGACCACGAAGCTACTTGTCACGTGCACATCTAACCCTATGTGCATGTGGACAAGCTACTTCATGACTAGGGTTCAGTTAGCTTAGGAAGTGTTCTGGCATCTTTGTGAGTCTATTCGTAGACCGTGCATGTCCAGACACTTAGAGTAGATGCATATCCTTTGGTTGCACACAGCATGATCATCAACATTACCATCAGATTCCATTAGGAGCATTTTACAGTGCACAGAACCTATTTTCCCTATTTTAGTCATTTTTCACTTATTATTAATAAGTGACTTTGTTGGGAAACTGGGTAGGGCAATTTGGCCAAGTCAGTATATAAGAAAAGCTAGCGCTAGTACTTTTGGGTAGAAGAGGCAGCAGGGACCAAGTGTCTGGCAGTGCATCTTCTCAGCAAGACCCCCGACGGAACAACCTAGCGTTTTCAGCCATCAAGAACAGCTTGGTGTTTTCAGCATTTGCAAATCAGCCCCAACATTTTGCAACTTGCAGATCAGCCTAGCGTTTTGCAGATTCACAGCAGATTGTCTAGCGTTTTTGCAACTTGTAGATCACCTAGCGTTTTGCAGATTCCGTGTGACAGAACATCCATGTATACCAGTGTTTTGCATTTTCAGTAGTTAGCATCCGTAACGCAGCCCCCAAACCTCATAGATCTCACCTTTCCGCAGCAGATCCTCGCCGCGCGGTCAGATCAGCCAGCGTTTGCAGATTCAGCCCGCTAATTGCAAATTTCAGCATCTGCGTTTTCCGCGCGTCGTCGTCGCATCGTCGTCTTCGCCGTCGTTACCAACATAGAGTCATAATTCAGCAGATACAAGATTTGCAGATTTTAGCCCCTAGCATTTTCAGTTTTCAGCCCGTCTCGTCGTCGCCATCATTATCGTTGACATCGTTGGCAAGACCATTGCATTTAGGCTATTGTAGAGATTCGTGCAATCAATAGCAAAGACTTCTCTCGCCATCGAGAGAGGGGCCCTTGGAGGAGGGTTTGACAACATTTTGGTGTCGTATTCTTCTCTCTCTATTTCTCAGTCTCATCACCTTCATTCAGAGTGTTTACCACTTGTTTGTGATCATTTGCACTCTCTCACTAAAGGAACGGAAGGCTCTCCCTTCTGTAAGTAAAAGGAACCCTTGATCACAGTTCGGCGCACTCATCTTGAGCAAAGTTCAACATTCACTTCCGCTGCATCTTACATTGGTATCAGAGTTTTGGGAGTGTTCTGTATCACTCAAGGAAAGAACCACAAGAATTTTTTTTGCTTGTTGCGGTCGCACGTAACCCAAGTCCACTTGGGCTTGGGCGTTGTCGATTCCTAATTGTGTTTTTGAAGAAGTGACAAGGAACCCAAGAAAGAAGGGCTTGTCCAGCCTCCCCTTGTTTCTCTTTTCACTCATTGAGAGCGGACCGTGCACTTAGCGGCCGACCAATCGACGTGAGGTGGAAAAAGCAACCTTGGTGTGAGCGCAAGGCCGCCAAGGGGTGCGCCCGCAGGAAAGAGTAGAGCTCGGGCAAGAGAAGATCCTTCTCTAACACAGATTGCAAGCTAAAGAAGAACCTCAAGAACCTCAAGAACTCAAGACCCTCAAGAATCCAAGAACCCAAGAACCACAAGAACCCAAGTTCCTCGTGAACTCAAGAACTCACGACTTCAGTGTATGGTCATCACCCGAAGCGGAATGGATACTTCGCATGGAGGTGGTGAAGAAGAATTTTCCCCACCAGGAGGTTTTTCCGACCCTCCCCTCTCCCCATCTACGCCAAGGACTGCACCAAATCCTATGGAGGCTTTGGTCAAGACGATGATGGACATGATGTTACAACAAGAAGTGCAACGCGTCGTCTTGGAGCGCGAGCGCGAAGAAAGAAAGGCATCCTTGGATCGCGAGCGTGAGCAAGAAAGAAAGGCATCCTTCGATTGCGAGCGTGAGCAAGAGCGCTTGGTGGTCGAGGAAAGAAAGGCAATCTTGGAGCGCGAACGCGAAGAAAGAAAGGCAATCTTGGAGCGCGAGCGCGAAGAAATAAAGGCAGGATTGGATCGCGAGCGCGAAGAAAGACAGTAGCCTTGGAGCGTGAACGCGAGCAAGCGCTCTTGGCGGCCGAAGACAGAAGGGTAGCCTTGGAGCGTGAGCGTGAGCAAGCGCGCTTGTCGGCCAAAGATAGATGAGCAGCCTTGGAGTTAGAGCGTGAGGCACAGAGAGACCAACGCATGCAAGAGTTGGTCCTACAGGTACTTACCTCAAAGCCCGAGCCGGTCAAAGATGTTGGTGGTTCATCAAGTGGCACAAGCTGAGATTCGGGCTCCAACAACCCCGTCACAGAGAAGTTGACATTCTGTAAGTATGACGGTGAGATGGATGCTAGTGTTATTCATTCTTGGTTGCATCAACTTAATGCCCTATTTTGCGACAACTAAGAAGACGGGGAATAGGAAAGTTTTGACAACAGCCATGTATCTTGTCGATGATGCCATTAATTGGTATCAAGTGTGGCAAGAGGAGCAATTGGCCGTGCACCTAGAAGAAGCCGAGGTAGGAGTGCCCTTTTCTTCAGTTGGGCCGACTTCCAAGACAACCTCAAGGCGCGGTTCTTGCCACCTCAATACCTAGCGCGATTAAAAGAAGAATGGCACAATCTTAAGCAGAATGGTACTCTAGTCATGTCTTTTTCTAACCGTGTTTTGCAGCTTGGCACCCAATTATGCAAATCGGATGCGAAGCGCAAAGAGGCTTTTATGTTTGGGTTGGACGACTATATCAGGTTTGATGTCGAAGTCCTCGACCCCGTAGATCTCAACAAGGCGGTAGCGATTGCTCTCGCACAGGAGATGAAGCACAATAAGGGAAATCCGAAGGAGAACAAGACTTCTCAAAGTACCTCTCAGACTCCTCAGAACCCGCAGAACGGTAAGAACGGTAAGAATGGTAACGCTTCTAACCAATCTTCCTCCAGTCTCTCAGAAAAAAACTCACAAAATGAATCTAAGGGTAAAGCTAACACAATTGCTAAACCTAAGCTCAACCAAGATGAAAAAGCAGCACATAGATACAAGATTTGTAGATTTCAGTCCCTAGCGTTTTCAGTTTTCAGCCCGTCTCATTGTTGCCATCATTGTCGTCGCCATCGTTGGCAAGACCATTGCATTTAGGCCATTGTACTATGTAGAGATTTGTGCAATCAATAGCAAAGACTTCTCTCGCCATCGAGAGAGGGGCCCTTGGAGGAGGGTTTGGCAACATTCTGGTGTCATATTCTTCTCTCTCTATTTCTCAGTCTCATCACCTTCATTCACAGTGTTTACCACTTGTTTGTGATCATTTGCACTCTCTCACTAAAGGAACGGGAGGCTCTCCCTTCCGTAAGTAAAAGGAACCCTTGAGCACAGTTGGGTGCACTCATCTTGAGCAAAGTTCAACATTCACTTCCGCTGCACCTTACACTACTCCAAATAAGATTCCAATAGACTTTGGAAGCGCCGGTTTGCTTTGTTTGCTCTTTTGTAGGACCAGTATGCTTTCAGAAAAGCACACGCCTGACGCTCTGATACCACTGTCACAAAACGGCCACCACGTGACAATTGAAACTGAAGAGACTTTTAGCACTTCAATAACTACTGAACTGAGAGAGAGAGAGACGACACGCGTGACGGAGTGGCGGAATTCCAGCCCAGAGAGTATTGGCCCCAACCTTGGCGCCCCTCTTTGTATTTCTTTATATTGCATCAACACAGTTCAAGCCGATACTCCAGACTTTGCACCTTCTCTAGGAAGCATGCCAAAGAATGAGCCCATGGCCTCATATTTAAAGGCCCTATGTCCCAAAAGCAATTTACATGAAAAGCCTTCAAACTCAAAAGCTTCTGGTCCAAAAGCAATGCCTAAAAGCTGCCGGCATAAATCACGTATTTCCGCAAATCTGCCACGTCAGCAGTAAGCGCAAAATGCGAAAATCCGTACAGTCTACCACGTCATCATGTCAGTGCGATTTCCGGGTTTTTCCGTACAACTACCACGTCATCAGCTGCTACGCAAATCTTTCTGTGTGTGTGTGTGTGGGTCTTGCTTTATTTTAATCCTTTATGTCACTTGGGCCCCAACGGAGGAGGTCCCATAAGTTGGTAGGACTTCTTCTTCTTCTGCTGTTGCTTGCTCTTCTTAGGGTTTAGGCCCCTCGGCTGTGACATGAAGGTTTGTTCTGTTCTACACTGACTTGACAGGTCAGCAGTTTGTGACACCCGATGGGGTCCAAACCCCCTCCAAGGGTCCCCTTTCTATTGCTAGTAGGTATTTGCTTTAGAATGCACAAATGCTGATACAATGGTCTTGGTGTCACAAAGTGATGACGTGGCATGGCCGATTGGACGCACTCCGGACAAAGGGAGGTCCAAACCCTAGTGAAAGATGCAGATAAGTTATAACAACTTGCAGAACTAATTTTCATAGGCCAAAAATGAAAGATGCAACTTTATAAGTTGTTCTAATTGATAAGGTCCTGCCCGATGGGGCCTAGGGGGCACAAGAAGCCTTAAAATAAAGATGAAATCCCAATTTGCGTAGAATTTCTGACGTGGTAGCGCTGTATGGACATCTCACAAATCGTGTTGCTTGCTGATGTGGCACCTGTATGGATTTTTGCGATTTGCGCTGGATGCTTTTGGCACTAGGCTTTGGGACCAGATGCTTTTAGACTTGAAGCTTTTAATTTACACTTCTTTTGGAAGACCGAGGGCCTATAAATAAAGTGCCAGGGCCTCCCTCTTGCCAGTTTTACGCGGTGTAGTGCGGCAGAGACGAGGACCCTCGGACATTGTACTTTGTGAAGCATCAATACTAAAGAAATACAGAAAGGGGCGCCGATATTTGGGACCAATCTCTTTGGCGCGGAACTTCACCGTGTCGTGTCGTCTCTCTCTCTCTCTCTCTCTCTCTCTCAGTTTTGTTCAGTTTGTTAAGTTGTTTTCAATTTCTCTCACGTGTGTTGCATTAGATTCTCGGCTTGGGATTTTTCCTTCTACAGACAATACGATCCCTTTTATTGCGGCACACATGGATTCAGTTTGACGAATCCCGCAAGGAGGAAACTGTTGCACGTGACCACTCAGGTTTGAAGGAAAACATTGAAGATTCAAACGGACATCGGACACCTTCTGTAGACTCGGAAGGGGAGTACGGGCCACCTCCACCTACGGAGTATGAACGAATGGAGATGCAGCGTCAACAACTGGTTGATGCCTGTGCCCAACAAATGCTCCAGTATTCAAAAGATCCTCAGTATGCGAAATTTTTGATCAAGCACCCGATTGACGAAATGCATTCCCGATTGCGTACGGCCATCCGTTCACCTGCGAAGTCAGCTCTGAAGAAGACACCTACCTGGCAACACTTACTCAAGGGTGTACTCGGAAGATAAATTTGATGAAGCAGTAGAAATGCGAGCCAGTCAACTCATGAAGACCAAGAAGCAGCCCAAGAGACGGAGTCGAGTAGCAGACTATCCTGGCTACTTGGGTTGGAAAGTGGAGAATGCACGAAAGACAGAAGCGTCACGCGTTTGCGCTTTGAGAACGTTTCCAATTCATCCTCATCCTCTTTTGACAGCTCAGATAGTTCTTCCTTTGACTCTAGTGAGGAGGAAAGAAAGAGTAGGAAGAGATGAAAGACTCAGAGACATAACAACAAGAAGGCAAAGAAGAGCAGATTATAACCGGCCTGTACAACGTAGAGGGTGGTACTATTTCAATTACCTGTTAACTTTACATAGAGTACTGAGAAGAAAAGAGAATGCAGTTGTGTCCAGCAATTGGAATGTCATTGCGCACACGAGACCAACACCCCGTAGGCCCCAAAAGTTGGTGTCCCTTTCAATATTTCTTTATTCAATTATAAGTTGACGATCCGTACACTTAGGCCAAACTCTCACAAAGCTGTCCAAACCTGGTGAGGGCTGAAAACGCAGGTTTCTGACCTGATTTCGGCAGCACAACGGCGCAAAAACCCCTGTAGGTCAAAAACACGTGTCAAGGACGGATTCCCTCGCAATTTAGGAGCTTTCTGGTGAGCTGTCACAGAAATTCAGCATGCTGTAATTCTCTGTTTTTCTGTTGTCGGGTCCCCAAAACCCTGCACACGCATCCCAAGCCTGTCATGGAGCTCCCCAGGTGCTACCTTGAGTTTAGGTGCAAAACCCTAAACCTGCAGAAAAACACAGCAGGCTGTAATTCTCTGTTTTGGATCGTTTTTAGCGGAGCGAACACGCCTACACGTGTCCCAAGGGCTCCCACACGCAATGGGACAGTTCTCCTGTGAATTGGACGAGTTTTCACGTGAGAAAACTCTCCAAACTCGCAATCATTCACGATGGAACTGTGCGTACTTGTGGGGGATTAGCAGTTAGCTAATCCGGTTCCTGTTCAGAAGGTTCTTGCCTTAGCAAACATGCATAAACCCCCGGAACTGTACATATTCATCTGAGTAGCCCAACTAGTGGGGCATTACCATAAGTGCCAAAGAGGAGAGAGATGCATGAGAGCAAATTATCGTGCTACATGAGACAGAGAAGGCAAGCTTTCCATTAATGCTGTAGAATTGCATCTACTACTCACACACACACACTGTAGGTCAAATCAGCCCCCAACCTCATTTGGGCGCCTCCTCTTGTTGAGGTGTCTTGCAGGTTGCTCTCCTTCTGCCAAGTGTCCAATTTGCCCCTTTGAGTTAATTCCCTAGTTCCCACTCACTTATAAAGTTGTGACTTTTGGAGTCGCCCAGATTTCATTTGGTGCACACATGCTTCCATACTCATCAGAATTCAGTGCTAATTGGCCCGACCAGTTCCCTACTGACCGACCTAGACTCCCGATGTGAGAAACCCATTCGGTTGTAGCCATTTCACACTGGCCATGCAATGTCCACTTGCACCTTTTCAAGGGTTCCGGGGAAAACAAGTCAAAATAAAATAAATATAAATATGTAGTACATATTTAAAGAAGGCAACAAAAAAAATACACCTCCTGGTGACACACCTCACCCTTGAAATACTGCAAGCGACCTCGCTTGCATGCCAATAATGCATGCTGATATCTCCTGATATCACATATATTCTATGATGGGAATCCAAGATATACATGCTTCCGAAAATGTAGCGTTGGACGATTAAACAATCCCACCAACGTGGCTACCACACATATATCAAGCATAGAAGTCTTCTACTATACTCTCAAGCACAAACTTCTCTAGCCAAATTCTGTATGGAAAGAGTAGATACAATTGCTTAACTACTCTCTCGAGCATCATGACCCATGCACTTACCTTGCTCCAAAAAGGCTACATCAAGTCACTGTGGGTTCCATCTGAAAGGCTTCAAGTTATAAATGCAATAGCTGAGGCGAATCAACCAATTCAGACCCTTCCATCCATTTGGCATCCAAAGATGGATAGTTCTTGAACTTCACCAGGTAGCATCATGCAACCTTTCCTCCCTTCTGTGCCAATATCTGTTCAGGAACAAGAATCTCATCCAATTCTTCCACTTCCGGTTGTTCCTCATCAAGCATATTCTCTGGCACATCACCAACAAAGGGTCTTAGAAGGCTGACATGAAAAGCATTATGTATTTTCCAGCCTTGTGGTAGCTTCAACCTGTAAGCTACATCGCTGGTCTTTTCTGAAATCTGAAAAGGACCATAATATCGCATACTGAGCTTAGGAAACAAGCGTTCCTTGCCTTTCCTTTTCCTTAACCTCGCCTTTTCAAAGCGCAAAAGTACCCAATCACCAAGTGAGAATACAAGTTCACGACGGTGACGATCAACAGCTTTCCTTTGCTTAACTCGAGCCTTCTCAAGAGCAATCTTTATCTTCCTGTATGTTTCATCCATATCTTGCACATACTTGTCTGCCTCAAATATCTTGTCCTTAGTCTACAAAATGGGTAGGACTTTCTTCCCTCCTTTCAATATCTCAAATGGTGCCTTACCTGTTGAAGTATGCACAATGTTAACTTGCAAACGACCAAACAAAAAAAAACGAGCTCGCTGCCGCCGCTGCTGCCTCCACCCCCTCCCTCTGGGCACATTTCCTGCACCCCCCCCCCCCCCCCCCCCCCCCCCCCCCCCCACTCGCTCTCGCGTTGCCCTGCCCTGTGTAACAAACTTGGACACTCCAAGTCAAGAATCAACCGCGACAACACCAAATAACCACTTCAAAACAATTCACAGATCACAATAGATTTGCACTGGCCCGGCGGAGTTCCGTGCCTAGAGATATTGGCCCCAAAGACTGGCGCCCCTTTCGGTATTTCTTTTTGTATTAATCAATCATCAAAGTACAAGAGAGCGGTTAGGGTTTCACTCTCAGACTCTGCGTCCAGATGCCCTGAGAAGTGAGGCCCTCACCACTAATTTAAAGGTTACAAGGGATGCCCAAAAGCAGAGCCCCAAAAGCTTTTAAAATCAAAAGCATCAGTTCTCTCTCTCTCTTAGAGAGTCTTTTCTCTTTTTTTTTTTTTAATAAAAAAAAGCAAAAGCAAAATTCGCGTCGCTCATCATTTTCCAAAAAAAATAAATAAAAAAAAATAAATTTTTTTTTTTAATAATCCGCCTCCGCGATTTCCGGAATTTAGGGTTTTTGGCAAAAATTAGGGTTTGCAGGAATTTTAGGGTTTCTGGCAGAAATTAGGGTTTTTGTTGTCCGCCACGTCATCACTTTGTGACATACCCCCCTCTTGAAAGCATTGTAATCGACCGCGATTACGCCTGCAAAACCGACAAAAGCCATAAACCGTCTTAGCAGACACTGACCGTTAGTACCTACGTACTAGGAACACACATCTAGCACATGTACAAAATCGACAGTCACATCACATGACATCACAGGACATCACCAGACATCACAGGACATCACATGACATTCAACATTCATTCGGATCTTAGACCATGATTTATCGGCAATGTAGCTAGCAATCACATCTAGGTCCAATCGGGACCTCAACGATGTCCGATTGACTAACCCCTATTGCAACCATGTCTATTCGAGATCAATCAGACCAAAATGCTGCAGTCATTTCGGCTATCAGTTCCTGCACTCACAAGAAGTCAAGAACAAATCAGTATCATAATCAGGAATTCCATTTCATAAAGTCATCCAGCAGAATACTGTCAGCTCTCAGTATCCCTGAAGCTCAAAGAGACATCAGTGACTTTAGTATCAAAATCGAGGCATCTGTTGACAAAGGAGTGGAGTGACTCCCCTCTTGTGCATCCCACTGCACCAGATCTTCGGCCAAGCTGAGTTCTGGGTTCCGTTTGGAGTAGACTATGCTAAACCAAAACATCGAGGTAAAGTTTCACAATCTGAGGAGTATCTGCTAGGTCCTCCTCCTCCATCCACTTCGCATCAAATGCAGGAAAGTTCTTGAACTTAACCAAGAACCGCCTTCGGACTTTACCCTTATTCTTCGTATCATTATGTGCCAAAATCTGTTCAGGAACAAGGATCTCCTCGTTTTCTTCCACTTTGGGTTGCTCATCAGGCTCCCCATCATCAGGCACATCACCCTTAACAGGGTTCAAGAGACTCACATGCAATGCATTGTGAATCCTCCAAGTATCTGGCAGTTCCAATCGGAAGGAGACATCATTTATCTTGTCAGTGATTTGGAAAGGTCCGTAGTATCACATACTACGCTTTGGAAAAAGCCTCTCCTTTCCCTTTTTCTTTCTTAGGCGTGCCTTCTCAAAAGTAAGAGCACCCAATCATCCTCCTTCAGTTTCCAGTCGCGACGATGGCGATCCGCTGCCTTTTTCTGTCGTTCTTGAGACTTCTGTAAAGTCTCGCGAACCTTGGCAAAAGCCGTATCCAAATCTCGCGAATATTCATCCGCTTCAAATTTCTAATCTTTCGTGCTCAGGAAGGATGGAACCTTCGTAGCAGTTTCAACAATCTCTCATGGCGTCTTCCCCGTCGAAGAGTGTGTCGTGTTATTGTAGGCAAATTCCACCAAAGGTAAGTTCTTTTCCCATTGAGTCTTCTGATGCGAGATACAAGACTTCAATAAATCTAAAATCACTGAATTGACAATCTCAAATTGCCCGTCAGTCTGCAAGTGGAACGATGACGAGAACTGCAACTGCGTGCCAATGTTCTCCCAAATTGCTTTCCAAAACAAACTCATAAATCTGGGGTCTCTGTCGGAGACAATCGTCTCAGACGTGCCATGTAATCGGAAAATCATCGTGATCATTCTGTATTCTCGGGAGATAAAAAAAAATGAAATCCATTTCAATATTTTCCCAGGGGCGGGTGGGTATGGGTAAAGGCTGTAACAATCCCTCTGCCTTATGCCTGTCAAACTTGACCTTCTGGCATACCAAGCAACTGCGCACAAACTCTTCCACATCCTTCTTCAGTCTCCGCCAAAAGAAATATCTCTCTACCCCTTTCATGGTGGTAGCAATGCCGCGGTGACCCGTAAAAGGTGGACAGTGGCAATCAGTCATAACCTTTTCCCTCAACGGCTGTGTAACGCACAACATAGTCTTTTTCATCAAGTAGCCTTCCCGAAGGGAGTATCCAGCTACTGTCTCCCCATCCCGTATCCGTGTGAAAATATCTGCAAAATCTGTATCTGTGGCACACTGATCGACCATATCCTCGAAGCTCCTATGATGTATCGCGGAAATAGCCAGAACCAACGGTTTCCGAGACAAAGCATCTGCCACCACATTCTTCTGTCCCTGCACATGGACAATCTGGAAGTGGAACTGTGACAAGATGTTCACCCACCGCATCTGCTTTTCCGAAAGCTGCTTCTGTGACAAGAAGTAGCGCAAACTCTGATGGTTTGTAAAGAAAGTAAAATCCGCTCCGAGTAGGTAATGCCACCACTGAGTAAGAGCATGGATAACCGCCAAAAGCTCTTTCTCATAGATCTGTGCTGTCATCTCCGGCCTAGAGAACAAACGGCTCTCGTAAGCTATGACATGGCCTTCTTGCATCAAGACCGCACCCAGACTACGACCACAAGCATCACAATATACTTCGAATGACTTCTGCAAGTCCGGCAAAGTCAAAATAGGTCCCGTAGTCAATTTCTCTTTCAATGTCTGAAAGGCAGTCACCTCTGTGGGTCCCCACGAAAAAGGTACTCCTTTCTGTGTCAAGATATGCAAAGGGGAAGCAACCTCTGCAAACTTTCGTATGAACCGCCTGTAGTACGAACATAGTCCCAAGAAGCTTCTAACTTCATGGACATTCTTCAAGTCGGGCCAATCACGGATAGTCTCTATCTTGGCCGGATCCATTTGCACTCCTGCTGCCGACACAATGTGCCCCAAAAAGTGTATCTCTGGTAGGAAAAAAATTCACTTTTCTTAGCATTAATCACTAACGTGTGATCTCGTAATTGCCTGAAAGACTTGAAGCAGATGATCTCTGTGTTCTGCCTCATTCTTGGAGAAAACAATGATGTCGTCAAAGAAAGTGCCAACAAATAGTCTGTACTCTCGAAAAATCCTGTCCATCATCCGGTTAAATGTCGCAGGAGCATTGGTTAAGCCAAAAGGCATCACCAAAAACTCAAATAACCCAAAAGTCGTCCGAAAAGCTGTCTTGTAGACATCTCCTGGTGCTATCCTGATCTGATGATATCCACTCTTCAAGTCAATCCTGCTAAAGCACGAGGATCCCTGTAACCTGTCGAGTATATCATCGATCCTAGGAATCGGAAATCTGTTCTTGATGGTGATTTCGTTGAGAGTGCTATAATCGATACACATTCTCCAAGATCCGTCTTTCTTCAAAACCAACAACACTGGAGAGCAATACGGTGAAGTACTAGGCTGGACAAGACCCTTTTCCAAGAGGTCTTTCACTGAGTTCATAATCTTTTCATTCTGTACTCGGCTCACACGATAAGGTGGCCGATTCGGTGGCGTGCTTCCAGATATCAGATCAATGGTATGATCTTCAAGTCCTCTCAAAAGCAATCGGCATGAGCGTGGAGAAAAAAAATCTTGGCGTTCTTTTCTTCAGGTCAAAACATATTCAACTTTTATCTATCGTTCAGTTCTCCCAAAAGAATGAGTAAGAAAACTGAAGTTCATCAAGTACAATCTCTAAGCCCTTCATTTATTTATCAAAGTCGCTTTCTCGGCCCGGTAGTCAACCACGGCATAGTTCTTGTGGTACCAAGGGATCCCGAGTAGAACGTCACTCACGTGCCCTGAACACCCCTGTCATTGCAAACGAAGTTTGCCAATGCTCGGTGTAATGGCAACATCCCATCCGGGTGCCAGTCGAACTACCTCCGCCTGTGGCGTCAGTCTGTCGGGCGTAGTTCCAAATCGAGCCGCCAATTCCAAGTGAAAAGAAGTTGGCCTTGGCTCCTTCAAAAGAGCTTCCTGATCCTTCACTTTGCCCTGAAAGCGGCAAAGTTTGTACTTTCATTCATTAGATTCGGTGCAGGTCCCACGCCATGTGGTACCAGTTCTGCTGTTCTATCTGCCTTTTCTGCCACATTCCTCAGCTGCTCTCGAACTCTCAGACCTGTCGTCATCTTTATCATTTTGTTCTTTCTGTGCCTTATCAGGGCACTTTGCGGAAATATGTCCATGTTCCCCGCATCCAAAGCACTTCCCCTCTCTGATGAAGCGAGCTCTCTCCTCAGGAGTAAGCTTGGGTCGTGCATCCTTTTTTTTTTCTGTGGACTGCTCTTTTTCATTCTACTTTCATTCCCAGAAGTCTGTTCGGCTCGTTGTGTCATGGCCTCATCTGTGGGGTAGGTCAGACTGCCAGAGTGAATGGCAAAGCCCCGCTTCGCATGACTCATCAACTCCTGAATAGAAGCCGACTTCTGTTCCAAGCAGCGATCTCGGATCTCTGTAGGTAGACCCAAGGTAAACCGCTCAATCTGTTCTCTGAACGAGATCTTCTTGAATGAAGAGGCGGGTAGAAAAGAGCTCCAGAATCTTTCACAATAAGAATTCACTGTATCGCTCTTGGTCATCCGGAGATGGTTCCAAGCAGCTCGTATATCTCGCTCAAACTCTTGAGTCAACCAAGAAGAAATAAAAAGCCTCTTGAATTTCAGCCATGTAACGGGCACAGTCTTGCTTAATAGAAGCGTGGACCACCAAGTACGAGCATTCCCCTCAGAGTAAGAGGCAGCTCTCCGAATCTTGGAGTGCTCTGAATAGCGTCCTCCCGCGAAAGCGATGTCAAACTGCTGTATAAAAGACAAAGCCTTCGAAGCATCTGAGTATCCTGAAAAGTATCAAACTTGATCGAGTGGCCACCTTCCTTAAACTCTCGGACTTTCTTGCTGTTATCTTCGAGAAAGTCATACTGGTTGGCTTTGTAAAAATTCTTCTTGTTCGCATAAAACTTTCCCGTCATCGGAATCTGAGCTGTCTGTAGACGAGTCCTCAGTAGAACTGTCAGTCTCTGGGCGAGATGTAGCCTTCTTTGCCTTTTTCTTGTCCGTTCCGAAGCTTTGTGTCTTGCTTCGCTTTTTGCTTTTTTTTCTGTCTTCTTCGCTCTAATCCGAGGAGCTAGAAGAACTGTCAGAAGAAGAAGAAGAAGAACTGGGTACTCCTTCAAATCGAACACGCTTCTTCCGTTTCTTTGCTTTGTCGAATGTCGACTGACGACCCAAATATCCCGGGAAGTCAGTACCTTTGTTCTGCTTTTTGCCGTGCTTTTTGCCTTTCTTTTGCACGTCGAAAAGCTGAGCAATCCGTGCATCAACCACGTTCTCCAGTTCCTTCTCCGTATATTTCTTGGAGGCAGAAGGTCTCTTGAGAGCGGGTTTCGGGAGTGGTGTTGTGGTTCTCTGCCACTCTGTCTGTACCTCTTCCAAAGAGGTCTGATTCATATATTTTGCCATCTTCGGGTCCTTGGCAAAATTGAGCATCATCTTTGTTGCATCACCAATCAATTGACGACGCTCCATCTCTCTTTGCTCCGCCTGAGTAGGCCGAGGTGGGCCATACTCTCTGCCTGAATCTTCGTTGTGATCCCAGCCCGCATCTCCAGATGCAGAGGGAGTCGACTGATCATTGCCTGAAGCCATAGGTGCCGCGGAAAAAAAAAATTCGGGGATCGGATTTCCCGTAGAAGAGAAATCGGCCGTGCTTTGATACCACTGTAACAAACTTGGACACTCCAAGTCAAGAATCAACCGCGACAGCACCAAATAACCACTTCAAAACAATTCACAGATCACAATAGATTTGCACTGGCCCGGCGGAGTTCCGTGCCTAGAGATATTGGCCCCAAAGACTGGCGCCCCTTCCGGTATTTCTTTTTGTATTAATCAATCATCAAAGTACAAGAGAGCGGTTAGGGTTTCACTCTCAGACTCTGCGTCCAGATGCCCTGAGAAGTGAGGCCCTCACCACTAATTTAAAGGTTACAAGGGATGCCCAAAAGCAGAGCCCCAAAAGCTTTTAAAATCAAAAGCATCAGTTCTCTCTCTCTCTTAGAGTCTTTTCTCTTTTTTTTTTTTAATAAAAAAAAGCAAAAGCAAAATTCGCGTCGCTCATCATTTTCCAAAAAAATAAAAAAAATAAAAAAAAAAATATATATTTTTTAATAATCCGCCTCCGCGATTTCCGGAATTTAGGTTTTTTGGCAAAAATTAGGGTTTGCAGGAATTTTAGGGTTTCTGGCAGAAATTAGGGTTTTTGCTGTCCGCCACGTCATCACTTTGTGACACCCTGCACTCTGCGCAGCCAGCTAGCGCGCAGCCCGCCCAGCCATCCTCTGCCCACCTCAGCCCTCGCCTTCAGCCTTCAGCCTACCCCAGCCCCCATTCAGTTCAGCCCGCCCGCCTCAGCCCTCAGCCTGCTCGCCGCCCCTAGCTCTCCCGCCCGTCCGCCCCTTGCGTTCCTGCATTCATTCTTTCGTCTCCCTCCCCATCCTCTCTGTTAAGCTCGCAGGAGTCTGTCCCTGCAGCCTTCTCGGAGCTTTGTGTCATTTTCGCCCTCTTTGACTCAGCAACAGACACAATGGCAGCCTCTTCTCCACCTCATATTTGGACCTGGAGGCATCCAGGGCGGGGTATGTATGACTATTGCAAATTCTTTGCAGCAGGTCATTGTGGGTAGAGGGATTATTGTGCCAGGCAGGGCTCAGTGGATCACTATGCAGGTTCAGGGTTGCCTCGTAGGCTTCCTGAACATCTATGCGCCCAATGTGGTGTGTACGTGCAGAGTTTTGGTCTCAGATTGTTCAGTCTTGCCGTAGGTAGAGGAATGGTGCATTGGGGGTGACTTCAACATGTTGGAGGACCCCTCTGACAGGATTGGTGGTAGCCATACTATTGTGCATGGAGTTGAGTTGGCAGCTTGGAGAGGGTTTGTATCACTTTGCCTGTTTCAGATGTGTGGCAGCATTCTAGCTTTGTGAGGCCCCCAGACAGCCTGGCCTTCTCTCGTTCGGACCGCAGAGTGGGAGGAGTGAATCTATCTCGGATAGATCGCTTCTATAGTCGTGACGACTTCTGTGACTTGGGGTGGGACTTTTGGCATTCTGGCTGGGACTTCCTTTTCGGACCATGCACCAGTGATCCTCACAGTCGTTGATAGGAAGAGGAGGGGGAGCACGATGCTTTGCATCCCTGATAGGGTCTTGCTGGACTCTGCGCTCAAGGAGCGTGTGGTGGCTCTTTGGACAGAGAGCTTAGACATGCAGGATTCTCTTGTTGACAGAGTGGCCTCAGGACTTGCTCAGCTCAGTCGTCTCTTTCTTCAGGAGTCTTCGGCTCGCCTGGCTACAGCGAGGGAGGAGCAGTGTCTCCGACACGGCATTGCTTGCTTGCAGAGGGTGGAGGAGCAGTATCCAGACAGTCCTTGGTTGGAGGAGCAGTTGGAGCAGGCTCGCCAGGAACAAGTTAGCACAGAGGAGAGGCGCCATGAGTTTGCTTTCCATTGACAAGCATCTCAGTGGACCCATGTGGGTGATAGAGTGACATGCGCTTTCTTTGAGGCAGTGGGACCCTGGCATACGCATGCCAAGGTCAGTCAGTTGAGGAGGCCCGACGGGTCAGTTGCTTTAAAGCCAGAGGACATGCGTGCAGTTGCTACTGACTTCTACCATGATCTACTATCTGCAGAGCCTCAATTAGAGCGTCAGGATGCATGCAGAGAGTAGGTGTGGGCACAAATGCCTTGTCTTGTGACTGAGAAGATGCGCCAGAGGCTTGAGCTACCTCTTCAGCTAGAGGAGCTACACGTAGCTCTTAGAGCACTCTCCCGTGGTAGCTGTCCAATTGAGGATGGTTTGACTCCCAACTTCTTGGAGTACTGGGACTTGCTTGGCTTAGATCTCTGCAGCGCTTTTCAGTACATCCTGCGCATAGGAGAGATGCCTGACAGCATGAGTGAGGGCCTGATTTACCTCATTCCCAAGGAGGGAGGCTCCTTGGATGAGATTCGACGGTGGCGACCCATCACCATCCTCAACTCATCCTACAAAATTCTTGCCAAGGCTGCGAGTTTGAGGATTCAGCCACTTCTAGAGAGCATTATACATGGGACACAAACATGTTTTGTCAAGGAGGGTAGTATCCTTGACAACATCTTTACCGTTTGGGAGGCTTCTGCCCTCGCGCGGCTCCGTGGTGAGGATCTGGTGATACTTCTTCTCGATTTTGAGAAGGCCTACCATAGAATTGACTCGGACTTTTGGAGGGCACTCTACGCAGGATGGGCTTCTCAGATGCTTGGATCAAAGGTGTGTCAGCTCTGTACAGACGGGCACACAGTCAGGTACTTTTGTCAGGAGGTAGAGGTGATCATTTCATGCTCACACGTTCGGTCAGACATGGCTGCCCTCTTGCCTCCTTCCTCTTTCTGTTCTATGCTGAGGCAATGAGCAGGTTTTTGGTTTCACAGCAGGTTGGTTTGCGTGGCTTAGCGCTCCCTATTCGGGGAGATGAGCTACTGGATGCTGAGTTTGCAGATGACTCAGCCTTGTACTTGCATGGTCAGGAGGCCAACCTTCACAGGTGTGAGCAGGCTCTTGAGACTTTTGTTTGTGCATCAGGCGCACGGATCGGCTGGAGAAAGACAGTGGCTTTCTCGGTTGGTAGTGCTCCTACGCCTGATTGGATGCCAGGTGAGGGTTTCAGATGGATTCCCCCAGGGACTTCAATTCGATACTTGGGTTGTCAGGTTGGCTTGAACTTGTCTCCGGAGCAGCAGATTGCTCCCCTCCTCCTATCCATCAGGAGGAAGTTGTTACATTGGAGCTCTGCACGACTTTCTCTGGCAGGCAGAGCTGTATTGGTCAACTTGGTGTTTTTGGCTACTATGTGCTACATCACTTCTTCTTGGATCTTTTCGAGTTCTTGCATTAGCCAGGTAGAGAGGCTAATCAGGAACTTCCTTTGGTCAGGGCCTGACACTCAGATAGCCCGGGCCAAAGTGGCATGGCAGGTCATCATTCTTCCTTGTTCTCAGGGAGGGTTGGGGATCATAGACCCAGCACAACAGAGCAGAGCCCTTCTAGGGAAGTTTATCGTCGGAGGACTTCTTCTAGGAGAGGATCCCTGGAAGGAGTTCTTGCTTCAGCGGCTTAGTGCTAGAGTGCCTCAGGCTGGAGGCCCCTGGCAACCTTCGACCTGGATGGATTTTCACAGAGATGCGCAGAGTTGGCTTGAGCAAAAGACTAGAGGATTGTTTCGTTGTGAGTGTGCTCCGATCCTGGGAGCAGTTGCGGAGAGGCCTGGAGCAGCGTTAGCCTACTTGCACAAAGGAGCACTTGAGACAGCCCCTTGTTTGGAATCCCATGGTTAGCACTCAGAGAGGCCACTTGGTTGGTAGTCGGCCTTATGTTTCCTGGGGTCCCATGGCAGAGGGTCCATCACGCACTTTAGGTGACTGGCTACAGTTTTCAGGCTTGTCAAAGGAGCTTCAAGGCATCCAGCTACAGGGCATGAGAGGGATGCAGAGCATGTGTCAGGACATCTCAGAGGTAGTATCAGCTGAGTGGCTCACACCTCTGGAGTCAGCAGCGCCCAGTTGGATGGGGGCCTTCACGCGACTCGAGGTTCTCATCTCAATTTGGGCTTGCTCAAAGATTGTACCCTCCTTGTTTTTTGAGCTACAAGGTGAGGGATGCTTACACCGAGTTTCAGTAGAGGCCCCACAAGTGGTAGAGTGATGTTTTCAGAGGATCCGAGTGGTGGGCATCTGCGGGAGGACTTGTGTCATACATCTTGACCCAGCAGCTCTTGAGACTGGCCATTGGAGATTGTGGGCTTGGGAGAGCTGTCCATTGGCACGAGTTCAGTGGGATCTTGGAGAGTGGTTTTGGAGGGACCCTTTCACCTCAGCAGACCATCTAGGTGCCCTTTCTTTCAGTACAGTGTTCGACTAGGACGTCACATACTGGTAGCAATGAGAGAGGCTCGTCTTGCTACAACGCCTCATTGGCAAGAGGAGGGTCTCACAACTAAGTTCTTGGCAGCTTTTTGGGAGAGGTTGTGGGACTCCCGATAGCCGAGGCGAGTCACTTTGTTCCAGTGGCTGGTTGCACACTGAGCTACAGCAGTTGGGGAGCTAGCTTGTACATAGTGGTCTCTCGGCAGCATGTGCAGCTTGTGACCATCTTGTGGAGAGTCAGCGTCACTGGCTTTGGGACTGTCCTTTGGCACAGCAGGTTTGGCTTCGTGTTCTTCGGCTGATGCTAGCTCTTTCCACAGCTCGGCAGTACACTTGGGGGGCAGCTGTTTGGTCCACTCTCACGGGCTCGACACTTCAGTTTGAGCTATCCTCCACCAGCAGGATGATAGTGATGCAGGGGGGTTCCTAGGATTTTTGCTAAAGACTACACCGATGTGCGCGGAGTAGATGCTGTTCAACACAAAATTGAGTTGAAGCCAGAGGCCACACCTAAGGCTCAGAAGCTACGAAGGCTAGGAGTCTTCAAGGAGCAGGCTTTACTCAAGGAGGTAAGAAAGCTTCTAGCAGCGGGTTTCATTTATCCAGTGGAGAATTCATAGTGGGTCTCTTGCATGGTGCATGCAAAGCACGTAACATTAACAAATACGGATTTAGTCTTAGCAATAAATTTAGGAAATGAAGGATGCCTTCATAAGATGTAGTTTATCCCATGTACTCTCTCTTCATGAGATTTGTAATCATTTTCTAAATATCAAATGGCAAATTTTTACCATTCCGTGCAATTGTTCAATTTGTAAATTGTTTTTTACAAGTATTTGAAGCTCACAGAGTGAGTGGTGGATCTTTGGATAGAGGGCTTGGACATGCACGACTCCTCTACTGATAGAGTGGCATCTGGACTTTCTTAGTTTAGTCGCTTCTTTCTCTAGGATTTTACGACTCACCTGGCTGCAGTAAGGGAGGAGGACAAGCATCTCCAATGGAGTGTGGCTTCTTTGCAATGGATGCAAGAGCATCACAGAGACAATCCTTGGTTGGAGGAGTAGTTGAACAGGCTCCCCAAGAGCTAGCTAGAAAAGAGGAGAGGTGCCATGAGTTTTCTTTTCATCCACAAACATCTCAGTGGACCCAAGTGGGTGACAGAGTGACTAGGGTGTTCTTTGAGATAGTGGGACCCAGTCATGCGCACACCTATGTCACCCAACTGAGGAGATCCAATGGCTCTACACTCTAGCCTGCTACAAAGCTTACTCCACAGGAGTGGTGCAGTGAGAGAGAGGAGTGTTGGGAGCTCATCTGCGGCCTCACTTTGGTTCATCTGGCGGGCCCGTTGCTTCCGCATCTTCGAGGCTCGCCCTGTACCACCAGCAGAGACTGTTCGGGATCTTTGGCTAGAGCTGATCCATACTCTCAGAGGACAGTTTGAGAGACTCCAGGGCAGCTCCAACTGCATGCGGGAGCACAGAGAGGCTTTCCTTCGACTCTGGCGCCCTGGGTCTTTTTTCACCATGGTCCAGGGTGTGCTCAGATGGCACTACTGTCCACCTGTGTGGCTTTTCCCTCCTCCCATCTCTTGATTTAGCCTCATTGTACATATGCTGTTTTTTCATTGGGAGAGTCTCCTCATCATGATTGTTGTAGCCCTCTCTTGTAGAGGTGGTTGTAGCCCTATGAGCAGTTTCATCAACTAATAGAAGGATCTCTTTCTCGGAAAATAAAAGTACAGTTGCTCGGGGGCTTAGAGGCACTTTTGGGCCAGAGAGTGGCCCGGGGTCTTATTTAAAGGCCCTTGGCCATGGAAAAGCAGTTACATGAAAAGCCTTCAAACTCAAACGTGCTTTCCCCCAAATGCTGGTGCTACTTGCAGATAGCGTAAAATACGGAAATCTGTACGCTGCCACGTTAGCACAGCCAACGTAATCCCGGCCGTCCGTACAGCCTGTCAGCGTAAGTCATGGCGATCCGTACAACCAGCCTGCCAGCTCCATGGTTAATTTTCTAGTGTCCCTAGGGCCTTGTCGGCAGGTACCCATAAGTTGGAACAACATAAGTTTGGTTTTTGTCCATTAGGCATGCCTCGTCATCAGTTTGTGACACATCGCATGTCTTGACTTAGAAAGGAGTTCCCTTTTCTTGGGGACCGTCGGAAATTGCAGCCTTTCAGACTCTCAAGGAAAAGTTGACAACGGGTCCAGTGTTGACTTGCCAAACTTGCAAAAGCCCTTTGAGGTTTACTGTGATGCTTGTGGTTGCAGTTTGGGAGCAGTCTTGATGGCGGAGGGCCATGTTATAGCTTACGAGAGCAGGATGTTCTGATGTCCTGGACGCACTTATAAACCCTTTGAGGTTTACTGTGATGCTTGTGGTTGCAGTTTGGGAGCAGTCTTGATGGCGGAGGGCCATGTTATAGCTTACGAGAGCAGGATGTTATGATGTCCTGGACGCACTTATAAACCCTTTGAGGTTTACTGTGATGCTTGTGGTTGCAGTTTGGGAGCAGTCTTGATGGCGGAGGGCCATGTTATAGCTTACGAGAGCAGGATGTTCTGATGTCCTGGACGCACATATTTATAAGAAAGAACTTGAATGCTGTTGCGGTTTCTCACCAAAGGAAGTCTCTTGGAGTGCTCTTATAGGAGGATATGCCAAGCAAGGACAGGTTGAGGAAGCTTCAGACCGTTTTTGTTGGATGCAACCCGAGGGCACCTCCCAACTGCTATCAATTGTCTTCGTGTGCTCAATGCATGTTGCCACTAAGGTATGCTCGATGACATCCAAATGTGTTTTAATAGAACATACCAGACAAAGAGCACTACACTTGCATGGTTGACCTTTCTAGGTGGGGACATGTCATTTTTGACAAAGCTATGAGAGTAATTTAGACAATGCCATCATCTAATAATTATGCAGTTTGGTCGACTCTTCTAGGTGCTTGTGGAATATGGGAAAATGTGGAGCTTGGATGATTGGCCTTTTGAGCATATAATAGAATAAGAGAAATTCAATGCTGCAACATGTGTGCGAATGAGCAATACATATGCAACTCCTGGCATGTAGGAGGCATCACAAAATATTTGATGCATGATGATTAAGAATGGTGCTCGAAAGCAGTTAGGACATAGCTGATAGGATGTAGCTTTTGGACTCATGCCAGTAGAAATACTCAATGATTTGTTTGATGGAGATACCGAGTATTCGCAAGGTAGAACTAGTTGCAAGAGATCATATGCACACCTACAACGCTACTTCGAGACCCTTACCACTGCAGAAGGAGCCGCCTCAGCCCTGCTAACTGCTGGACTGCCAACGTGATGGCTCGCTTGCTCTTTAGTTAAAGATTTCTGATGGGGAACTCCTGGAAACTAATGTATATGAATCGACAACAGCTCTCTCCCAAGTTTCATGGCAGTTGGCTTTCATAGCTAAGGTTCTCTCTCTTTTACGCTTCTCAGAGTTTGTGGTTAATGATTATCCTTTAAGCGTCACCTATTCTGGTCTGTTTTAAGTAGATGTGAAGTGAGGTCTAGTCAGGGGCTTTTGCAGATTACAAAGGTCTGAATAATGTTAACGTCAAGAATAAATTTCCGTTATCTATGACTTGCAGGCTAAAATTATAGCAACTGAAGGCAGTTGCTTTCTTATCGACGACATGAGCTTGGTGCCATTGCCATTGTTTATGCGATGATCTTATTCTTCTTGTTTAGGCAGTCTGTGAAATGTACAAACAAGGTTTTGCGGAGTCTTGTCCTTGTTGTGGATGACTTCAAAGTTGAGTTCCTTTTTGAAGTTTTGTTTAAGTTTTTTGTGATTATATACCCATCTCTTTTGTTTTAAGTCATTTTTAAGTAACGGTTGTCGTATTATTGTTGTACAAATCAAATATGATTATTATTAATGTAGTTTTGCATCAGTCACGTCTTTTCTTTATGTGTCTTTTGTGGAGGTGTTTTAGGCCTTCTGTTCGTTTGTAAGTTGTTTTTTCGGATATTACGAAGGTATGCATATTAGTCACATCTGGAGGGCTTGGAAGCTTTGATCTGGTGAAGTTCTAGGGGGCCAAAAGAGAATTGAGTTTGAGGGTGGGAAGCCTTGTGCTTCCTCTAATTTTCAAAGAGCCTTATGGTAACAGTCCAGTTGCTTGGACTCCTGCATATTCACACCTGGAGATGCTTGTGGGCTTTTGCATTTGGAAATGCTTGATGAATTACAAGAAGGGACCTTCTCTGCTGATTGGCCAAGTCTTGCGGCGTCCCTGGCATGGGAGTGGATTGTGGACAGTGGTGCCTCTCAGTATGTTTCCATCTCTGTGCAGTTCTTTACCCGTGAATTGGCTCCTTGTTGGCTTTTGGGAGCTTGGGCAATGAGGCGTTCATGGTAATCGTACATGAAGGCCTCATCAGAACCTCTTATGTTATTCAGGTGCTCTTCTGGTCTTCACTATTTATTGAGAATAGGAGTCAAGGTCGCTATTACGGTCTAGCGATTCTATTTGTAGAATTGGCAAAGCTGGACAGTGACGACGCATTACCGCCTTCAGTGCGGTCTCTAAATCTTCTATGTTTCTTTACTTCTGTCGTTTCCTTTTCAAGAAGTGGAATTAAATAGTTATGATTGAATTAAGGTTGTGCTTCCTGTCCTGTGTTTGTGATATGAGAGACCAAAGAATCTTCTTAGCCCTATCACACAAGTACAATATATACATCCGTTGCCTGCATGCCAGACGTACTGCTGCATTGGTCTCAAAAGACAACACTAATGAGAAATGCAAGCCTGCAGTGGGAAGATGCGGGGAACGGTACGTATGAGAGACCACGCTTATACATTATCCAATATACTTTGTCACCGTTGTCGAGAATCCATGGCAGCTCCGCAAAAGGCTTGGCTATTGACTTCTTTTTATCACTCTTATCACATTGGAGCTGATTGAGCCAACAAATTTCAGAGCACTTAGCGTGTTTTTTAATTGGGGTGGAACCATGTGGTCCAGCATTTGAACTACAGAGCCTCTTGTAATGCTTCTCACTTCCAGCATCCTTCCCGAAGCATAAAATGCAGTCGCATATCTGATTGCACATAGTATGCAAGATTTATCCTATAATTCCAAACAAGTAGGTTTCATCTTGCTTATGTCCTTCAGAAGGAGGGAGGGTGCTCCAAATGGAACCATGTTATCACTTTTTTTTTTTTTTGTTGAATTTGGAGGTTAGAACTCGCAATTTGTGGCACTGTCAATGGCTCTTGCAAGGATGTCTTGGACCAGAAGCAATAGTTATTGCTCTCATGTAATGTACAATCAGCCTTGTGCTCTAAAAAATCATCCTGACATACAAAGTTTAGTACGACAAAAGTAACTGAAGCACATTGTATTGGTCTTATTGTAAGTCAACAATGAGGTAACTAGTCTGTTGGGTATGGTAGCTAATTTGAACCTATTATAGGTCAAAGATGACACAAAATACATCTTGAAAATACTTGGAAAGAGAGGATATCTTAGCCATAACCCACCCTGCCCGATAGAAAATGATAGCCTTCTTTTACCTTAATTTGGTAACGAAGAGTACTACAATCAATGAACTTTAGATGTACACATTTCTTCCATTATAAACAATAACAGCATGCATATTCGCAGTGTAGACCAATGTTCATCTTGGGAGTGCGAGTTCACCTAAATAATGTGTAGCAATCTTAAGCACAAGCTAGTCTAATTATAGTGACCAATCAGCAATAGTAGTGTGCTACCTCTAAGACACATCAAGGATAAGCTCATGGATTGCATCACTGTAAGTTGACATCATATAGTGTGTTGCACCACTTGTAATCTCATGCTTTGTGAACTACTCACATTGCTTGTGGCTCCTTGATTCGAGGCAACACAGACACTCTCCTCCCTCCCTCCCCCCCCCCGCCAACACACACACGTTCCTTATTTTTGACACATTCGTTTTCTTAGTTTTCACTAACAAAATCCAGGGAAGAAGTTGTTTGCACGTGCCACTCCGTCTCTACTATCATGTTTATTTTTGGCAAGCTTGTTGCTTGGTTCATAGTGAGCCTGTTGAATTCAGGCACCTGCTATAATGGACGGACCGCCAACGTGATGGCTTCTAGGACAACATGCCCACTGAAGAAGCTAAGAATTGTACTTGTTGTATGTAACAGAAGGGTACCTCCCCGACTGCAATCACTTTTCTTAGTGCGCTCAATGCATGTAGTCACTTGGGTTTCTTCAATAAGGGCCAATTTTTTTTTGATAGCATGAGGAAATATGAGGCATCATACCAGACACAAGGCAGATAGACAAGGCATTTTGGAAAAGCTATGTCATTCAGTTTTCCTTTGCATTGTCCACTTCACCTCCACTATCATGTTTATTTCCACCAGTGAGCCCATAAGGCACATTTCGTGCAACTTGTGTGCACCGGAGAGAGACATTTAATTGAGTGGTGAGTAATCACTTATATTTTTTTCTTTTTGACACTGAGAACGCAGTGAATGAATGCATTGAGAATCACATTTTTTCGTGGGAATGACATGTTTCCACGTTTTTATAAAAATTGGGGAGGATTGTGCAAACGCCCCCATGCAAGGAAACTTTTATGTTTTCTTTCTTTTCCAAACATAAAAAGGGAGCAACATTTAAAAGAGAGCATGTTACAAATGATTCATATCACCAGTTTAAATAAATTTTAACCCTAAATGATCCATATCATCAGTTAAAATAAATTCAAATCCTTCTTATGGCTCTTTTGCGAGGGACATTGCAATCATAACTTACTAGAGATGGTACCAAGTAAAAAACAATGTAATATGCTTTGATAAAAGGTAACAAGCTCTCTCTCTCTCTCTCTCTCTCAATGTAATATGCTTTGATAAAAGGTAACAAGCTCTCTCTCTCTCTCTCTCTCTCTCTCTCTCTCTCTCTCTCTCTCTCTCTCCCCATTTTCTTCTTTAAGGATGCATACTCTTGCTAAATTTCATACGACGGAACCACTAATTTATACACATATTCTTATACAAATGACAAGAATGCACACAATAGAGTGAGATTGAGTCAAAGAATTAATACAATCTAAAAGCTAAGTACAAATTTGAACATGCTCTTCTCTAATCCATTTGATTTGACGTCAACTCATTATGAATAAGGCTAACAATGTACTCTAGTTCCTTTCTATATGGTATGAGGAGGTTCCTATCTTATATCATTCGCATGCGGAACACTTTCAGAAGTTCTCTTATAAGAAGCATACAAAGTGGTGTGTGTCAACACACAACATACTCAAGGATTTTAAGTTGTTAAAGGAATGTATTTATTTGAAATCCAAGAGTATGGAAAAGCTTTTTTTGAAAAAGAGAAAAACATGGCACCTCTCAACACCACCAAAATGAATCAAAGCTTACTCCTTTTGGTCTTGACCGTTGATGAAATGCAAGATGTAATTGTTGATGACAAGGGTTCTAAGTTGTTAAGGAAAGTATTTATTTGAAGTCGAAGAGTATGCAAAGGCTTTCTTAGAAAAAGAGGAAACATGGCACCTCTCAACACCCTTTTAAAATGAATTGAACCTTGCTTCTTTTGGTCTTGATGGTCGAGGAAATGCAAGATGTCATTATTGACAACACTCAAGGGCAAAAACTCAATCTCTTTAGACATCTTATGGGAGTAAAAGTACTAGTGTGGTCAAAGAAGAAAAAGAAGTAGTGTCTATTCCTTAGAGCTGTCCTGTTACATAAATTTGTCTGCTAACAAGATTGTAGAGTGCATAGGATCTTTGGAATCCTTCATCATTTGCAAGTTGAAGAGCCAAGAAAATGCCACATGTTGAGAAGAACTATTTTTTACTGGATAAAATAGGGTAACCAATAGTCTATTGCCACTTTTTCCACGGAAATGGTGGAAAAAAAACCTACAACTTGACCAGAATTCATGCTTACAACTCTAGAAACAAATTTATCCTCCAAATCTCATAGTTATTGGTGGGCAGGATGGTGCTCTCATAATAGGTTATGAGATTATGCAGGAAGAGTGCCACCATAATACTCTCCTTACATTAGCCAGATGTGTGGAATCTCTACAGAACACACGAAATACTCTACCACGAGCAAGAAAATGAGACATGCATACCTTTGATGGTGTCCATGTGATGAGAGAGAGAGAGAGAGAGAGAGAGAGAGAGAGAGAGAGAGAGAGAGCACATGCACACCTCCTACAATGGACTGCTATGCATGCATGCAAGCAGAGGGGAGAAGGGAAAACAAGAGATACATGGAGCACTAAGTACAATCTCCCCCGTGAAAGTGAGTATTCCCTCATGCACATATTTATTTATAGATTTTAGTTAATGCTAAAAAATGATTACAAATTGTCAACTTGGATAATCTCAATTGATATATGATTGTCCTGCAAGGCATAAATTGTCCAAGAATGTGGCAAAAATTACATATCAAAAATACAATGTATCAAAATAAAAGCTTACAAACTATGCCTTTGGTCTTTCATATACTGCATATTTCAGTGTTTCATACTAACAAAATAAGTAGTATGCGGCATATCTTGATGTATCAAAATATCATTGGTGAAAGTGATCAACTAATATCCATCAATACCAAGTCCAAATCCATAACAATGTCATCATCATTATCATAAACCAAATCCAATTCCATATTAAAATAATTCAAATCATTTCAATTATATGCCCGAATTGACAACATCACACTCGTAGTGGTGGCGGCCAGTCATTGTAATATGATTTTGAGATCAGTGTTGATTAAATTGGCGAATTGACACCAATTGTGCGTGTTACCTAAACTGACAAATATGCACTTGTGCTACCTAAACTGGTGGATTTCCACTTATTTTGCTTAAATTGTTGAATTTGCATTTATGGTTATGCTGCCTAAATCGATGAATCTGCACCAATGTTGCCCAAAGTGGTGGATTTGCATTTATGGTTGTGCTACTTAAATTGATGAATCTATTTTGTTTAATAGAGTGGATCTGTATTAAATTCTTGAGTCTATATTATAAGGTCATGTTGCCTAAATCGATGAATGTGCACTTATACGGCTTAAACCGACGATGATGGTTGTACTACCTAAATCTCAGCCTTTGCACTAATGTTGCTTAAATCGACGATGATGGTTGTGCTACCTAAATCTCACACTTTGCACTTATGTTGCTTAAACTGGTAGATTTGCATTTATGGTCATACTGCTTAAATTGGTAAATCTACATTGGTGCTGCTTAAACCAGTGGATCTGCACTAAGTAAATTATATAATGTTGCTTAAATTGGTAAATCTACATTGGTGCTGCTTAAACCAGTGGATCTGCACTAAGTAAATTATATAATGCTTAAACCAATGAATCTATGTACATGTGACCAATGGACTCAATTTGACTTCAAATTGAGTGAGGGAGGAAGTACAATAGTATTGTTTAACATTGTTACAATTTTCCTACTCATTTGAACTTAGTGACCGTACCAAGAATGATCTTTTTAGATGCACATAGTTAGAATGATTAGTAAACCAACAAACCAACTGAGAAAATTCAAACCACCATGTAATAACTCAAGTATGCAAAACAATAACATTCGTATTGGTAGATTAGTAACAAAAGTCAAAATTAGGAAAATTTGATGAGCAATACAACAATCACAACATGGTGTTTGCATGAATGTGTAGAAAAAATCATTCCCTTGTGTAGATCTTCATGCTTACTTGCAAATAGTAACGTGATAATAAAAGTTAAGGTGAGTATTATACTGTATGATATAAATCTATTTTTTAAAGGTGTGGTTGGCAATGCTGCTTAAAAGAAATTGAACAATATGCATTATTTGGATAAGTTTGAGTAGAGAAAAACTCACAAGTACTGTTAGTTATTCCAAATTACCTCCACTCATGTGTTTTGGTGGTTTACCTCCAAATGTATACTTTAAAGACAAAGCACTAAAGATGTTGTTCTATTAGATTCAACTATACACCAATGTCTAAAGAGATGGTGAGATGCATTAGATACACATACATAAGAGAATTAACACAATCGAACAATCTCTCCAATCCAAAAATGTATTGATAGGAAATAAATTTAAACACATTTTTTATGAAAGCTATCTTTTACTCTCTAATATATTAACATCTTGGAATTCCATATTCAATATGTGCAAAAATGTGATTGTCTGATATTGTCCAAACTAGTATCAATTGAAAGGAAAAACTAAAAATAAAAATGAATACACCTTCTATAGTGTGTCTTGTATCTAAAGAGAAGGATTTAAAATTTCTTATACTTTGGTGACATATCAATTGTCTCCCAATAGGTCATAATCACAACATTTAATGAGGTGCAATACATGCATTGAACTGTTGCTTAAACAATCAGACACAGTGTAGGTGAAGATAGCCAAATAGCCAAACAACTAGCATGCCTTTGTGAAGGTGAAAATATTCATCAAAGGGCATAGATAAGCAAAATGTAGTACAATCTTATATCCAATGTAGATGCGTTCATACTTCTATAAAGACTCAGACTTGTTAAAAATAACCTTTCATGACATTACACATTTGGATTGTTCTCGGGTGTGATGCTTATTTTGTTCTCGATATTTTTTAAACATTTTTTGCCATAATTTTACTACTGACAAGGGCAAAGACCATAATTTTAGGGTGAAAATACCTTAATTGATGCTATACAATAATACACTGTGGGCCATATGGCTTCTTTCTAGATGCTCATGGGAAATAATGTTTGCAAAGTTGGACAAAAAATGGCCTCTATTGTATTTTATTTATGATTACAATGTTCATAAAATCGACCAAAAGTAGAAAATCTTGATGGTTTAATGAGGCGACCAATAAAATTTTATGAGTTAAAATCAGTAAATGCTTCAAATTTCAATACATGTTTTAAGGGAGATTTCACAAAAAAATTTATTTTTTGAGCGTCTTCCAAATCACTAGACGGGCTTGAGACTTGATACGATATTTTACCTTGGCAATGCAGGGAATGCCCGCCTCTGCTCAACTAATGATAAATATCAGCTAGGTTGGTTGCATGTAGGTGTACGTGATCGATAGAGCCGATCACGACGCTTTTTGGGGGGCACCATGTATTTTACTGTTATGACCAGTAGTGTGTCAGGCTTCATAACGTTTCCGCATGAGGTCCTCCCCCCCAAGAAGAAGATCAGCCAACGTTTTTGGATCGGCCAGACAAGCGATGGGATATGCTGAGTTTTCACCGCGGAGAAATCCTTCTCAACTTGTGTTTTTGCTCTTCCGCATGGAGATCAACCTCTTGGCATCTAGTGCCAACCTTTTCAGGGACTTTCGTCATCGAAAAACCGTCTCTAGCACTTGCGTTTTTAGCCAGCAATTTGCCTTTTTGGCAAATGTGCGTTTTCAGGGCTGAAATGCTTGTGTTTTTTGACAATAGGGCATCATTTTTTGCAAGAGAGGGGGAGTGCTAGCCACACCCACTTGGATGTTGCCTTCCTACCCGGCTTGGCATCCGGTGCCTTGCCGACGACAAACCTCTTCAATCCTTCAGATTTGAGCCATAAACAACTGGTGTTTTCTCTGTTGACAGCCCATCAAGGATATTGACTTTGATTCACCACCCTCCCCACACCCACTGCACCTCTCTGGACCCCTTATGGGAGCATACGAGCACGCTGGAAATCGCTGGATAGCAGCGTTTTCATCACCTTGCAGTTGCATTTTTGGGTGGACAACAACCACATGGTTTGAGTGTCATGGAGAGGATTTTGCTACCTCCTGCCAAGACACCATCCGCTGGTGGTCCATGCGGTCTCTCAGTGATTGCTGCAGTACACGATATCTTTGACATCGGCTTGATCATCTATGTGCGTACGATCCTTGGGAGATCCATTCATTCCAACCATCATTCGGTGGTTGCACACTCCAGAGGGGGTGGTGACTTGTGGTTTGCTATGGACACACCTATGCACTCATCAGAGGAGTTCACACGAGATATGGCCGTGATCATGGCATATGGGATTCTGACATTCCCAAAGAGGACACCACCATCTTGGGTGGACATATACTTACCACTTGACCTCGACACGTCAAATCACTTGCTTATACATGAGCATCTACATGGACTTAGGGAGAGGATCTTGGATATATTCTTGGAGAGGTTCATTGCTTGGATCCATAGACTAGAGTGGGACTTTAGTTCTTTAGACTCTCTTGGAGAGTTTACGTGCGAGATGCGGGAGATCAGGCATCATTACACGACTACACTCGGAGCTTGGCTTGGATGGTAGTGCATTTGCTCTTATACACTCCTGATCATTTGGATTGCTACCTACCGAGTTGCTTACACTCACCCTCGGTAACCTTATAGAAAACTTACCCCGCGACCTGGGAGTAGGCCACTCCCAGCTCATTCACACCGAGTTGCAGTTTGGTGGCACGTATTTTGTTTTGGTTGACACCGGAGGATTGGAGGAAGGAGATACACACAAGATGGAGCAAAAAAATTGGTATGGCTTTTCCTCTTCTTAGAGGTTATTTCACAGTGCAGACTGCTCAATCTAGCTTCCCTTCTTCATACACGATGATTACGGTGCAGATGCCTTGATCTTACCACACCTCTTCTGAGAGGCCCTTCACAGTGTAGACTGTTTAGTCTGGCTTTCCCCTCATCTTGGATTATCCTACCTACTGACAAGACACCATCCGGTGGTGGTCTTTGCCATCCCTCGGTGGTTGCTACAGCTTACGATAGCTTTTAACAATGAAGATTGTTTAGTCTAGCTTTCCTTGTTTTGGAGAACGTTTACGTCGTAGATTGCTACATCTGACCTTCCTAGAGTTTTTCACAGCTTAGCCATCTGGCCACACTGGGTTACAAGTTCATGCATTGAATGGCTTTCGGTCATTGTCATGACGGTTCCTGGGCTTCCCCTTTTTCTCCAGATGGTTTGACTACAGACACCACATATCCTATTGGGCAGGACACTTGCAGGTCTATTGGCACTTCTTTACGACGAGGAGTTTTTCTCACACTCAGTTTAGGACCTACACCGTAGACGCACTATCTTCGCCCTGTATCGATGCAATACACCAGTTTGCTACACTGGTTGTGACGACACTTTACCATGGAGATCTCTCTGCTGTTAGGAAACCCCAGATTGCTACTACACTCACGGAGTATCCTTCAGTGGACATCGTAGCAGAAATCTTCATCATTTGTCTCATGTCTTTGGCTTCATACGGTTTTTTCAGCATCCACCTATGCTGAAAGGGGGTGTTAGACTTACTCCACTCTGCTGCTTTTTCACTTAGATATAGGGCATACTTGTACAACTAGTATGTCTTCCGGACTGGCCACCCATAGTCTAGGTTGTGCATGGTCCGCAGCCGCTCGAGTTTGGGGCAGGTCGTCCACCTTTGTCCGGGCACCCTCATATATTTCCATATATCATTTTCTTCTTGGGTCGTGGGGGATATTTCCAGGAATTGCCCTACCTCCCCTTGGGCACCTATTTACGAGGCCCGGGGAGTACCCACTTCCATCATCTAGTCATTGTGTATTGGGTCTTCTGCTCATGGTAGTCATGGGGGGATTGATCGCCCCCTCTTCACTATATCTTGCGTTTGTCTACGCTCTCTCTCTCCTCGCCTCTCTCACACTTCCCCACACGCACACTATCACAAAGATTAATTTTGAGGCTACAACCAAGATAAAAATTAGAAGAATTGATAAAAAAGAAATAATGAGCTATTAGTTGAGCACACACATTGTGACCCTGAAGTGAAAACCCCATATATATATATATATAGGTAGATAGATAGATAGATGGATAGAGAGAGAGAGAGAGAGAGAGAGAGAGAGAGAGAGAGAGAGAGAGAGAGAGAGAGATTGGGAGGGAGAGAGAGGCACGGGCGGAGAGAGAGAGAGGAAAGAGAGAAGAGAGAGGGCACGAGCGATATTCCTAGTGTCCTGTCTCTTTTTTTCCCGAGAGAGAGAGAGAGAGAGAGAGAGAGAGAGAGAGAGAGAGAGAGAGAGAGGTGTGCAAAGGGAGGGAGAGAGGGAGATAATCATGTGAAAAGAGAGGGGGTATGGAGGGAATTGATGATATTGCCAGTGTCCTCCATAACCCCCCCCTCCCTCTCTCTTTGGTTTTTTTTTTTTTTTTTTTGGGTAAGGGGATGCATGAGGCACCCTTAACACAAAAGCCATCATTTTTGTACGCCAACCATACAAAGCCAAGAAAGTGATAGCACTACTCATGAGGTAGAACCAGAGGTAATGAGAAAGCAATCATGGTAATAGCCCCTTGTTCTCGGGGGGTTCACTATGTGTAAAACTACCATACCACGCGCGTTCAAGACATGTTTGTAAAACCCCTTATCTATGAATTTTGTTAAGAATATAATGTAACCATTTCTTTTAAAATCCGTAAGTTTTTTCAAATTTGAAAAAATAATGCCCTTATGTATATATATTTTTGTAAATTTTAAAAACTTTAAATACCCTTCTGTTGAACTCACGTGATAGGTTACATTTTTATTAGGTGACCTCCCCGGGCCCTTGTTTAGGCTCTCGTGCAAAGAAGAAACAAGCCACATAATTGCTTGGAACTCGCAAGAGTGATTTCCATATCCTTTTGTGTAACAAAGGCTCCTATCACATTGAGACAGGCACGAGCAAGCCAAACTTAGTTGGCAACAGTGTATTGGCTAACGTTCCACAAAAAGGGGACTCAACACTAGATTCTTAAAGAGAATCATGGAGTTGGGAGTTGCTATTGCAAATTTTTGCAGTGGTGGGGTGACGTAGAAGGTTCATATGGTCCCGATGATGAATGGCAATGGTGGGGACAAGAATGAGCATGAAGCAGGACATGGTACACAACATTTGGAACGAAGGAATAGTGCCGGTTCTCCATCTCTATGCCCAGACCATCCTTTGTCCCCTTGGGCCTAGGTTGAGCCCAACAATGGTGGCAATATCAGTATGCTCAATAGCTTTGCCCCCCTTTCATTTACAAATCCATTGCTAAACCATGCAACACTGCGATCACCCTTGTTGGGTAGGATCCAAACCTGTGAAAGCAGATATCTCTCACATTCAACATGGCTAATCATAAGCAAGCAACAACATGTACGGTGCCAAAGTCCTCTGTGAATCACTAGCAAGCAACAATTAGGCACCAAATTCTTCCTTGCTAATGTGTGTGCGACCATTGCAGTAGCTCCATAGTTGGTATTATGCCCTACTAATAGGTTGCTATGTGTCCCCCAACACTAAGAAAATGTAAAACTATGCATATATGTGGATATGCTCTCTCTCTCTCTCTCTCTCTCTCTCTCTCTCTCTCTGTGTGTGTGTGTGTGTGTGTCTATGCATATATGTGGATCTTCTTGGGAATAAGGGAGGGTCATTGAGATAGATCGAGACATCAGTGGAGGCTGCATTAGAGGGTCCGGACTGTTCTGGCACGACATGGGAGATGCTCAATCAAAGTACTCACTGAGGAGGATATTGATAAGTTTCATCAACGACCGACGTTGGATATCGTAGGATAGGATCCGGATTCCATTATTTCAGCCTTTCATTTCATTCCATTTCACTTTAGCTCATTTTAGTTTTAGTTTTCAGTCTTTTACACAGACATTGTATCAGATTCACCATTTGTAAAGTCTTTTGTCTCATAGGTCACTTTGGCCTTTTGAAGACATTAATATGTCATTTCATTTGTGTGTGTGTGTGTGTGTGTGGGTGTTGGGGTGAGGAGGCACACAAGATTTTCTGGTGTGTTTTTTTTTTTTGTGTGTGTGTCTGTTGGTGGGGGGGTTTTGGGGGGGGGGCAGGGGGGGGGGGGGGGGGGGGGCGGTGTGTGGATCTTCCTGGGAATAAGTGAGGAAGATATGATTTTATTTTTATGTTTGCTAGGTATCTTGGTGAGTGAGAAGCGATTCATTCTTACAAGGACCCAATTTCATTATTCTTGAGATATTCCTTATGTGTAATAAATGTCCACTACCTCTATCGGTGACCTCTATCCACCAATAGTAAAAACCAATACCTAGCAATCTCCCTCTCTCTCCTTCCCTGCCCCCATAAGTATATGCGGTTGGTGTTGGATCAAATCTCGATCAGATGCATGCATGGAAAAAAGATTGTGCATGGTAAGCACATGATCGGTGAGAAAGCATTGGAGCTTGAGAACTAGAGCAACCAAGGGTTGGTGGAGCCATCAGGTGCAAAGTAGAAAAGGTAAAATAAAAGGAAAAAATTTATATGCTACTTCTTCTTCATCTTATCCTTCTTCTAAGAGGAGGCAATATGAACCATCATATATACCAGAAAAATTATTACAATTATACCAGATATTACAACTTTCAAAATACCACCTACTGTACTAAACCTATCCTCATACACTTTTCTTCTTTGGTGTGCAAACTACTTCTTCTTGTTTTTGCATGCCCTACTACATACCACATTCAGACAATCATAATCAAAGATTGCATTCAACGAATTAAATATCACAGAGTCATGCAAAAGAAAGAAAGAAATAAATAACCTTATCTTCAATTATCATTGTAATTCAAATCTAGTATCTTTACTATCTCTAAGGCAGCTACATCATCCAACACATTTACTTGGCTTTGATACCACTGCAACAATTGGATACTCTAAGCCCCTGCAAAATACACAAAATAATCTACCAGGAGCAAGAAAAATGAGACATGCATACCATTCATGGTGGTGACCACTTGATGTGTGTGTGTGTGTGTGTGTGTGAGAGAGAGAGAGAGAGAGAGAGAGAGAGAGAGAAGTTAATCTAGGAATTACTAACTTAATGACTATGCCAACCCTAATTGCTTTTGTGTTGGATTCTTACAATGTGACGTACGTACTATGTGCACATTTTTTGGGGTGTCTTGAGTGATATGTAAGTGAACCTATAGATCAACAAGGTTGAGTTTGTCCAAGTTTTTAAGAGTAGAGGTTTTGAGGGAGCTTTTGGAGAGAGTTTTTTTTTGTATTTTTGCTCAACTAGCAATTCAAAAGAAAAAAGCTCGTCTCGTTCCAAAATCAATTTTTAGAGCGAGCTTTTTTTGAAGCGAGATTTTTTTTCTTAATCTCTCTCTTTCTCTCTCTCTCTCTCTCTCTATATATATATATATTCTTCTCTCCCCTCCCCTTTCTCCCCCCCTCTCCCCAATTGTATTACCCTCCCACCATTCCCTTCTCTTTCCCTTCTCTCTCTCTCTCTCTCTCTCTCTCTCTCTCTCTCTCGCGCGCGCGTGTGCACTTGCACACAAATATAAATATAAATATAAATAAATAAATATATTCCTCTCTCTCTCTCTCTCTCTCTCTCTCTCACTCAAAAAATATATATATATATATATTGAGAGAGACAGAGAACGATTAAGAAAAAAATCTCATTTCTAAAAGCTTGTTCCAAAAGTTGATTTTGGAGCAAAGCGAAATTTCCCTTTTGAATTGCTTAGCTGAGCAAAAATTTGAAAAAACTCCCTCCATTCCCATCCCTAGTTTCCAACTGCCCTCTAGTTGAAGGAAGATTAGGAAGGGAGCATATACATTTGATGGAAGAGTATGGCATGGTGGTGGACATTTTATTGGTTTTATTTTGTTTCACTTGTGGTATGCATTCCATTTTGAACAAGTGTTTACAGTGTCTTTAATGTGAATAATTCTCTCTCTCTCTCTCTCTCTCTCTCTCACACACACACACACACACACACACACACACAACACACACACACACACACGCCTTCCTACTTTCTTTGCAGGTACTTATCTATCTACCCACCTCTTTATCTACTTATTTGTTTGTCTATCTACTCATACCTCTTGATAGACATTTTCATCGTTAATCATTTATACACTTTTCCTTACACAAATATGCGTGATTATATCTCATCTCAAAAGGGCAAGAAAACTCATTTCTTCACAGATTGTAAGTAATTCCATGAAGACTTTGTATAGAAACTAGAATGACACGTTTCATGAATAAATAGTAATCCCATGAAGACTTTGTATAGGAACAAGGATAAAATTTCATCACTAATTATTCTTCTAGAATTTTAGTTGCCAACATCAATATGTAGATTATTCTAGGAAGAAAACCATTTTTGAGTGCATAATTAACAAGAAACTTGCCACTTTGTATACTAAACATGACATGATAAAAATTTGATAGAAACCTCTCATGCAAAATAAGTCTTTCTAACATGCAATGCACCTAGTATGTCCCCCAAATTTTGAAAGCTGGTTGCATTAGTGCGAATGTTGGAAGATGCCGACTTCTTAATCAAACAGGAAAAGGGAGGCGTCGCCATCTGGCAGGCAAAAGAGAAGAAGAAGAAGAAGAAGATTTTTAACGTCGTAGGAGAGTAACCTTAAAGATCTAGACGATGAGGAGTTGAACTGAAGACCTGTTATGAGAGAGAGAGAGAGAGAGAGAGAGAGAGAGAGAGAGAGAGAGAGAGAGAGAGAGAGAGAGAGAGACCCTATCTCATGGGCAACTGTCTGCAATGAAGACGATGTCAAATGGCACGAATGCAGGGCGAGTTCGTAGTCTGGAGTGTCAACGCAAACGTGGAGAGAGAGAGAGAGAGAGAGAGAGAGAGAGAGAGAGAGAGAGAGAGAGAGAGAGAGAGAGAGAGAGAGAGAGAGAGAGAGAACATCAGATGTGGCTGCATGGATCTAGGAGGGCAAGTGGCGGGACGTGTTGCAGGTAGGAGAAGAGACGTTCTCTTTCTCGGAGATGCATTTAGTGTGCAACCCCCCTGCATGCAACATGGTCTCTCTCTCTCTCTCTCTCTCTCTCTCTCTTTGCCACGCATTTGTGCCAAGGCAAGGGAATAGTGTCGATCAGCTACTCTTCAGGAGCTCTTGCCTTCAGGCGAGGATGACGAGGGGGCTACTCTGCAAGGCAAGCTTTGAACAAAGTGGATGCAGGACAGGATATTGGACACAGTCCGCAGGGCGGGGAAGGGGTTGTGGCGTGAACTGGCACTGCGATGTTTTTTTCCTTTTACATTTACAGGGCCGTGTTGTGTGCCCAACATAGGACAAGTAGGTGATGCAGCAGCCCTGTCTAGTTTCATGAGAAGGTGATGGTTATCACCATCACGGGGAAACTGAGAAGGGGAGATTTCGTGAGGCTGCATCAGAGAAATCCAGGCTTGGGGCGGGGAGGAGGCTGCGAAGCCAATTCGTGGGAACAGTAGAAGAAGTGGGGTGTATCATTTCGCAAGCTAACGAAAAGGCATCTCAATGGCTAATTAATTAACTGGGAGCAAAAAGACCTAGTATGTATGAAATAACTCCGATGTACAATTGATGACATACATCTTTTCTTGCTTACATATTGCTCTTTTTGCTTGTGTATGAGGTAGAAGTGCAATTTTTTGTAATGAAATGATTGCATAAAAATGAATGGGTTGACTTTTATGGATGAATGTGAGTAAGTGTGTAAGTGTAACATTTAATGGTCTAGTAACTTGTGTGTAGCGGAAAATAGCATAGACATAGTGAGCATTTCATTAGAATAGGTTCCTAATGAGCATAGCAAGAGTGCTTCAAGTTGGATGGAGAGAGAGCAACAAAAAGCATAACACCTAGTAGATAGGCATGAACAATACTTCAGAAAGAGAGAGAATTAAGCTATTGACAACAGTTGAGGGCTGGATTTACATGGAGCCGGTCCCCCCTCCAAAAGGCTTGTATTATAGGTTTCCCCCATCAAGGGGGACATTTTACAATACAATACTTTTGGTTCCTTCAATAACTTGTTGGTGCAATGAAGATGGAAGCTTCAAGCACCAAGCTCACACTTATAAAACACAACATCAATTCCCTCACGGTCTCAGACCCAAGACCTCACACACCTTGAAGATGGTGACAGCTAGCGGGGTATGAGAGTAGATCGAGAGGAAGAAGGAGTATTCTTACGAGAAATAAGTATATCTCCTTACATAATCACTCATAATAGCTTAGCATAGCTTAGTAATTAGCATGGTAGAGGAGATGAGCATGCATTGGAGCTTGGCTCTTGGTTGGATTTGCATCACAAATTCAAGAGTTGTTGGTGTAGGCTTCCTTCTCACAAGCTTGGAGTAGATGATGAGCTTTCCATTAAAGCTTGAGAAGGAGAGAGAGTCTTGTTTACTTCACACATGAGCTTGTGTGAGTGTGTGTGTGTGTGTGTGATAATGCCTTACCAAAATCAGCCCCCCCCCTCTCTCTCTCTCTCTCTCTCTCTCTCTCTCTCTTGGTCGACCTCTCTTTATTTTTACTCATGCTGGCATCCCATTGGACCGTGCAAAGTTTAGCCAATGATAATTAAGAAGCATAAGTGATAGCCTTCTGACATGTGTCCCCCTTTCCCCTTTGGTGAGAGCTTTAGGTAATTAAGTAATGCAATTAAACTCTCATTGGACCTCTTAGTCTTTTGGCCAATAGGAATCAGGCAAGCCATTGGGCTACTGAATGCTCATTGGACCCCTTAGGAGACTATCCAATAGTCTTCTAGAGAGCTTAATTTCTATTGGTTCTTTTATCAAGTGCTTGTAAATGAATTAAACTAAATTTACTCTAGCCTAATTCTCATTGGTCCACCTCTATGGCCATCCAATAGAATTTGAATGCACCTTGGGGGTAACTGGGCTAGGGAACTGACATGTGTCCTCTATTCCCTTTGTGTAAGGGGAGCTTGCTAGAGTATATGTGTGTGTGTGTGTGTGTGTGTGTGTGTGTGTGTGTTTCTATCTCATACCCTACAAGAAAGGCTCGCCCCCTCCTATCTAGGGATATGCGAAACTTTATGGTCTTCACATAAGCATCCAATTTTACCTGGAGTTTGACCATTGAACATTACCTTTGAATTTGGAACCTTAGCATTTTGGAGGTATTTGAAGTCCATTGTTGCACATTGCTCTTTTGCAGATGTCCCCTCCTTTGGATCCCTATTTTCCCTCCTTTGGATCCCTACTGTGACCGGTATGCCAACCTAACCAATATTCTAGCTTTTTCTCCCCTGGTACTTCCCCATATTAATGATCAATTTAACATGAGAAAATCATTTAGGAGAATTAGATATTAATTATTATGACAGTAAGATAATCAATTGCAGGGTTAGATTAATGAAGAAATGGCATACCATGTATCCTATCAATACCATGCAATGGTGCAACCAAAAATGTTTTATCTTTTGTGAATTTTTCATGTTCATCTCTAAATTTTGACTTGCCGCTTGTAGTTGTACCTTTGGTTATTTAAAATTTTCATTTTGTCTATTGACGAGATTTAAGTGAGTGAAAGCTATTGTGCCATACTGATCTTAAGTAAATAATGAGGAGTAATAGGGATATACGATGAAATAATTATGATTACCATCGTAGCTTGGGTCATAATACTCACTAAAGTTAGTATTTGCTTCAAGGTCATCTTTAGCTGATGGTTCATGCTCTATCATGGTTGTTGTTGGACCCTTTTGGAAAAAGACACTTATCTGCAAAATAACATTTGACATTCTTGAGAGCTTCACCATTGGGTTTTGGCATGGAATTGGCATTGTCGAGAGCATTAGGAGGAGTAGGTATGGAAGGATCAATTTGGATACTTGAATCCTTCCTGTAGAGAATGTTGCAAAATTTGAAGATTTTTAGGCCTTTTGCCCTGATTAGTCAAACACCATTTGGAGGCCAATGCCCATCCTTCTTTTCACTATTAAGAGCCAAGGAAATTAATTTTGTAAGAGTTTTAGGATTAAACATATCCACATCTACATCTAGCTATAGAGTTAGGCCAAAAATACAATCCTTCTAATATATCCAATTGATCGCAAGTGTATTAAATGGTTCTAGAGATGGTCTACATATGCTTTATTTTCCGTCTTTTGAGTCCTGCAAATCTTATATGTGTCTTAGATGTAGAATCAAATACATCATATCATAGGGATACAAATGTGCTGTTTCTTCTAGTTAGGCTACTTCTTCTTGAGTTATGATTCCTACCTAGATTCCCTCTCAAAGAATTGGTCCATGTTTGTCCATTATCCATCTTTCTGTCCTCGTCCTTCTTTTTGTTCAACCCATTTATTTTTGTTTAAATAACACTTGACAATCCCTAATCAGATGCCTTTGTTTGAAATAATGCAAATAAGCATTTGTAAATTCTTGAAGAGAACCTTTTGATTGTGAAGAATGTTACCTGCTGCTGAATCCTTAAGATAGAGAAATCCGCTTAGATTTTTGTGAAAATCTACTTTTATAAGCATCTGTGGATGCAATTTTGGGTTGATACTAGTAGTAGGCTTCTTACTCCAACCTCTAGCAAGTTGAGAGCTAACAAATTCAATCCAAGGATAATTATCAATAGCATATATATTCACACATATCTATCCAAACAAGGACCTGTGATGGCTTTTCCCCCCTGGGGTCAAAACCCTTGAGCCACTTGAAAAAGGTGTGTGTGTTTTTTTAAAAAATTAGCCACTATCCATGGCTAATGATCTATAGGGAACTTTGTGAGTCTTCAAAGCAAACATGAAATGATTGATAGGGAGGTAGTGGGCATAGTTGGAGAAGATGTTTCTAGGAATCCAATGAACATGCATCCACCACTTGAGAGATTCTCATGGGGATCTAGGGCCATGATATAGACCTACCAACTTGCAATGTTTGAACTAATTGTCTAGTACCGACTGCCATATGACGAGGATTGTAACATTTAATGGCCTAATAACTTATGTGTAGCGGAAATTAGCATGAACATAGTGGGCATTTCATTAGAATAGATTCCTAATGAGAATTACAAGAGTGCTTGGGTGGAGAGAGCAACAAAAAGCATAACACCTAGTTAGATAGCATCGACAATACTTTCAAAAGAGAGAGAAATTAAGCTATTGACAACAGTTGAGGACCGGATTTGCATGGAGCCGGTCCCCCCTCCAAAAGGCTTTGTATTATGGTTTCTCCCATCAAGAGAGACATGGTACAATACAATTCTTTGTGTTCCTTCAAGACTAGCTAGTGCAATGAAGATGGAAACTTGATGCACTAAGCAAAACACTTAACAAACACAACTTGAACTATCCCCGTTCTCAGACCCAAGACCTCACACACCTTCAAAGATGGTGAGAGCTAGCAGGGTATGAGAGTAGATTGAGAGGAAGGAGTATCTTACGAGAAAGATGTACATCTCCTCACATAATCACTCATATGTAGCATAGCTTAGCTTGGTAGAGGAGATGAGCATGCATTGAAGCTTGGCTCTTGGTTGGATTTGCATCCACATGCCAAGAGAGTGTTGATGTAGGCTTCTATCTCACAAGCTTGGAGTAGGTGATGAATTCTCCATTAAAGCTTGGGAAGAGATAGTCTTCTCTTTCTTCACACATGAGCTTGTGTGAGTGTGTGTGTGATAATGCCTTGCAAAAATCAGCCCCCTCTCTCTCTTGGGCGAGCCCTCTTGCTAATTGCTCTTGCTGAAGCCTCATTGGCCCTCCCCAAGTCAAGCCAATTACAATTAAGCAGCATAAGTGATAGCCTTCTGACATGTGTCCCCCTTTCCCCTTTTGTGAGAGCTTTAGGTAATTAAATAATTAAACTAAACTCTCATTGGACCCCCTTTGCCTCCTGGCCAATAGGAATCAGGCAAGCCATGGGGCTCCTGAATGCTCATTGGACCCCTTGGGAGACTGCCCAATAGTCTTTTAGGAGACTTAATTCTCATTGGTTTCTTTTATTAAATGTTTTTAAATTAATTAAACTAGATTTACTCTAGCTTAATTCTCATTGGTCCACTTCAAGGGTCATCCAATAGAAATTGGGCACACCTTGTGGGCATTTGGCATAGGGAGCTGACATGTGTCCCTCATTCCCTTTGTGTAAAGGGAGCCTGTGTGTGTGTGTGTGTGTGTGTGTGTGTGTGTGTGTGTGTGTGTGTGTGTGTGTGTGTGTGGATTTCTCTCTCATCCCCTACCTTTAGGGCTCGCCCCCTCCCATGTAGGGATGTGCAAAGACTTTTAGGGCACACACAAAGCATCCAATTTTCCCTAGGGTTGACCTTTGGACACAACCTTTGAATTTTGGAACCTTAGCATTTTGGAAGTCTTAATGGGCTGAACCTTAGGGTCTTTTTAGCCCATTGTACACATGGCTCTTTTGCAGATGGCCCCCCCTTTGGATCCCTATTTTCCCTCCTTTGGATCCCTACTGTGGCCGGTCTGCTAGCTTAACCAATATTCTAGCTTTTTCTCCCCTGGCCTTCCCCACATTAAATGATCAGTTTAATATGAGAAAATCATTTAGGAGAATTAGATATTGATTATTATGACATTACCTCTCTCTTGAAATCATAGTCGTCCTCGACTATGGTGTAGAGAAGATAAAGTATATTCATGAGTCCTTTTCTTAGCGGGTAGAGGATCCCTATGTTACCCTACGACATCATTCCACAATGGATGACTAGTCCATTTGGCGCTTGAGAGCCTGAGGCTGCCGCAAGCATGTCTACACATTAGTCCTATCAGTCTTCCATAGTAGAGTGACAAGCTCTACTTGGTGTTTGGGAGATGTCGTCTCCGCAAACTTGATCTAAGCATGCATACTACTTCATTTTTGTGCAAAAATAAAGAAAAAGAGAGTCTTATAAGACAAAAACTTTGTTCATTTTTAACATTTTGTACATTTGCTTACTCTTGGGAAGCATTGTAAGCATTGACAAGGTTTAGGTTATCCTTTAATTGTATGCCTTGCATCCATCTAGCATCTTCAAAAGGATAATTCTTAAACTTAATAAGATATCGTCGGATAGTCTTACCGCCTCTTAGTACCTTGTCTTCATGTCGGAGAATGGACTCAGGCTGCAGCACCTCTTCTTGGTCCTCGATCTCTGGTGGGTCTTCAATAGTTGGTTCTTGAGGTGGCTCTCCTTTGTAAGGCTTTAATAGGCTCACATGAAAAGCATTGTGTACGAGCCAATGATTGGGCAACTTAAGTTGATAGGCCATCTCATTGATTGGCCTAAGAATCTGAAAGGGACCATAGTACCTTTTTGCTAGTTTAGCATAGTACTTTTGGTGACCTGTAGGATTCTTGCCCGTTGTGTGCCTTAATCGAGCCTTGGGAAACTTTAACAAGACCCAATCGTTTTCTTTAAAGGCTTGGGCTCTTCTGTGCTTGTCAGCAGCAGCTTTTTGCCTTTGCTGTGAGATAGAGATAGCATCCTTAATCTTTTGAAAAGATTCTGGTAGGTCTCGGCTATACTCATCTGCAGCGAAGATCTTCCCATGTACCTTAAGTAGCAAGGGACTTTTTGATCTTCTCTCAATTACCTCGAAAGGTGCTTTTCCCGTGGAAGTATGTACAGTGTTATTGTAAGCATACTCCACTAAGGGTAAGTACTTCTCCCATTGGGATCTTTGATCTACTTCCGTTACATAGGCTTTTAGTAGATCGAGAATGGTTAGGTTAGCTATTTCACTTTGGCCATTAGTTTGTGGATGATAGGCCGAAGAGAAGTTTAGCCTTGTTCGTAAATTCTCAAAGAGACCCTTCCAGAAATTACTGGTCATTCTAGGATCTCTATCCGACACTATGGACATGGGCAAGCCATGGTACTTGAAAATTTGTGAAATAAAGAGCGTTGCCATTTGATGGGCTTTGATAGTCTTTTTGACAGGTATAAAATGAGCTTGTTTACTAAACCTGTCTACTATCGTCCATATTCCCATATTCCCATGGATAGACTTAGGCAATCCAAAGATAAAATCCATGGATATGCTCTCCCATGGTGAATTAGGGATTGGAAAGGGTTGAAGCAATCCAAGTTGCTTCCCTCTATCAAATTTTGTCTTTTGGCATACCACACATTTGGAAACATACTCTTGTATGTTTACTTTCATGGTAGGCCAATAGAAATATGTTTCAATTCCCTTTAAGGTAGACTGAATCCCTCTATGCCCTGCATAAGGTGGAGCATGAGATTCATACATTACTTTCTCATGTAGTGAGTTAGTAACGCATAGTCTATTACCAAAGAGAAGATAACCATCTTGTAAAGTAAATGGTTCTTCTTTCTTCCCTAATGCAATGGCTGAAATCATATCTTTAAAATCGGGATCAATAGCATACTCATCTATCATTGAAGATAGATCATTGTGAGTTGCTATGGAAACCGCATTCACCCTAGGCCGTCTTGAGAGTGCATCAGCTACTTGATTATGCTTGCCAGCAATGTGAGCAATATGAAAATGAAATTGCGAAAGGAAATTTGCCAACCTCATTTGTTTGTCGTAGAGCTTGGTTTGCGTCATGAAGTACTTAAGACTTTGGTGATCCGTTCGCAGAATGAAAGGAGTCCCCAATAAATAATGCTTCCATGAGTCTAAGGCATGTAGAACTGCAAGGAGTTCCTTTTCGTATATGCCTAGAGCTTGCTCAATAGGGTCGAGCCTTCGACTCTCATAGCCTATGGCGTGCCCTTCTTGGATCAAAACAGCTCCAAGGCAATCACCACAAGCATCACATTGGACCTCAAACGGTTTTGAGAGATCCGGTAGTATAAGCACAGGTTGAGAGATAAGCTTTTCTTTAAGGTTTTTGAAAGCATTGTTCTCCTTAGCAGACCATGTATACCTAACGCTTTTCTTTGTTAGGTCATGTGATGGTCCCGCAATTTGTGAGAACTTTTCTATGAAGCGTCTATAGTATGCACACATACCTATAAAGCTTCTTAGTTCATGAAGATTCCTTGGTTTAGGCCATCCTTTTATTACCTCTAACTTGGATGGATCCATTTGGATGCCATCTTGAGAGATAATGTGACCTAAATACTGAATCTCTTGCAAGAAAAATTCACTTTTCTTTCGATTAACATAAAGTTTATTCTCTCTTAAAACTTGAAATATTACCTAGAGGTGTTGCTTGTGTTCCTCCAATGAATTAGAGTAGATCACAATATCATCAAAGAACACTTCAGTGAAGGTTCGATGAGGCCTAAACAGCTTCTCCATCAAGCGGTTGAATGTGGCTGGTGCATTGGTCAAGCCAAAAGGCATGACAATGTATTCGTAAAGACCAAATGTAGTACAAAATGCGGTCTTTACAATGTCTTGATCAACTATCCTTATTTGATGATAGCCACTTTTTAGGTCAATCCTACTGAAGTAGGTCGATCCTTGTAGCTTATCAAATAGGACTTCTACCCGTGGAACGGGAAACCTATTCTTGATAGTGATCCTATTTAGTGCTCTATAGTCGACACACATACGATATGTGGCGTCTTTCTTTTGCACTAATAGCACATGTGAGAAAAATGGAGATGAGCTTGGCCTAACCATACCCTTCTCAACTAACTCATGCACTTGCCGCATAATCTCCTCTTGTTGAGCTTGAGAAACTCTATAAGGAGGTTTATTAGGCGGTGAACTTCCTGGAAGAAGTTCAATTGCATGGTCATCATTACCTTGTTTAGGAGGTAGCTCACAAGGGATGTTGTCAATAAAAACATCTTGAAACCCCTTGAGAAAATTGGATAACTCTAATTCCTTTTGGTTGCTTTTATTTTCTTTTGTTAAAGCATTAGGTTCATTTTGAGAATCTTTAACAAAAATCATGTACACGGAAATAGAGCTCTTTATTGACTTGTTGAAAGCTGGTGTATGTACAATGGGGATGGTGTTACCCATTTCCTTAGCATTTATATACATGTCTTTTTCCCTGAACTTAAAGGAGATTCTCCTTTCAGGAAATTTAACATCGGCAGCCAGGCGGTCAAACCATGGTGCCCCTAGGATTACATCCTCATGCTTGAGAGGAGAGATAAAGAAGTCCTCTTTGTCCACATAGCCTTGGACATGAAGCCTCAATTTCCCGATTAAGGGAGTGACTGAAGCTTCTTGCCCCTTGAAGGCACTGTCTGCGGGTAGGACATCTCCCATCTCGTAGGATTGTATGCCTAGCTTGGTGGCCAACTCCATAGATATAAAATTGTGAGTAGAACCAGGGTCAAAGAGAATAAAAGCATCGTGTTCTCTTACCTTTCCCCAAGCATGGCATAGAGGAGATCCTTTGTGATGAGTTTGGTGAATTTCCTCCTCTTGGATTTCAACCAAGGAAGCTCTAGGAGGATCTTGGCGGTTGTTCTTTTGGGGACAAGCGCGGTACGCATGCCCTTGTTCGCCGCACTTGAAACATCGGTTATCCTTACGATAACGCTCAAGCTCTTCAGGAGAGAGTTTATTCTTACCTTTGTAAACTCCCTTCTCTTTAGCTTTGTTGGAGTTGCCCTTAGGAGACTTTTGGACATTGTCCTTCCCCTTAGGCTCATTGGAACCCTTGTTTTCCGGGGGCTTATTATTTCTTTTTGCCCCCGTTTGGAAATTGATTCGAGAGGCCACCATAGTGTGGTGTATTACTGCCGATATGGTACGTGGTCTTTGGGAGTTGACATACTCCGCCATTTCTTCGGTTAAGCCTGCACAAAATTGTTGCTTTTGCTCTCCAAAATCCAACTTTTTGAAGACAGTGGCTTTGAGTTGTAGGTCCCAGAACTTGTCTACATATTTGTGGATAGATTCATTGGGAGAGAGCTTTAAGCTTCGCCATTCGGTGAGTACTTTGTCTTTGGAATCGGTGGCCAAAAATTGCTTCATAATGGAATCTCTTAAAGCTTTCCATGTTCGTGGAGCTTCACCATTGGCTCGTAGGCTAGACCACCATTGTCTGGCGGACTTTTGAAAGTGCATAGCTACATGGCATAGCTTAGAGGACTCCGTGAAGCCCTCATCTCCAAACGCCGCATCGAATTGCTGGATAAAGGCCAAGACTTTGTCTGTGGCACCAAAGGTACCATCATAGGTAAGGAAAGAGATGCTCTTCCCTCCGTCTTTGAATTTCTTCAGCTTGGACGACCTCTTCCATGCGGCATAGGATTTCCTATGGCCTCTTCTTTTTGATGGTTCAAAAGTTGCACCATCACTTTCTTCAGAAGGTGAAGAATTTGAAGAAGGTGGAGAAGAGGGTGACCTCTTTCCCACCTTTTTCTTGTCCTGATCTTTGTCGTCTTCACCATAGCTTTCATAAGAGGAAGAGGATGAAGAAGATGGAGAAGAGGGTGTCCTCTTTCTCACCTTTTTCTTCTCTTGCTTTTTATCATCCTTCTTCGAATTGTGGTGAGGAGAAGAATACGATGGTCTTCTCCGCTTTGGTGGTGATGGAGAGCGTTTAGCTCGCCGTCTTCGTGGAGCCATCTCCGCCGAGGTGGCGGGAGACTTGCTTCTTTCTCGTTCCTTCGGTGGAGGCTCTTGAGTTCTCCTTTGGGAAGGAGATGCATCATCAAGAAGTAAATTCTTGAGCCCTTCATAAGGATTCTCTTCTTCTTCCCGAATCGGAGAGAGACCTCTTTTGGGAGTCTCACAAGGAGACTTCCTAGGTGTTCTCTCGTCATGGTGATGCGCTTGGAGAATCCCGTGAGCACGGAGCTGCCGTTGCACTTCGCTTTGGAGAGATGGATTGCCCATGGCTTGTTGAAGCCTAGTAACAAGATAGTTAACAAGCATTGAAGCATCATTAGTAGCTTGCTCATGAGCAAAATCAAAGTTATCAACATTAATTTCACTCTCTTTACTATTGTCAGCCATTCTAACAACTTTTAGGTGTACTTTGGCACTTCAAGCCCTAGTTTCTACTCCTCTTTACCCCTTTAGAAAAAGCACTCAAGCTACTGTACCCGCGGCTCAAATACCATTAATTGCAAGGAATAGAAGAGAGGGTCTTTCAACACCAAAACAACACCGGCTCCTGTCAAGCTTCTAATAGCTCAATAGTGGTTAAGCCGTAGGCAAGCCCCGTAGGACTCCACTATTAAGACCATAGCTCTCGACGGTGATGCCCCGTTAACTGCACAAAGACAGGCGTACTGCAAGGCTGAAAAATCCCTATTCTACTTACTCACAGACAATTAATAATACCAACCATTTGTAGCTAGCTTGAGGACCTCCCTTCTTGAGCAAGAAAAGAGAAACCTTGAGCTCTGATACCAATGTAACATTTAATGGCCTAATAACTTATGTGTAGCGGAAATTAGCATGAACATAGTGGGCATTTCATTAGAATAGATTCCTAATGAGAATTACAAGAGTGCTTGGGTGGAGAGAGCAACAAAAAGCATAACACCTAGTTAGATAGCATCGATAATACTTTCAAAAGAGAGAAAAATTAAGCTATTGACAACAGTTGAGGACCGGATTTTCATGGAGCCGGTCCCCCCTCCAAAAGGCTTTGTATTATGGTTTCTCCCATCAAGAGAGACATGGTACAATACAATTCTTTGTGTTCCTTCAAGACTAGCTAGTGCAATGAAGATGGAAACTTCATGCACTAAGAAAAACACTTAACAAACACAACTTGAACTATCCCCGTTCTCAGACCCAAGACCTCACACACCTTCGAAGATGGTGAGAGCTAGCAGGGTATGAGAGTAGATTGAGAGGAAGAAGGAGTATCTTACGAGAAAGATGTACATCTCCTCACATAATCACTCATATGTAGCATAGCTTAGCTTGGTAGAGGAGATGAGCATGCATTGAAGCTTGGCTCTTGGTTGGATTTGCATCCACATGCCAAGAGAGTGTTGATGTAGGCTTTTATCTCACAAGCTTGGAGTAGGTGATGAATTCTCCATTAAAGCTTGGGAAGAGATAGTCTTCTCTTTCTTCACACATGAGCTTGTGTGAGTGTGTGTGTGATAATGCATTGCAAAAATCAACCCCCTCTCTCTCTTGGGCGAGCCCTCTTGCTAATTGCTCTTGCTGAAGCCTCATTGGCCCTCCCCAAGTCAAGCCAATTACAATTAAGCAGCATAAGTGATAGCCTTCTGACATGTGTCCCCCTTTCCCCTTTTGTGAGAGATTTAGGTAATTAAATAATTAAGCTAAACTCTCATTGGACCCCCTTTTCCTCCTGGCCAATAGGAATCAGGCAAGCCATGGGGCTCCTGAATGCTCATTGGACCCTTTGGGAGACTGCCCAATAGTCTTTTAGGAGACTTAATTCTCATTGGTTTCTTTTATTAAATGTTTTTAAATTAATTAAACTAGATTTACTCTAGCTTAATTCTCATTGGTCCACTTCAAGGGTCATCCAATAGAAATTGGGCACACCTTGTGGGCATCTGGCCTAGGGAGCTGACATGTGTTCCTCATTCCCTTTGTGTAAAAGGAGCCTGTGTGTGTGTGTGTGTGTGTGTGTGTGGCTTTCTCTCTCGTCCCCTACCTTTAGGGCTCGCCCCCTCCCATGTAGGGATGTGCAAAGACTTTTAGGGCACACACAAAGCATCCAATTTTCCCTAGGGTTGACCTTTGGACACAACCTTTGAATTTTGGAACCTTAGCATTTGGAAGTCTTAATGGGCTGAACCTTAGAGTCTTTTTAGCCCATTGTACACATGGCTCTTTTGCAGATGGCCCCCCCTTTGGATCCCTATTTTCCCTCCTTTGGATCCCTACTGTGGCCGGTCTGCTAGCTTAACCAATATTCTAGCTTTTTCTCCCCTGGCCTTCCCCACATTAAATGATCAGTTTAATATGAAAAAATCATTTAGGAGAATTAGATATTGATTATTATGACAAGGATCATCTACTTTTGGAGGAGCCACATTGTGAAATGGGACCCATTGGGTAGGTAAGATTCAATAGTGGGAGCTTAGAAGCATTAACTTAAGGGGAACAAAGCAATAATGCAAGGTTGCTAAGGCACATCAACCATAATATCAACTCTCTTTATTTATTGTTTTGCTATGTGTATTATATGATACTCTCTATGTCCTCATGTTTACATGTGTGTCTATTTGTGTTCATGCGTTTAGGTCTCCCCAATATCATAAAAGTATTTTTTTTTTCAAAACATATATCAAGTGCATAAGTGAAGGGAGAGTTTAGGAAATCAAGGGCGACTTTAGGAAATGAAAGGACACACTAAGGTGGAAAGTCAATTGACATTTTGTGTCCATATAAAAAAGTGTTTCTTTTTTCCTTTATTTCATTTTGTGTCCATATAAAGAGGTGTTTCTCTTTTCCTTTATTTTGCCCGAAGGTGGGTGAAAAAATAACATGGTAGAACCAAGAATCAATAAGCCATGCCTCAACAAGTATGCCAATACAAGTGGCCATGCACTTTTCAATATAATGCTCACCAATAGAACTTAAAAACTCAAAGATGGTAGGATTATAAGGATGAGATTTGGAATAAAAAAACATGTGTATTTCAGTACTTTGAAATTGTACAACAAAAAATAATCACTTGATACAATATAGTCAGTTAATAGAGTGACACAAAAAGTAAAAACCATATATGAATTCACAAAATAACTACTCAATTAGAAAATGGGGTAGAATGTCATCCCTAAACTACATCTATGGCCATATATACAAATTCTAGATATACACATGAAAGTGCACCACTATAGCAATGACACAGTTAGAAAACAATAATGATTGCAAAGAAACAACTATCACAACAAACTGTGTTATTAGATGAAATAGCTCAAGTCACTATTGAAGTTTGCATTGGTAAATTTTCTCATACAAGTACATTAATAGTCGCACCACTGCACGGTATTGATATGATTTTGGGGATGCCTTTTTGACATGAATTTTACCCACCATTAAATTACAAAACACGCACTTAAACTCTTACCCATGGAAACAAAACTTATTATATCGAAGCAATCATAGAACATCAAAAAAATTTGCTACTTTCTCACACTCGAGCCAAACAAGAAATTTGAAAGCAAGGAAAAACATATCTAGTGCTTCTAAATCAACTTATGATACCAACTTTTGGATAAGCGAAAGCAAGCCTTTCTTTGCACCATACACATGTTTGAGATTTCGATGAATCCCTTCCATTGATGGAGCACTATTATGTTGGAGTTTTTACCATATATGTGGTAGTGATGTGTGTGAACACACTTAGGACCGCTCGGACATTTTTTCCCTCACTAGCAGTTTTTCCCCCGTGCATTTTATATACGCCCATCATTTTAGGACTAGCTGATCTTTCTATTGTGCACTAAAGCAATACACTCTTTGTTGTGTGCCTTGATCTTCTTCATCTTCTCCAAGATGTGTGCATCCCTCCAACCCTAATTCCAACAATTGGCATCAAAGTAGGTTGCATCCTCCCAAGCATAGTCACCAACGTTTCTAGCATCTTCCTGCTCACTTTCTTTGATTTGGGTGAGCTTTGGTGAGCAAAAATAGGTCGATTAGTATGTTGGTAAGCTCAAAGAGCTTGGTTTGCTCAAAATTTTGATTCGGGCTCATTTCAGACTTCGTTTCCACTATAGGAAATTTTGCCCTTTTGTACAGAATTTTCATTAGTACAACTTTTTGCAGAATAGGTCCCTTATAATCCTCTTTGGGTTGTGCTATATAGCACGTGTTATTCCTACTTCATTTTCCTCTGTTCGGGCGGTCTTCACATCAAATACAGTCACTCACCATGGCTGGCAACAATATGTTTTCACGATGTATGTTGTTGCTGAGGATAAACTGGATGGGGATAACTATCGAATGCAAGCTTACATGATGCCCACATTTTCTTGTGTCAAAGTGTTTGGAATGTTGTGCATGGCATTGATGTGCATCCACATTTTATGGATACAGGCTTTGTCAAGGATGTTGCAAGTTTTGGCAGGTCTATTGTTGCTAGAGTTGTTTTTCCTACAGCTGAGCAGTCTCATTGGGATGTCACATATGCACACACTCATGCATTGATTGAATTATTTGTGAAGCGCACTATTAATCCTCACATTTTCTCAGCAAAATCAACAAAACTGGCTTGAAATACTCTGGCTAATCTTTATGCAAGTCGCAATGAGGCTAAAGTTGCATTGCTACATAAAGGGCTTGAGTTGAAGATTATGCAAGAGGAAGATAACATGGACACTTTTCTTGTTATTATCAAGGATGTTAATGAGCAACTCATTTTTGTAGGTGAAATTATTTCTAACATTTCACTTGTGCAAATTGTTCTTGATGCATTGCCAGATTGTTACCAGACTTTTGCTAGTACATGGAGACTTATGACCCAATGAACCCCTCAAGCTATCAAGTTTGATGCATTATGCACATTGCTACTACAAGAGTCACTTTCAAGAAAAAATACGGCTAAAAAACGTGCAATTGAAAAGGATTTTGTTGTTACTCAAAGAAAAGAGGGTAATAGCAATGTAGCCACTTCTCATGGTTCTTCAATGATAGTGAATCACTTGTTTTTTATGCTTCTACTCACACTACCTCATGTGGGAATTCTGGTGAAAAGGGTAAGAAGAAGATGCATTGCCATTATTGCAAGGCTAATGATCACTTGATAAAGCAATGTCCTAAGTTGAAGGCAAAAGAGACCAAGAAGAAAGAGGCTGGATCCACTACAAGTGCAGCTATTAAAGAATCTTCTGGGAAAGGAGAGTGTGATGTTGGTGAAAATACAAAGTGGGCATTTGATACATAGTGTACTTATGATTCTTCTATCCATGATGCATGTATGTCAGCTGCTGCTGTAGATTAATATGTGTGGTACTTTCATATGGTTCTACAAAGCACATTACTTCACATCGTGACTGGTTTACCTCTCTCCAGTCTCTCCCTCATGGGAATATGGTCAAGGGAGTTGGAAATATTGTGCTAACTACTACAAATGGAAATTCTTTCGCACTTGTTGATGCACTTTATGTACCAAGGATCAACAAGAACCTTTTGTCTGTATCTGCACTTGCAAGACTTGGTCTTGTTGTCAAATTTGTGGATGATAGATGTACAGTTCATGAGCTTAGTTTTGGTGATAAAATAGTTGTATCTAGAATTTTGTGCCGTGGGCTATATAAGCTTATTTTGAATGACAGAGTGTGGGCAAAATTTTGCAACTGTAGTTGTGAATTTAAAGGCTATTTCAGATGTAAAAGTTTGGCATGCATGTTTTGGGCATTTGAATTTTGCTAGTTTGCTACGTTTGTAGAAATATGATATGGCTGCTTCTTTGATGCGTCTTGAAGCACCTTCTAATCATGTTTGTGGAGGCTCTATTTTGGGTAAGGTGCAACATTCAAAGTTTCCAAAGGATTTTTCACTAAGGGCTACATGCAGATTGCAACTTGTGCACAATGATGTTTGTGGGCCTATGAAAACTCCATCCTTAGGCAATTACCTTACTTTGTGAGTTTCATTGATGATTACTCCATGCATTCATGGGTGTATCTGCTTAAATCTAAGTCCAAAGTGTTCATGTGATTCAAGAAATTTTTGGCTATGGCTAAAAATGTCTCTAAATGTACTATGGGCACCCTCCGTTCAGATCGGGGGGGGGGGGTGGAGGGGGAGATATGTCTCATGAATTTAATGCATTTCTAGATAGTTGTGGTGTAAAACACCAATGTTCAGTGCCGTATACACCTCAACAAAATGGTGTTGTTGAAAGAAAAAATAGGTCGTTTACGAAGATGGCACGATGTATGGTCAAGAGCCAAGCTTTGCCACATTTGTTTTGTCTTGAGGCTATCATGTGTGCTACTTATGTACTTAACAAGTGTCCTACCAAATCCTTGCATTCTATGACTCCTTATGAAGCATGGCATTATAAAGAGCCATGTATTGATCACATGCACGTCTTTACTTGTTTAGCTTATGCTTTGCTGCCACAAACACAATGAAAAAAATTAGATAATAAGGTTGTTAAATGCATTATTTTTTTGTTACAATATTGAAAGAAAAAGTTAAAGGTTATAACATTTGAAAATGAAATGTATCTTGGTTGCACGAGATATTGTGTTTGTGGGAGATTCTATTTAGTCTGTGTTATCATGTACCAGAGACATTAATATAAGCTCACATGACATTTATGACACTTTGTTGCATCTTTTTAATGGTTAAAACTTAAATGTAAATTCCAATGAGGCACATAACAACCTATGGGGTTTTTTGAAAATGTTATTGACCAACCTATTACTGATGCAGATGTACATGATGTAAATTCCAATGAGGCAAATGTATAACTTATGAGGTTTTTTGAAAATTTTATTGACCAACCTATTATTGATGCATATGTACATGATGTACTTAATGTGGAAAGGATTGAGGAATGAGGAGGATAGAGGTATGTCAAAATGACTGGTGCACACTTTGAGTGACAACAAATTCGATGCATGTATGTCTAGTTGTACTTGTTCAGATTCTCACCATGCATCTTATGTGTCAAATTGTTATGCTTTGGTTGTTTCTACTTTATTTGACGAAGAGCCTCTTTCTCTGATGAAGCACAAAATTCAAAAAACTGAATGGTTGCCATGCAATAAGAATATGATGCACTTATAGAAAATAACATGTGAACTTTATGTGATTTCCCTCCTAGAAAAAAGGCCATTGGTACAAAATGGGTTTAAAAGTTGAAACATAAGCTTGATAATGAGATTGATCGCTACAAGGCTAGACTTGTTGCAAAAGGTTATACACAACAAAAAGGCATTGATTATGAAGAGACCTTTGCTCCCACTTGTTGTAAGACTATTGTTCGTTTTCTATGTGCATTGGCAACTCATTTTGAGTGAAATGTACATCAATAAGACATTGTTGCTATTTTCTTGAATGGTGATATATTTGAGGAAGTTTATGTAACACAACCTCACGGTTTTGTCAAGAAAGGACAAGAAAATAAAGTGTGAGTATATTGTATGGGTTGAAGCAGTCTCCTTGTGCTTGGTATGAGAAAGCTGACACTCATTTGGTTAAACAAGACTTTCATAATAGTCCAACTGAAAGCACTTTGTATGTCAAGCATGAGGGTGATGTATTTCTCATTGTCATTCTATATTTAGATGATTTGCTGATTACTGGTCCGAATGAGGTACACATTGTTAAATTCAAGACTGATTCAAATGCTACTTTAAAGATGAAAGAATTGGGGCTTTTGCATCATTACTTAGGCATACAGTTTAAGCAGTGTGATGGAGGTAATGCCTTACGTCAAACAAGCTACATAGAGATGGAGTTACTGCCTTATGTCAAACAAGCTACATAGAGATGGAGGTATTGCCTTGTGTCAAATAAGCTAGATAGATATATTACTATGTAAGTTTGGACTTGAGGATTGCAAATCTATTGCTATTCCCATGGAAATAGTTTTGAAATTAAGTCTTTATAATGGCGATGATATTGCCAATGTCACTTCACATGCCTTATTTATGTATGAAATACGAGGGCACATATTCAGTTTCCAATCTCACAAGTCAGCAAATTTATGCATAGCCTAGGGTCTAAGCATTGGCAGGTTGCTAAGAGGATCTTTCGCTACTTGGGAACTTTATATCTTGGGTTGTTCTATCCCAAGGGGGGATCATTGCCACTAGATTTGCATGCTTTTTAGGACTCAAATTGGGCTAATTGTTATGACACACGATTGTCCCCACAAGTGGTTTTTGTTTCATTCTCGATAGTTCATGCATATCATGGTTGAGAAAGAAGCAACATATTATGGCCACTTTTAGTTTTGAAGCTTACAAGGTAGTCATAACAGCTATGGTTGAGTGTGCATGGCTCAAACACCTTATGGATGATTTGGATGTTGAACAGAACATTGCCAACCTCATCTACAATGACAATCATAGTGCATTGGAAGTTGTAAGGAACCTAGTTTTTCATGCTCATACAAAGCACATTGAGGTGCATTATCTCTATGTCAGAGAGAGAATCTCAACTTGGATTATATACCGACACATGAAAACCTTGTAGATCTATTCACAAAGGCATTTCCTCGTTAGAAGTTCAAAGCTTTTTGCAAAGCTTTGGGCTCTCTTTCCTTTGTGTATTGATCATATCCTCATGGCATGTCACTTTCCTATACATTATGTGCCATATCTTATTCACTACATCACTCTCGAGGGGATTGGTTACTATATATGTGGTAGTGATGTGTGTGAATACACTTAGGACTACCACGGAATTTTTTCCCTCATTAGGAGGTTTTTTTCTCCTATGCATGGTATATACACCCATCATTGTAGGAATAAATTATCTTTCTATTATGCACTAAGCAATATACTCTATGTTGTGTGCCTTGAGCTTCTTCATCTTCTCCAAGATGTGTGTGCATCCCTGCAAACCTAATTCCAATAGGAGGTAGGATTGGTGGAATGCACAAACAGCTTGGAGATGGAGAAGAAGCTCAAGGCACACAGTAGAAAATTTATTACTTTATGTGTGAATACAAGATAAGATAGCCCTAGAGTGATGGGAATATAAACAAAGTACACAGGAAAAATACCTCCCAATGAGGGAAAAAAGTACCTTGGTGGTTCCAAGTGTGTTCACACACATCACTACCATATACATGATAGAAAATCCCCCCTAAGAGTGATGTGGTGTCTGAGAGCTTGCACATAGGGTAGTGCCATGCCCTATGGACATGATCAATCCACAAAGAGAAGCAAGCCCAAAGCTTTGAACTTCTCACGAGACAATGCCTTCATGAATAGATTTGTAAGGTTTTCCTTTGTTAGCACATAAGCCAAGTTGAATCTCTCCGGATGAGAGTCTCTCCTTGAGATAGTGATAATGTATCTCAATGCACTTTGTGTGAACATGAAAGAAGGGTTCCTTGCAACTACCAATATGCTCTAACTCATTGTAGATGAGAGTACTAACCAACTCCCAAATCAACCACATGTTTTTGAGCCATTCAAACTCAAACATAGTTGTGAAAGCTATCTTATACTCAATCTTGCAACTAGAGGTGCCTACACTAGGTTTCTTCTTGCTCAACCAAGATATGCATGAATTGGAGCATAAGAAACAAAAAATACTCATCAACACTTGTGTGTCATAGCAGCCAACCCAATCCTAGTAAAAAAAAGCTAGTGGCATAGATCCCACCTTGGGGTAAAACAACCCAAGATGTACATAGTGCCACTCAAGTAGCAAAAGATCCTCTAAAATTCTTGCCAATGCTTATACCCTAGTCTATGCATAAATTTTCTCACTTGTCAAATTGAAAATATGATGCATAAGAAGAATGTTGAGAACCCAAACAACTAGGCAAAGGTATATCCAATTTATTATCACACAAAGCATGCACCGGCCATTTTCGCATACCTCTAGCTTGCTCATTGTTTTCCCTATCCTCATCAAGTGAAACATTTACATTTGCATAAAAAATAGGATGATCTATGACATCACTTGAAACCTATAGAGGTTGAATATTTGCCTCATTTGGGCATACATTTGTATTTCCACCATAGGCAACAAGGTATCAAAAATGTCATGTGAGCTTACGCTGGCCTCTTTAGTACATGAAAACAAGGGTACAACATTTACAACAAAAACAAAATCTCAAGAAGGCAAGATATGTTTCAACTGCAAATGATATATCTTGTACCCTTGCTCTCAACACTGTAGACAATAAGCTTTGGTGGGACACTTGCTAGTATGTAGGGAGCACATATGATAGCCTCTAACCAGAAAGCATGTGGCAAAACTTGACTTTTGACCACACATCGTGCCATCTCCATAAGTGACATGTTTTTACTCTCGACAATACCAATTCTTTGAGGTGTATAAGGCACTGTACATCGGTGTTTTATCCCACGACCAACCAAAAATGCATCAAATTCTTTTGACATATACTTGTTACCATATACATGTGGTAGTGATGTGTGTGAACACACACATCCTAAGTGTGTGAACACACTTAGCACCGCCGGGCCATTTTTTCCCTCACTAGGAGGTTGTTTCCCTCGTGCATTGTACATACGCCCATCATTCTAGGGTTATCTATCTTTCCATTGCAGATGAGAGTAATATACTCTCTGTTGTGTGCCTTGGCTTCCTTTGTCTTCTCCAAGCTGTGTGTGTTTTCTTGCAACCCTAATTCCAACAATTGGTATCAAAGCAGGTTGCGTCCTCCCGGGCTTAGTCGCCAACAGCTCCAGCACATGCTTGCTCACTTTCTTTGATTTCCGTGAGCTTTGTGAGCGTTCGCACATTGACAATTTTTTTTGGCTAGCTCGAAGAGCTTAGTCTGCTCAGATTTCTGATTCGGGCACTACAAGTAGTACTATGCAGGCTATTTTGTCATTTTGTGCAAAAATTTTGTGAGTGCCATTTTCTGTTTCACAGGTTCCTTACAGTCTTCTACGGTTTGTGCTATATAGCACGTGTCGTTCCCGCTTCGTTTCTCCTCTTTTCGGGCAGTTTTCACATCAGGTCCAGGCATTCGTCATGACGAAAACAACACAAATGTGTTCAAGATGTTTGATGCCGAGGAAAGATTGGATGGGGACAATTACCCTATGTGGGCTTACATGATGCAACATGTTCTTGTATCAAAGGGTGTCTGGAATATTGTGTAGGGCATTGATGTACGTTTTGGTTCTGAGGATGTAGGCGATGTTGAAGATGTTGCAGGTCTTGATGTTGTTAGAGTTGTTTTGCTACGGCAGAACAAGCTCGTTGAGATGTAAAAGATGCGCAAGCTCATGCATTGATTACGTTGTTTGTGAAGTGCACTATTACTCCTCAGATTTGTTCAGCAAAACCTGCAAAACAAGCTTGGGATATTCTGGCTAGTCTTTATGCAAGTTGCAATGAGGCTAAAATTTCATTATTGCGTAAAGAGCTGGAATCAAAGATTATGCATGAGGAAAATGTCATGGACACTTTCCTTGTTGGTGTCAAGGATATCAATGAGCAATTTATTTTTGTAGGTGAAGTCATTTTAGACAATTTCCTTGTGCAGACTGTTCTTGATGCCTTGCCAGACTCTTACCAGACTTTTGCTAGTACTTGGAGACTTATGACCCAATGAAATCCTGAAGTTGTCAAGTTTGATGCATTGTGCACATTGTTGTTGCAAGAGTCAATTTATAGGAAAAATAGGACTAGACAGTGTGCAGTAGAACATGATTTTATTGTTGCTCAAAGAAAGGGTGGTAACAACAATGCAACCACTTCTCATGGTTCTTCTGCGAGTGGAAAATCACCTATTCCTTATGCTTCTGCAGGTAGTAATTCGTCTGGAAATTCTGGTGATAAGGGCAAAAAGAAGATGCGTTGCCATTATTGTAAAGCTAATGCTTGATCAAGCAGTGTCCTAAGTTGAAGGCCAAAGAGGCTAAGAAGAAAGAGGGTGGTTCCATTGCAAATGCTGGTTCCACTACAAATGCAGCTATTGTTGAGTCTTCTGTGTAAGGGGACTGTGATACTGATGTTGATGCAGAGTGGCTATTAGTGCAGAGTGTGCCTATAATCCTGTTTTCCATGATGCATGCATGTCAATTGCTGTAGATTCACATGTGTGGTATTTTGATAGTGGTGCTACAAAGCACATTATGTCACGTCATAATTTGTTCACCTCTCTTGAGTCTGTCCCTCATGGGAATTCAGTTACTTGTGCCAACAATGCCTCTTATCCGGTTCAGGAGTTAGAAAGATTGTGCTTACTATTGCAAATGGCAGTTCTTTCACACTTGTTGATGCACTTTATGTACCTGGGATCAAGAAGAATCTTTTGTCTGTATCTGCACTTGCTAGACTTGGTCTTGTAGTCAAATTTGTGGATGACAGATGTACAATACATGATCTCAGTTTCGGTGATGAAATTGTTGTATCTGGAATTTTATGCCATGGGCTGTATAAGCTCACTTTGTATGACAAGTGTGGGCAGAATTTTTGAAGGCTATTTCAGATGCAAAACTTTGGCATGCACATTTCGATCATCTGAATTTTGTTAGTTTGCTGCATTTGTGGAAATCTGATATGGTTGCTCCTTTGCCGCCTCTTGAAGCACCTGTGAAACATGTTTGTGAAGAATGTATTTTGGGTAAGATGCAGCGTTCAAAGTTTCCAAAGGATGGTTCAGTTAGAGCCACATGCAAATTGCAGCTTGTGCATAGTGATGTTTGTGGGCCCATGCAAACTCCGTCCTTGGGGCAATTACCTTTACTTTGTGAATTTCATTGATGATTACTCTAGGCATGCATGGGTATTTCCACTTAAAGAGAAGTCCGAAGTACTTCTGTGCTTCAAATTTTTTTTGGCTATGGCTAAAAATGTCTCGAAATGTACTACGGGCAACCTCTATTCCGATCGAGGGGGGAGTATATGCCTCATGAATATAATGCATTTATGTCTAGTAGTGGGATAAAACACCAATGTACAATGCCTTATACACCTTAGAAAAATGTTGTTGCTGAGAGGAAAAATAGGCCACTTACGGAAATGGCATGATGTATGGTCAAAAGTCAAGATTCGTCGCATTCTTTTTGGCTTGATACCATCATGTGTGCCACTTATGTACTTAACAGGTGTCCTATGAAAGCTTTGCAATCTATTACTCAATATGAAGCATGGCATGATATATAGCCTTCTATTGAGCACATGCGTGCTTTTGGCTGTTTGGCATATGCTTTGGTGCCACAAACATAGTACAAAAAATTGGATGATAAGGCTGTCAAATGTAAATTTTTTGGTTATAGTGCTAAAAGCAAAGGTTACAGGTTGTATCAGCCACAAACAAAGCATATTTTGGTTTCACGGGATGTTGTGTTTGTGGAAGATTTTGTTCATTTATGACACTTTGTTCATAGGACATTTATGACACTTTGTTCGCAGGACATTTATGACACTTTGTTGTCTCTTTTCAATGGTGCAAGTTCAAATGTAAATTCCAATGAGGCAAATGTATAGCCTATGGGGGTTTTTGAGAATGTTACAGATCAGCCTATAAAAACTGATGCAGATGTACATGATGTACTTGATGAGGAAGAGGCTGAAAATGAGTAGGCTAGAGGTTTGCTAAAATGGCTGGTGCATACATTCCGTGATAGTAAATTGGATGCACCTTTGTCTAGTCGCACTCTTTCAGGCTCTCGCCATGCATCCTATGCATGAGACTGTTATGCTCTGGCTGTGTCTAGCTTACATGATGTTGAGGAACCTCTGTCCGCTCATTTAGAACTGTGCATGAAATTAAAACTTTACACGGTGTTTTAGTTATTTTCTCCGGATGCAAGTTTTTGATAAAGCACATAAACCAGAAAATTGGATGGTTGCTATGAAATCAGAATATGATGCACTTATAGAAAATGACACATGGACCTTATGTGATTTTTCTCGTGGAAAAAGTCCATTGGTATGAAGTGGGTTTACAAGTTGAAACGCAAGCCGGTGAGATTGATCGCCATAAGGCTTGACTTGTTGCAAAAGGTTATGCACAACAAAAAGACATAGATTATGAAGAGACTTTTGCTCCCACTTGTTGTATGACTACTATGCATTTTCTATGTGCATTGGCATCTCATTTTGGTAGGAATGTACATCAATCAGACATTGTTATTGCTTTCTTGAATGGTGACATATTTGAGGAAGTTTATGTAACGCAGCCTCACGGTTTTGTTAAGAAAGGACGAGGATAGGGTGTGCAAATTTAACAAAGCTTGGTATGGGTTGAAGCAATCTCCTTGTGCTTGGTATGAGAAGGTTGACACGCATTTGGTCAAAGGAGGCTTTTGTAACAATCCAGCAGAAAGCACATTGTATGTAAAGCGTGAGGGTGATGTACTTCTCATTGTGGTTCTTTATGTAGATGATTTGTTGATCATTGGACCAAATGAGAGACATATTTCTGAATTTAAGACTAATTTGAATGCTACTTTCAAGATGAAAGATTTGGGGCTGTTGCCTCATTACTTGGGTGTACAATTTAAGCACTGTGATGGTGGTATTGCCTTGTGTTAGAAAAGTTACATAGAGACATTACTATGTAAGTTTGCACTTGAGGATTGCAAACCTATTGCCACTCCCATGGAAAAAGGTTTGAAATTGAGTCTTCATGATTTTGCTGATCCTACAAGTGTCACTCTTTACCAAACTGTTGTTGGATGCCTCATTTATATATGCAACACGAGGCCGGATATTCAGTTGCAGTCTCACATGTCAGTAGATTTATGCATAGCCTAGGGTCTAAGCATTGGCAGGATGTCAAGAGGATTTTTCACTACCTGAGTGGCACTTTACATCTTGGCTTGTTTTATCCCAAGGGGAGGTCATTGCCACCAGCTTACATACTTTTTGAACTCAGATTGGGATGGTTGTTTTGACACGTGAGTGTCCACAAGTGGTTTTTGTTTCATGCTTTGCAGTTCATGTATATCATGATTGAGCAAGAAGCAACCTAATGTGGCCACTTCTAGTTGTGAGGTTGAGTACATGGAAGTCTTCACAACAGCAGCTACAATTGAGTGTGTATGGCTCAGACGCCTTATGGGGTGGATTTGGGTGTTGGACAGGACACTGCCAACACTCTTTACACTGACAGTCAGAGAACATTGGCAGTTGCAAGGAACCCAGTTTTTCATGCTCGCACAAAGCATATTGAGGTGCATTACTAGTATGTTAGGGAGAGGTTCTCAACAGGAGAGATCAGCTTGGCTTATGTGCCAACACAAGACAACCTTGCATATCTTTTCACAAAGGCATTCTCTAGAAGTTCGAAGTTTTCCACAAAGCTTTGGGATTACTCCCCTTTGTGCACTGATCAGGCCCTCAAGGCATGGCACTCCCTTTACTCATGTGCCATCTCTCGTTCACCGCATCAATCTAGGAGGGATTTGTTACCATGTACATGTGGTAGTGATGTGTGTGGACATACTTAGGACCTCCGAGACATTTTTTCCCTCACTAGGAGGATTTTCCCCCGTGCATTGTACATACACCCCATCATTGTAGGGTGATCTATCCTTCCATTGCACACTAAGTAATATACTCTATGTTGTGTGCCTTGAGCTTCCTTCGTCTTCCCCAAGCTGTGTGTGTCTTCCTGCAACCCTAATTCCAAAAATGCTCTCTCCTCAATCAAAATGGAGGGTTCCCACAATACAACTCATTTTCACTAAACAACAAAAATTGTTTGAAGCACTTAAAAACTTTAGAATTAACCTTAAGAGGATATACCCATGCATGCTGTGAGTAATCATCAATGAAAGTCACAAAAGTATAAATGATTATCAAATGAAGGAGTGTGCATTGAGTTGCAATCATCATTGTGAACAAGTTGTAGCTTGCAAGTGGTGTACATTGGACTATCATTTGGGAATTGAGAGCATTGCATTTCCCCCAAAGTATAGCCTTCATAAACATGCTTAGATGGTGCCTACAATTGGGGTAGTGAGGCATCCATCTCATATTTTTGCAAATGCATCAAACTAAAAAAAATGTAAATGTCCAAAACGTGAAATAGTCTAGCATTTGAAACATCTTTAGAGTTCATAACTGCATCTGCAAATTTTTCTAACACTTGTCATAATAATTGAGCTTGTATAGCCTACCAAATAGGGTACCTGATGCCACAATAGTATCACTTGAACTAAGTGCATTTGTCATCCAAAACTTTACAACAAGGCCAAGTCCCTGGGGCATCCACTAGGAAATATGTAAGATAGCACGTACAAACAAAATAAGGGATTTATAATTAGATACATTTACAGAAAAATATACTTACATAAAGGGTTTTTTAATTGAGAAAGTGAAAATTTTCATACATAAGGGCTAGTTTTTTTACAAAAATGCATACATAAGGGGTACATTTGAAAATATACAGGTAAGGGATTATTTAAATACCTCTTGTCCGAATGTGCTATATGCAATTTTTACATAGTGGACTCCCCAGGGCCAAGTCTTGTGCTTCTTGATCCTAGGCACAACAAGTACATAATAAGCACAATCTTTCCAATTTTGAATGTTTTTTATGTTATGTAAAAACAAAAATGTTTTTTGAAAATTTCAAATGAGTTTTTTGAGAAGCTCACTATGCACCCTCATCTTGTTTGTAAAACTCAATACTAACATAAAAAAGAATTTTGAAACTAGACCCATAGTGTAACTATTACTATATACATGTGGTAGTGATGTGTGTGAACACACTTAGGATCGTCGGGGTATTTTTTCCATCTTAAGGAGGTTTTTCCCCCCGTGCATTGTATATACGCCCATCATTCTAGGGCTATCGATCTTTCCATTGCACACTGAATAATACACTCTCTGTTGTGTGCCTTGAGCTTCCTTCATACTCTCCAAGCTATGTGTGATTTCCTGCAACCCTAATTCCAACAATTGGTATCAGAGCAGGTTGCATTCTCCCAACTTAGTCGCCAACAACTCCAACACACATATGCTCACTTTCTCCGATTTCTGTGAGCTTTGGCGAGCGTTCACATGTCACAAAAGAAATAGGGCTAGCTTGAAGAGCTTAGTTTGCTCAAATTTCTAATTCGGGCTCATTTCGGGCTCCGTTTCCACTACAGACAGTACTGCACATGCTATTTTGTCATTTTGTGTAGAAATTATGTGAGTGCTGTTTTCTACATAATAGGTCCCTTACAGTCTTCTAAGGTTTGTGCTATATAGCACGTGTTTTTCCTGCTTCGTTTCTCCTCTTTTTGGGCAGTTTTCACATCAGGTGCAACATTTACCATGGCTGACAACAACACATATGTGTTCAAGATGTTTGCTGCTAAGGATATATTAGATGGCGACAAATTACCCTATGTGGGCTTATATAATGCAAATGTTCTTGTGTTGAAGAGTGTCTAGAATATTGTGCAGGGCATTGATGTACGTCATGGTTCTGAGGATGTAGGCGATGTTGAGGATGTTGCAAGTCTTATTGTTGTTATAGTTGTTTTGCCTACGACGACAGAACAAGCTCGTCGGAATGTAAAAGATGCACAGGCTCATGCATTGATTGTGTTGTCTGTGAAGAGTACTATTACTCCCCACATTTAATCAGCAAAATCTGCAAAACAAGCTTGGGATATTCTAGATGGTCTTTATGTAAGTCGCAATGAGGCTAAATTTGCATTGCTGCGTTAAGAGGTAGAATCGAAGATTATGCATGAGGAACCCAATATGGACACTTTCCTTGTTGGTGTCAAGGATATCAATGAGCAACTTATTTCTGTAGGTGAAGTCATTTCATACACTCCCCTTGTGTAGACTATTCTTGATTCCTTACCAGATTCTTACCAGACTTTTGCTAGTACTTGGAGACTTATGACCCAAGGAAATCCTGAAGTTGTCAAGTTTGATGCATTATGCACATTGCTGTTGCAAGAGTCTCTTTCCATAAAAACAAGACTAGACAACGTGCAGTTGAACATGTCTTTATCGCTGCTCAAAGAAAAGGTGGTAACAATAATGCAGCCACTTCTCATGGTTCTTCTGCGAGTGAAAAAATCACATGTTTCTAATGCTTATGATGGCAGAAAATCATCTGGAAATTTTGGTGATAAGGACAAAAAGAAGATGTGTTGCCATTATTGTAAAGCTAATGATCACTTGATCAAGCAGTGTCCTAAGTTGAAGGCCAAAGAGGCAAAGAAGAAAGAGGGTGGTTCCACTACAAATGCTCGTTCCACTACAAATACAACTATTGTTGAGTCTTCTGTGAAAGGAGACTCTGATGCTGATGTTGATGCAGAATGGGCTTTTAGTGCAGAGTGTACTTTTAGTGCAGAGTGTACCTATAATCCTGTTGTCCATGATGCATGCATGTCAGTTGTTGTAGATTCACATGTGTGGTATTTTGACAGTGGTGCTACAAAGCACATTACCTCACATCGTGAGTTGTTCACCTCTCTTGAGTCTGTCCCTCATGGAAATTCAGTTACTTGTGCCAACAATGCCCCTTATCCGGTTCAGGGAGTTGGAAACATTGTTCTTACTACTGCATTTCTCGCTAGTCGTGGGATAAAACACCAAAGTACAATGTCTTATACACCTCAGCAAAATGGTGTTGCTGAGAGGAAAAACAGGTCACTTACGCAAATGGCACGATGTATGGTCAAAGCTTTTCCGCATTCTTTTTGTCTTGAGGCTATCATGTGTGCCACTTATGTACTTAACAGGTGTGCTACGAAAGCTTTGCAGTCTATTACTCCATATGAAGCATGGCATGATATATAGCCTTTTATTGAGCACATGCGTGTTTTTGGCTGTTTGGCATATGCTTTGGTGCCACAAACATAGCTCAGAAAATTGGATGACAAGGATGTCAAATGTATTTTTGTTGGTTATAGTGCTAAAAGCAAAGGTTACAGGTTGTATTGTTTGTCATATGCTTTGGTGCCACAAACATAGCAAGAAAATTGGATGATAAGGCTGTCAAATGTATTTTGTTGGTTACAGGTTGTATTGTTTGTCATATGCTTTGGTGCCACAAACATAGCAAGAAAATTGGATGATAAGGCTGTCAAATGTATTTTTGTTGGTTATAGTGCTAAAAGCAAAGGTTACAGGGGTTGTATCAGCCACAAACAAAGCGTATTCTGGTTTCACGGGATGTTGTGTTTGTGGAAGATTATGTTCATCCCTTACTGTCATGTACTAGAGACAATAATGTAAGCTCACAAGACATTTATGACACTTTGTTGCCTCTTTTCAATGGTGGAAGTTCGAATAAGATTCCAATGAGGCAAATGTATAGCCTATGGGGGTTTTTGAAAATGTTATAGGTCAGCCTATTACTGATGCAGATGTCCATGATGTACTTGATGAGAAAATGAATGAAAATGAGCATGCTAGAGGTATGCAAAAATGACTGGTGAATACATTGCGTGACAGTAAATTGGATGCACCTTTGTCTAGTCACACTCGTTCAGGCTCTCGCCATGCACCTTATGTATCAGATTGTTATGCTTTGGCTGTGTCTAGCTTACATGATGTTGAGGAACCTTTGTCTTTTGATGAAGCACATAATTCGGAAAATCGGATGGCTGCCATGCAATCAGAATATGATGCACTTACAAAAATTGACACATGGACCTTATCTGATTTGCCTCCTGGCAAAAAGGCCTTTGGTACGAAGTGGATTTACAAGTTGAAACTCAAGCCAGTGAGATCCATCGCCATAAGGCTCGGCTTGTTGCAAAAGGTTATGCACAACAAAAAGGCATAGATTATGAAGAGACTTTTGCTCCCACTTGTCATATGACTAATATGCGTTTTCTATGTGCATTGGTAGCTCATTTTGGTTGGGATGTACATCAATCAGACATCGTTACTGCTTTCTTGAATGGTGACATATTTGAGGAAGTTTATGTAACGTAGCCTCGCGGTTTTTTCAAGAAAGGATGAGGATAAGGTGTGAAAATGTAACAAAGCTTTGTATGGGTGGAAGCAGTCTCCTCGTGCTTGGCATGAGAAGGTTGACACTCATTTGGTCAAAGGAGGCTTTCGTAACAGTCCAACAAAAAGCACATTGTATGTAAAGCGTGAGGGAGATGTACTTCTCATTGTGGTTCTTTATGTAGATGATTTGTTGATCATTGGACCAAATGAGAGACATATTTCTGAATTTAAGACTAATTTGAATGCTACTTTCAAGATGAAAGATTTGGGGTTGTTGCCTCATTACTTGGGTGTACAGTTTAAGCACTGTGATGGTGGTATTGCCTTGTGTCAGAAAAGTTACATAGAGACATTACTATGTAAGTTTGCACTTGAGGATTGCAAACCTATTGCCACTCCCATGAAAAAAGGTTTGAAATTGAGTCTTCACGATGCTGATGATCCTGCAGATGTCACTCTTTACCAAACTACTACTAGATGCCTCATTTATATATGCGACACAAGGCCAGATATTCAGTTTGCAGTCTCATAGGTCAGCATGTTTATGCATAGCCTAGGGTCTAAGAATTGGAAGGATGTCAAGAGTATTTTCCACTACTTGAGTGGCACTTTACATCTTGGCTTGGTTTATCCCAAGGGGGGATCATTGCCGCCTGACCTACATGCTTTTTTGAACTCAGATTGGGATGGTGTCTTCACAGCTACGGTTGAGTGTGTATGGCTCAAACGCCTTATGGATGATTTGGGTGTTGGACAGGACACTGCCAACACTATCTACACTGACATTCAGAGCGCATTGGTAGTTGCGAAGAACCTAGTTTTTCATGCTCGCACAAAGCACATTGAGGTGCATTACCACTATGTCCAGGAGAGGCTCTCAGGAGGAGAGATCACCTTGGCTTATGTGCCAACTGAAGGGGATCGGGGAGCACCACAGACGGAGAGTGAGAGAGAGAGAAGGAGACACACACACAATGCGGGTGGGGAGACTGTGAAGTGGCAGCTCTCCCTATACAGTATACTCACTATAAGTATAGGGTAACAGTGGGCGGGCGCCCATGACCTGGGCGACCGGTTAAGGCACATAGGCCTTCACCCCAACAACCTCCCACTTAAAGGCCAATGTGCCTTTAAGCAAGATCTACTAGTGTACAGCTAATAGAAGGTGAGATATTCTCTCAACCTATGCCCACTGACTCTTGATGAGCTAGTGCATCCGGCTCTACTGATAGACAAACATCCCGCTGCGGAAGCCACACAGAGCTAACTCCAAGCTCTGCAAATAGTCTACAAGAGCTCATGCACTCTTGCAAGTATCGGTCCTATACCTGCAAACCTCCCCTATGCTCTATGCCGAGATCAGTCATCGAACAACTAATCAACCTTGCTGCAAATGCTCCCACTGCAGCTGCTATGTCGGGCCTCGAGATCAGCATCTCGTACATGAGGACACCGAACGTTGATGCAACCCTGGCAACCTCTGCCACCTCCAACTCAGAACTCAACTCATGGCAATCCTGTCCCCTATCATAGAGACCATGGCACTCTGACTCCGAGCTCTGGAGTGACTCCTAGTGCCCACCACACATCACATGTGTACCAAGAGTATCCACCTGAATCTGCATCAAGCTCTGGCATAAGCATATCAAGAAATGACTCCACAATAGCCGACATCTCAACATCCATGTGAGTCATCTCTGTCATCACCTCTGATGACTCATCCTGCTGTGACTCACTAGAGCTGTCTCGCTCTACCTGTGCATCCGTAGACGCAACCTGCACAACAAGGTCACTGCTCTGTACTCCATGCAAAGCATCCTGCAACCCACAAGCAAAAGAGACTCGCCTGCTCTCTCGCTATCTACCTGGCTGCATGATCACAGAGACAACACTGTCTCTCCCGTGATCCACATGCAATGGGTAACCTATACCACTCTTGGCACCTCTCGTAATCACTAGCAAACCCAAATGCATCACAAAATATCGCTCTCGTAGCGAAATTTGACATCCACAATCTCTAAGCTGACCAATCGAGATCAAACTCACTGTCAAATCTGGTACATAGCGCACATGTCGTAACAAGTAAGATGCACCACTCGGTAATGACAGTCTCACATCTCTTGCACCTGCTATCGCATGCACCGATCCATCGGTCAAACGTACACTGCCAAGCATCCCGCTAGAATAGCTACAAAACCATTCACGATGCGGCGTGACATGAAACATAGCATCTGCGTCTAGCAACCACTGTGAAGGGAGTGCACTATCCACATGTATAGCATCTCGTGCATAGCTCGAGGTAAAAGTGACATCCCCGTCACTAGTATACTCCGACACTACATCTGCCTCAACTGTCAAAGCAACTGAGTCCATGGCATCACTACATACATCTTTGAGACTGTCATGTCTCCTACGATGTCGCATACGACAAAAACAGCGCCGTCTAACGTGTCCAGAATGACCACAATACCAACATGTCACCTGTCGGCGTGCTCGTGAATGTACATGTCTCACACGAGTCCGTGATGACTCAGATCTATCATACATATCATGTAATCTGCGCCAAAGTGCTCTCGAAGTAGGCTCATACATAACAAGAGCATATATAGATTCCGCAAGGTGCAAAGAGAATGTAGATAGTGCCATCTCCTCTAGCTCCTGCCACTGATTGTCAGACATGTTTGAAGGTCTACCTGCATCACCACTCAATGGTCGATGCAACCCTCGCTGTGTCAATGCATCAAGCATACACTCTCTCCATGCTGCAAAGTCTGACCCATCAAACATGCACATTTCGGAGAGATCATAATCTGAGCGATCACATGTCTCTGCCATGAGCACAATGTAGCAAACTAGAAAGCAAAACCACCTCACCAACAACACCTGGAAACTGTCTACAAATATGGCCAGAAACACAATGTAAAACCTGTGAGACACACTCCAAAATAGAGCTCCCGCAATGTCAATACAAGCCTCGCCTGCTCTAGTATCACACTGCAATCTGTGAGCTAATCACCAAGCCCACACTATGCGGTATCGATGCATACGCACGCACAAATCTCCCACCTGCAGAGAACACCGCACGCAAATGCTGAGTGCAACCCGCAATCTCTACCTAGATTGCATAAATGATACGCATAAAACTCCTAGGAAAATTTCGCCAGAGTTTCGACGCACAATGGCTATCAACACAAAATAACCATTGTCCTGCAAGCTCAATACAATGAGAAATCAATGCGCATCAAACTACACTCAACATACATGCATAAGCTCTGCAAAACTATGGCAAACAATGCTCGAGACCACAAGACTCTCCCACCCGAGAGCAAACCACTGTCTCAAGCAAAGAAAGATACACAACTCCTCACTCTTGCAAGAGTGGATACAAAAACACAAAACTGTGTCCAAAGTGACAAAACCTGTCAAAGTGAGAGTAAACACTCGATCACAAACTATGGCGAGAATCTGGGAAAAATCTGACAGAATTTCCCCTGAAAACTGAGCAAAAAACTCAAGTACAATCTCTACCATAAACCATAACACTACTCAATGCCAATGAGTAGAAATGCCAAAATGGCTCCACATTTTCACACACAATGGCAATCCACACTTAACGTACATCAACGGAGTGATCGCGCATAAGCAAGCGCCAAAAGATTTGCAATCCGGAAACTTGATCAATGTGAAAACAATGCTCTCAAGAGAGCTCACCGGCACTTGAAAGTGCTCGCCAAAATGCATGTATAATGGGCATCAACCATGCGCCATAACCATATGCAAACCATCCGCAAAGACCATGAATCCCATCACAAAATCACTGCCAAAGTATCCTGTGAAAACTAGTGAAAGAAGCTCCACCTATGTGCTCCAAAAAACTGCGTCTCAAGAGACACCTCGGTGGTGTGTAAACGCCTCCGTACTTCGTTGCCCAAGTCTACCAAAAAACCTTTAAACCACAAGCTTAACACAAGCTGCAATTGCATCTTCAGCTCAGAATTTATGCACTCAACTTCAAGCATCTCCCGTGCTTCCAAAAGTGCATCAAACTCGCACACAATGCGACAACAGAAAATCTGGAATTTCTGTATACAGTCAGTCTGAGCTGAATATCAACAAAACGATGAGGAATTTGCAAAAAGTTTCTTCTGCAAAGTTGTAGACCACGTCAAAACGAATGGGTTGCGCGGTTCGAAATCTCAGATCTACATTCTACAAGGAGAAAAACGAATCTGAAAACAGTGCTGCTGCGCACAGTTTTTAGGGCAGCACCTTCACTTACACACAATCTTCCACACTCCTTTCTGAGCTTCCACAAGAGCATACATCACTCTCAACTGAGCTCACAAGCTCCCATTGCATTCTCACAAAGCTTCCAAGCTTTCTTAATGTCTCCACCGCCGAGAGCGAGCGAGCTATCATCTCGAAGCTCTCAAAGCCATCGTGCTCTCCGCGGTCGCCATAGCTCTGATACTAATTGAAGGGGATCAGGGAGCACCACAGACGGACAGTGAGAGAGAGAGAGAAGGAGATACACACACAATGTGGGTGGGGAGACTGTGAAGTGGCAGCTCTCCGTATACAGTATACTTACTATCAGTATAGGGTAACAGTGGGCGAGCGCCCATGACCTGGGCGACCGGTCAAGGCACATAGGCCTTAACCCCAACACCAACACATGACAACTTTGGAGATGTTTTCACAAAGGCGTTGTCTCGTGAGATGTTCAAAGCTTTCCGTAAAGCTTTGGGCTTACTCCCCTTTGTGACCTGATCATGTTCTCAGGGCATGTCACTTCCCTTTACTCTACGTGCCAGCTCTCGTTCACCGCATCACTTCAAGGGGGATTTGTTACCATATACATGTGGTAGTGATGTGTGTGAACACATCTCCGGCGGTCCCAAGTGTGAACACACTTAGGACCGCCAGGGAATTTTTCCCCTCTTTAGGAGGTTTTTCCCCCGTGCATTATATATACGCCCATCATTCTAGGGTTATCGATCTTTCCATTGCACACTAAGTAATACACTCTCTGTTGTGTGCCTTGCTCCTCCATGTCCAAGAACTTGCGGGCCCTGAAGCCATTGAATCATCTCAACCTTGTTCAAGATTCTTCCACTGAACCCAAATACAAGCGTTAGCTTAACTTGCCTGGCTAACTGTTTTTTGATAAGTGTTGGTGGAATCGCCATAGTAATAGCCTCGACAACCTCCACCTGCTATGGCAAAGTCTTTTTTAAAGCAAAAAAGACCCGATCTGCCAACGCGTCTTCTACCAGCCGGCTGTCATTTGCTTGGGAGAAAGTTCTTTTGTTGTTGTTAGGGCCGGACTCAATCATTTTGTTGACTTCCTTGAGCTTTTTCTCGAGTCTAGATTTTGCATTCTGCAGCTTTTCAATATCTGCTTCACTCAACAACCCTTCTGATGGACCTTTTCCATAGTCCTTAGAGTTGGTCCCCTTGTGTATGCTAGCAAACGAAATGCCTGGCCTACGAGCTGTAGATACACTTGTCACCTTACTTATGTTCGTACAGATGGGACCCTGAGGAACCTCGGCTTCGAGGGTTTTTACCTCGAATTTGAACCCTTGAGCTGATCCCATTTTTTCTCTTGATTCTCCAAAGGAAACTTTTTCAGTTGAAACATTTTTGTCCTTTTCCATGGTTGGAGCCCTTGGCGAATTGGGGCCATCTCTTTCTTCCATCGGCACGACTAACTCCCTTTCGGGTATCTTTCCCATTGCTAACATATGTGAGAATTTTGACAATATCTTCATCTACAACTAGAGTGTCGATTTCCATTACCAACAAGTAGCTGAGGACAACTTAGTGCCAAGAGGACAAAAGGATGAGATCTAGAGAGCCTTTAATACCTTATCAATGGCTCAATTCTTCAATAGGGCCAAAAAGGGGATTATTATCAAAAAGCGATCAAAAGGCTTTGAGGCTTTGGTATGTAGAAGGTAACCTGTGAAAGGGAAGTCTCAAGTAAAAAAAAGGCAATCATTTTGGCGCGAGCACAGGACTTAGGAGCGATAATTTACTCATGCAAAAAAAAGAAACGATAATTAACTTGGTGAGAAAGGTGATTATTTAGACGAAGTGCGTGCAAAACGCACACGGCCTAGCCTGCTCAAAATAAGGTGCAATGGATCACAATCGAAGGTGATGTCGAGCCTAGTTGCTGTAGTAAGCTACGGGCAGACAAGGTCGGAATCGAGCAAGAGAGGCAGGGAGTACCGCACTAGGGAGTAGCAAACGAGCAAGTGCCTACATCCTATCGCTTACCCCCATGAGGTGACATGTGGATCACACCAATGCAACCTGCTTACTTGCTTATAACCTCTGTTGTTGGTAGCAACACAACAAAGTAACCTGCAACCAAACCCTTCACTCTCAGAAGACCATCGCGAGTCTACAAATATTCTATTAGCCTCTTTAATGCATTTGATACTTTTGTATCTTTTTGTTTCCCCTTTCATTTCCTTGCTTAATACACAAAATTTTCATTTAAAAATGATAAGAGAGTGCTGGGGAGATAGTTTCAAAAGGGAAGATATTTTGTCGCCTAGGAGCCCCGTTGGGATGGGAGTTACTCACAAACAAAGGTTCTTATGGGTTATGGAGAAGGTCAAGACCAAGATGCGCAGGTGGGAGTACGTCCTTCTCCCCTTCCCAAGCTGGATAAAGGTTATCAATTCTTTCATGTTACCCTACATATCCTTCAATGGTTTGCTGCTTAAGCTAGCTAAATGCAACTGGAAAGAGTTCTTGAAACCAGTAAAAAGATTTTTTTGGAAAAATAACACTAAAGGCACAACACCCTGGAAATGGGGAAAATGGGAGACGGTTGCGAGACTTGTGGAGCAAGGTGGGATTGGGATTCTTAATCGGGCTTGGGATTCTTAACCTGAGCACTCACGCAGAGGCTCAATGTGCCAAGTTTTTCGTAGCCCTTGCTAAGGAACACTAGGCTTGGGATATTATGGCTAAAGATATGATGGACAACTCGGGCATCCTTCATCTTCTCCAAATGTGTGTTTTTCTGCAACCCTAATTCCAATAGTAACAACTTGCAGAAGTAGGATAGAAGTTAGTAATGTCCCTACAAGATTTTGGGACATCTACAAATTCCACCTGAGATATCTAGTGAGGACCATATCAGTTAAGTCAAGCAATTGTTAAGTCCGTACTAAGCATCAACAACCCTTTTGAAACTAAGAGCAGTCAAGGCATAGATAGAAATCAGTAAGAGAACAACCTTTACTATTGCTTAGACACACCATTATATTCAAAGGAGCACACCATATGTCAACAAAGTTAAGTAAGTGAGCATAAACAAAACTATATACAAACTAGCAAGGCTCAGGGTACAAACAAAAGGTAGCAATGGAAAGGTTATGTACAGGGACCATGTAAAAAAATATAAAATTAATAGGAGAGGCCACAATCAAGTCATGAAACTACTCAATAATAAGTAAAAAGTCAGTGAAAAAATTAGAAAAAAAGGTTACCCATTATTTATGATAATTCAACAAGTACATAGGATATAGTCCTATATGTACACTAGTCAAGCAATCATGCATTAGGTACACTGGACATGTTAGAAAATAGAAAGCACAAAAAATGACTATCCTCTAATTATGAAGAAGGTAGGTAGAAAACAACATAGATAACAAGAAAATCATTCTGCAAAGTGGTAGGATTTAAGAGTAGATCTTTAGCACTCCAAGCTCAGAGGAAGGAAAGAAGATAAGTATAGCCAAGCCAAGTAGACCTCCTAGTTGTCAATTAACCATTACCCAAAGCATGAGTCATAGAATCAAGCAATAGCCCTATTATCAAGGGATGATGTCAACAAGTTTCTAGAAACCCATTACCCACATTCTACCATAAGGTATAATGTATAACTACTTAAACCTCAAAATTTTCTATATAATTGTATCCCATTTTTGAAGCTTCCATGTAATCATAAAATGTTTTAGAAGAGATAAAATAAATTAGCTGGCAAATCATGTTGCTCACACTTTCCAAGAAGTACACACTAGTAGTAAAATATTGTTGGTTCACTAGAGAACCTTTGAAAAAGAAATCAACAATTCATCAATTATCCCTCATGAATTTCCCAATACAACTAGTGAAAAATTTATATTCGAGCAAAGAATCATCAGGCTGTTACCAAATACATGTGGTAGTGATGTGTGTGGACACACCAGGACCGCCGGGGCATTTTTTCCCTCTTTAGGAGGTTTTTTCCCCCCGAGCATTGTATATACGCCCATCACTCTAGGGCTATCTATCTTTCCATTGCACACTAAGTAATACACTCTCTATTGTGTGCCTTGAGCTTCCTTTGTCTTCTCCAAGCTGTGTGTGTTTCTCTGCAACCCTAATTCCAACAATTGGTATCAGAGCAGGTTGCATCCTCCTGGGCTTAGTCGCCAGCTGCTCCAGTACACGCCTGCTCACTTTCTCCGATTTCAATGAGCTTTAGCGAGCGTTCGCAGGTCGACAAATACTTCGGGTTTGCTCAGATTTTTGATTTGGGCTCATTTCGGCCTCCGTTTCCACTACAGGCAGGTTTGCACATGCAATTTCGTCATTTTGTGTAGAATTTTTGTCAGTGCTGTTTTCTGCATAACAGGTGCCTTATAGTCTTCTACGGTTTGTGCTATACAACACGTGTTGTTCCCACTCCATTTCTCCTATTTTCGGGCAGTTTTCACATCAGGTGCAACATTTACCATGGCTGACAACAACAACACAGATGTGTTCAAGATGTTTTTTGCTGAGGACAGGTTGGATGTGGACAACTACCCTATGTGGGCTTATACGATGCAACATGTTCTTGTGTCAAAGGGCGTCTGGAACATCGTGCAAGGCATTGATGTACGTCCTGGTTCTGAGGATGTAGGCAATGTTGAGGATGTTGCAGGTCTTGCTGCAAGGATTGTTGCTGTAAGAGTTATTTTGCCTACGGTAGAACAAGCTCGTTGGGATGTAAAGGATGCGCAAGCTCATGCATTGATTGCGTTGTCTGTGAAGCGCACCATTGTTCCTCACATTCATTCAGCAAAATCTGCAAAACAGGCTTGGGATATTTTGGCTGGTCTTTATGCAAGTCGCAATGAGGCTAAAATTACTTTGCTGCGTAAAGAGTTGGAGTCAAAGATTATGCATGAGGAAGATGACATGGACACTTTCCTTGCTAGTGTCAAGGATATCAAGGAGCAGCTTATTTCTGCAGGTGAAGTCATTTCAGATAGTTTCCTTGTGTAGACTGTTCTTGATGCCTTACCAGATTCTTACCAGACTTTTGCTAGTACTTGGAGACTTATGACCCAAGGAAATCCATAAGTTGTCAAGTTTGATGCATTATGCACATTGCTGTTGCAAGAGTCGCTTTCTAGAAAAAACAGGACTAGACAACGTGCAGTTGAACATGCTTTTATTGCTTCTCAAAGAAAGTGTGGTAACAGCAATGCAGCCACTTCTTATGGTTCTACTGCGAGTGGCAAAACTTCTGTTCCTAATGCTTCTGCTGGAGCACTTCGTTTGGAAATTCTGGTGATAAGGGCAAAAAGAAGATGCGTTGCCATTATTGCAAGGCTAATGATCACTTGATCAAGTCGTGTCCTAAGTTGAAGGCCAAAGAGTCTAAGAGGGTGGTTCCACAGACATTGTTGAGTCTTCTGTGAAAGGAGACTGTGATGCTAATGTTGATGCAAAATGGGCTTTTAGTGCAGAGTGCACTTACAATCCTGCTGTCCATGATGCATGCTTGTCAGTTTGCTACAGATTCACATGTGTGGTATTTCGATAGTGGTGCTACAAAGCACATTACCTCACATCGTGAATTGCTTACCTCTCTCGAGTCTATCCCTCATGGGAATTCAGTCACTTGTGCCAACAATGCATCTTATCCAGTTCAGGGAGTTGGAAAGATTGTGCTTAGTGCTGCTAATGGTAGTTCTTTCACACTTGTTGATGCACTTTATGTACCTGGGATCAAGAAGAATCTGTTGTCTGTATCCGCACTTGCTAGACTTGGACTTGTAGTCAAATTTGTGGATGACAGATGTACAGTTCATGATCTCAATTTTGGTGATGAAATTGTTGCATCTGGTCTTTTGTGCCGTGGGTTGTATAAGCTCACTTTGTATGACAAGTGTGGAAATTTTTTTGCAAATGCTGTTGCAGATTCATGGGCTATTTCATATGCAAAACTTTGGCATGCACGTTTTGGTCATCTGAATTTTGCCAGTTTGCTGCGTTTGCAAAAATCTGATATGGTTGCTTCTTTGCCGCCTCTTGAAGCACCTGTCAAACATGTTTGTGAAGGCTGTATTTTGGGTAAAATGCAGCGTTCTAGATTTCCAAAGGATGGTTCAGTTCGGGCCACATGCAGGTTGCAGCTTGTGCATAGTGATGTTTGTGGGCCCATGCAAACTCCGTCCTTGGGCAATTACTTGTACTTCGTGACTTTCATCGATGATTACTCCAGGCATGCATGGGTATTTCCGCTTAAAGCGAAGTCCGAAGTTTTTATGTGCTTCAAACAATTTCTGGCTATGGCTGAAAATGTTTCAAAATGTACTATGGGCACCCTCCGTTCCGATCGAGGGGGGAGTATATGTCTCATGAATTTAATGCATTTCTGGCTAGTCGTGGGATAAAACACCAATGTACAGTACCTTATACATCTCAACAAAATGGTGTTGCTGAGAGGAAAAACAGGTCACTGACGGAAATGGCACGATGTATGGTCAAAAGTCAAGCTTTGCCGCATTCTTTTTGGCTTGAGGCCATCATGTGTGCCACTTATGTACTTAACAGGTGTCCTACGAAATCTTTGTAGTCTGCTACTCCATATGAAGCATGGCATGATAGAAAGCCTTCTATTGAGCACATGTGTGTTTTTGGCTGTTTGGCATATGCTTTGGTGCCACAAGTACAGCGCAGAAAATTGGATGATAAGGCTGTCAAATGTATTTTTGTTGGTTATAGTGCTGAAAGCAAAGGTTACAGGTTGTATCATCCGCAAACAAAACGTATTCTGGTTTTTCGGGATGTAGTGTTTGTGGAAAATTCTGTTCAGCCCTTGCTGTCATGTACTAGAGACAATAATGTAAGCTCACAGGACATTTATGACACTTTGTTGCCTCTTTTCGGTGGTGGAAATACGAATGTAAGTTCCAATGAGGCAAATGTACAGCCTATGGGGGTTTCTGAAAATGTTCTAGATCAGCTTATTACCGATGCAGATGTACATGATGTACTTGATGAGGAAAGGGCTAAAAATGAGCAAGCTAGAGGTATGCCAAAATGGCTAGTGCACACTTTGCGTGACAGTAAATTGGATGCACCTTTGTCTAGTCGTACTCGTTCAGGCTCTCGCGATGCATGTTATGCATTAGATTGTTATGCTTTGGTTGTGTCTAGCTTACATGATGTTGAGGAGCCTCTGTCTTTTGATGAAGCATAGCATTCAGAAAATTGGATGGCTGCCATGCAATCAAAGTACGATGCACTCATAGAAAATGACACATGGACTTTATGTGATATGCCTCCTAGCAAAAAGGCCATTGGTACAAAGTGGGTTTACAAGTTGAAACGCAAGCCGGATGGTGAGATTGATTGCCATAAGGCTCGACTTGTTGCAAAGGGTTATGCACAACAAAAAGGCATAGATTATGGAGAGACTTTTGCTCCCACTTGTTGTATGACTACTGTGCGTTTTCTATGTGCATTGGCAACTCATTTTGGTTGGGATGTACATCAATCAGACATTGTTATTGCTTTCTTGAATGGTGACATATTTGAGGAAGTTTATGTAACGCAGCCTCGCGGTTTTGTCATAAAAGGACAAGAAGACAAAGTGTGCAAATGTAACAAGGCTTTGTATGGGTTGAAGCAATCTCCTCGTGCTTGGTATGAGAAAGATGACACTCATTTGGTCAAACAAGGCTTTCGTAACAGTTTAACAGAAAGCACATTGTATGGAAAGCGTGAGGGTGATGTACTTCTCATTGTGGTTCTTTATGTTGATGATTTGATGATCACTGGACCAAATGAGAGACATATTGCTGAATTTAAGGCTGATTTCAATGCTACTTTCAAGATGAAAGATTTGGGGCTGTTGCATCATTACTTGGGTATAAAGTTTAAGCAGTGTGATGATGGTATTGCCTTGTGTCAGAAAAGTTACATAGAGACATTGCTATGTAAGTTTGGACTTGAGGATTGCAAACCTATTGCCACTCCCATGGAAACAGGTTTGAAGTTGAGTCTACATGATGCTGGTGATACTGCTGATGTCACTCTTTACCAAACTGCTGTTGGCTGCCTCATTTATGTATGCAACACGAGGGCAGATATTCAAGTTGCAGTCTCACAGGTCAACAGATTTATGCATAGCCCAGGGTCTAAGAATTTGTAGGCTGTCAAGAGGATTTTCCGCTACCTTAGTGGCACTTTACATCTTGGCTTGTTTTATCCCAAGGGGGGATCATTGCCGCCAAACTTACATGCTTTTTCGCACTTAGATTGGGTTGGTTGTTTTGACACGAGAGTGTCCACAAGTGGTTTTTGTTTCATGCTTGGCAGTTCAAGTATATCATGGCTGAGCAAGAAGCAACCTACTGTGGCCACTTCGAGTTGTGAGGCTGAGTACAGGGCAGTCTTCACAGCTACGGTTGAGTGTGTATGGCTCAGACGCCTTATGGCTGATTCGGGTGTTGGACAGGACACTGCCAACACTATCTACGCTGATAGTTAGAGCGCATTGGTAGTTGCGAGGAACCCAGTTTTTCATGCTCGCACAAAGCACATTGAGGTGCATTACCACTATGTCAGGGAGAGGCTCTCAGCAGAAGAGATCAGCTTGACTTATGTGCCAACACAGGACAACCTTGCAGATCTTTTCACAAAGGCATTGTCTCATGAGAAGCTTGAAGCTTTCTGCAAAGCTTTGGGCTTACTCCCCTTTGTGGACTGATCATGTCCTTAGGGCATGACACTTCCCTTTACTCATGTGCCAACTCTCGTTCACCACATCACTCTAGGGGGGATTTGTTACCATATACATGTGGTAGTGATGTGTGTGAACACACCAGGACCGCCGGGGCATTTTTTCCCTCTTTAGGAGGTTTTTTCCTCCGAGCATTGTATATACGCCATCACTCTAGGGCTATCTATCTTTCCATTGCACACTAAGTAATACACTCTCTATTGTGTGCCTTGAGCTTCCTTTGTCTTCTCCAAGTTGTGTGTGTTTCTCTGCAACCCTAATTCTAACACAGGCAACTAGCAATCCTAAAAATATTCCAAACTTAGTCTCTGAGAGGCCAACCCATCCTTGTGTCTACCAAAGATACAAGCTTAGTTCTAGATAAAGGAGCAAGTCCAAATAGATGAGGCCAAGATTGTATCATGTAGCAAAAAATAGTAGAAACAATTAGGTCCAAGACCAATAAGAAGATCCATGTAGCATTAGAGTAAGGGATATTCATCCATTACAATATAAAAGACAACAACATTATGGTTTTTCCAAAGAACACCCAAAACATTCCTAGTTCTAAGAGTGAACTAAAGATAAGAAATCATCAAGCCAATATTCAGAAGCAATGCAGCTATAAAATGCTATGTTTAAATGACATATCTCATTTTAAAAGCTAATTCCTCTCATTTAAACATAGATCATAGCATCAAGGCCATTCTCAAAGTGTTTTCATAAGAAAAAACTAAAAGCCAAGTACACATGAGAAAAATAATGAAAAACCAGCCATGAGGAAGCACCCTCAACAATCTCCATTTGTAGAATGGGGAACACACCCCACTTGGAGACCAAAAAGAAGGCACCACTTCAAAGCACTCTTTCTTTCCCGCACACTCTCTCTAGCTTGAAAGATAGCACAACAAGAAAACCAAACACTAATTGAGGGATGTAAATCCCTCACCTTTATATAGAGTATAGGAGTTGAAATGAGTTGGCAACCAATTTCTCTCATTTTATAGTCAAGCAACCCTCCCACTAGTTCATAAGAGATAAAAAGAGCTAGTAATGCATTCCATCTCCAAAGCAAGCAATCAACAAGGAATGTAGCCTCCAACATCCATGAGTCAATCAATGGGGTTATACATGATCAAATCCATGTATCATAACATGTGTATTTTGAAAGAGCGAGCATGCAAATGCAGCGGTAAGAGAGATGATACAAAACACCCTCTAGGTGATAGTTTTAAAACCATTGGAAGCAAGAATCAAATAAAGAGGAAAAAAACATTATAGCAGAACTTACAGCTATGAATGGTGAGCCCGTCAGTTGCACAAAGGGGGATAACTGTATAGTGAAGAGAGGGGTTTAACCCCAAGGGAAGTCACTGCAATGCAAGTTTGGTAGAGGAGGGGACATAGGGGAAGGGCTTGAGAAAGAACATGTGGTGAGGAAGGCGGAATAAAGTGCCTCTTATAGTTCAAGAGGTTTTACATGTATGACTCACAAGGAGAGGATCCACCCCAACCAAGCACTCCTCTACGGAGCTTGAAAAATTGTAAATAAGAAGCCATTCTCATGGTAACTCCAAAGTGGGAAAGAAGGTATCAAGGTACCATCCAATCAAAATAGGGGTAATATTTTAGAGTGAAAGTCATAACTGCTAGGTTTAAGCAAAGCCAAGACTAAGAAGGTAGGAAAGTCATGAGATACAAGTAGAACCCGTGTCATAATACGTGCTTTGAGAGATCCAAGGCTTTAATGCTAGAATTCATTAGTGTAGGAATCAGATACGCTATTTAAACTCAGAGGAGCTAGAATTTTGGGGATAAGCTTTACTTCCGAGGCAAAGCATGAGTTAAGAAATTCCAATATATAGGCTTATCCACGACTAAAAACTAGCCAAGCCTTGAGAGGAAAAAGATCAAGGTAAGTGAAGTAAACTCAAGTATGTGTGAATGCGTGTGTGGTCATCTTGTAGAGGTTTCATGCTTTGATATAATGATTTTTATTTTAGGTGAGCATTTTTTAGCAAGGTTTTTTTATTCCAAACAAAAGAATTAAATTAATAATTGCTTAAAATAGTAAAAAGGATCCAAAAACAAAAAATAGAATAATACAAAGAGACTATTATTTTAAAGAGCCATCTATCACCCATTTTGATTTTCAAAGAGGCAAAAAAGCTCAATAGAATAATACAAAGAGACTATTATTTGAAAGAGCCATCTATCACCCATTTTGATTTTCAAAGTGACAAAAAAGCTCAATGCCATTGAAGATAGTATTATTTAAACAATCCATCTCACAGATCGATTTGAAAAGAGAAGCTACTATCATTTGAAAGAGCCTTCAATCACACGTTTTAATTTAGAAAAGGACCAAAGCTCTTGAAAACTCCATGTTATATGTGGTAGATAGATACAAAGCATAGATAGTTGTGGGAAGTAGGCCTACTCCATACAAGGGTAGGTATATCGACTCAAGGCACTGTGAGGATCCTCTATACAAAGGAGTGGCTCAAGCAAAGAATAGGAAGAAATAAAATTTACAAGTGTATCGGCAAGACAAGGCTTTCCTTGCTCCTTGTGTTCTACAGCGTCAAGGCAAGTGTACGACTTATCCTTTTTGATCTCTACATCATATATGTTGGTCCTTTAACAATCAATGTTGAAGGTCTCAAAGGAAATTCTCCACTCACAACACCTCCTCTATGATTCTTGCTTTTGTCTTAACTTTATTCTTATCCTCTTTGTTACCGCCTTAGAGATTGACGAGTGATGTTTCACCTGAATGCCATTGCATAGACATGAGTTGCGGTTGGTTTCCACTTCCTTTGTTAGAGTATCTTGTTTTAGCTTATGATATTGTTGGCCCATTTTCCATCGCCCATTATCATTTGTAATGTGATTGTATTGCCCAAAACACCTCATTCACTTTTTGTGACACTACATCTTCTTCATTGCACTTTGCCCCTCTACTAGGTGTAGTTTTGGTAAATTGAATCTTTCTAGGCTGGCCTCTAGTTATTCTATGGATGTGACATTGTACTCTAGATGCTACAATCTTATCCTTTTGTTGTTAATGAGCAGATTTTGTGGTTTCTTGTCAAAGGGAATTGCCCTCCATACATAGCATTCATATATTGGATGTGTTTACCATTCACACCACTTTCATTGGATTGTTTTTTGTGCATGTATCACATAGAAGATCTTCCTACTAAAATCTTCACTTGCTAGCCAACTACCATCCTAGCATATTGGTTTGTGGAGTTTCCGATTGTTCCATGCCTCCCTCTTATCTATGCCAATGCATTCCTCAATTGTCCTATTTGTACCTCCCACATGCTTATTAAAATATCCCTGATCAAAAGGTCTTGGTCTTGAACATGTCCACTATCATTGAAGAACTTGTGGAAATTGAGAAGTTTATCATGCTAAGATATTGTGTGGGGATGTCATGGACAATGTATAGAACCCAATTGTGTGCATATCTAACCAAAGGAAAAACCTTGTGGGATAAAGCCTTTGTTTACTAGTCTAAGGCACAATACACTTTAATTGAGAGGTGTTTTAAATCATCCAAGCATCCTCACTATCTAAGTGAATAAATTGAACTGCCTTGTCAATAGAATCTTGTCCATCTTCTTTTGCAACAAGCTTATCATGTTGTTGATCCCATGGTAAGTCCTACTTGAAACATTCCTGAATTGCTAGACTCTTTTGCAACAAGCTTAGCATGTTGTTGATCCCATGGTAAGTCCTACTTGAAGCATCCATGAATTATGTGACTTTTTGCAAAATGAATACCTTTTGACTTTTCTCTTGGTGACAAACGCTCCAATGGTGGTATCAAAATCAATGAGACTTCAACTTTCTTCACGGGACATTTGTCTACCTGCGTTCAAAGCAATGACAATCTCAACAAACATTGATTCATTAGTGATGCTCTATAGAACAACCTTTATTTTCTCATAATCAAGTATACATTCCATCCTGTACCTAGATGCTATGATTACAACAATGAGGTAAGCAAGGTCTCTTCAGGGCATTAAGGTTTGGACAAAACGATGCGTAATTAAGCGAGGAGGTTGTGTTTAGATGAGCATTTTCAAGCAAGTGTTTTTTATTTTTAAATAAAATAATTAAATCAAAAAACTAAAATAGTAAAAAAGATCCAAAAATACCTCAATCCTTAAGCAAGAAAAAACATCGACCAACATTCTTCAAACAATACGCTAGACTTTGATACAAATGTAACGACCCCTCTAGATACGCACTGAGGTTTGTTTTGCTAGTGAGCTGGATCCATGGATTCCTGTTTTGCACACAACTCTAACTCCCATATTTGGAAGTCGCAATCATAACAAAAAGAGAACTAACCTAACTCTACCTCACAAGGGAGTGGCTAAGAGTCCTAAATTCATCAAGGTCCTAATTGCTTAAGAGTAAACTGATTAGTCCACTTGGAGAACCTACACTTTTTACCTCACATTGAAGAGGCACAACCACCAATTCCCTTCGCAAATCCAACTTGGCTTAAACTCTACGTACCTAGCATCTAACTAGTGGAATGTTACCCAACTCATCGGGTGCACCCATCCATAGGATGCCACCTTTGAGCATCCATCCACCCACACATAATAATACAAAGATACCATTATTTGAAGAGACATCTATTGCCGATTTTGATTTATATTGAGAGGCCACTATCATTTGTACAGCCTTCAATCACATACTTGAGTTTAAAAAAGACTAAAGCTCTTGACAACTCCATTATATTTGTCATACAAAGATACAAAGCATAGAGAGTTACACAGTGGCTCAAGCGAAGAATACGAAGAAATACAATACACTAGTGTTTATAGGCAAGACAAGGCTTCTTGCTCCTCGTGCTATACAAAGTCAAGGCAAGTTTAAGACTTATGCTTCTTTAACTCTATATCCATTGACTATCAATGTTTGAAAGTTCTTCGAGGATCTCAAAGGACATTCTCCACTCAAACCACCTTCTTCATGATTCTTGCTTCCATCTTAAGTGCCCCTCTTGTTATCTACCTAGTTGCCACCTTTGAGATTGCTGAGCAATGTTTAACCCGAATGCCATTGCATAAACACGAGTCTTGGTTGCTTTCCACTTCCTCTATTAGAGGATCTTGTTTTGGCTTAAGGCATTGTTAGACAATTCTCCACAATTGTCTGCCTTCTTTGAGACCAGTGGCAATCCCAACAAACGCTGATTCATTAGTAATGTTAATAAGAAAAACCTTCATATTCTCACAATCAAGTATAACTTTTGACTGTAGTGAGTTGCCAAAAGAGTATCACAAGATTCATAAATTGAACTGGATAGTCAAACTTGGTTCATTAGCTTAGCTATTAAGAAGGCCAACCTTTATATCATCATCAAGTAGAACTGAGTATAATGACAGTCAAAAGAAAAGGATTTGAAGACTCATGAAGTTGTTGAAACACTAGACTCACTTTCTACATACTTCTTACCAGATGGATAAATTGCATCTAGGAAAGTGGCTTTAAAGTTATCAATATTACCACCAAATGTGGCCTCTAAAGTGGTCCAAATGTCATTAGCTGATGCAAAAGATTAGCAGGAGCAAGAAGCAATTTACTCTTCTCGACCCAAGTAGAATGCCGATGTAGATCTGTACAATCATGTTCAAGTTCTTTAATCATGACAACCTTCCCAACTAACCTCATCAAAAGTGTCATTTGGTTTTCCAAAGAGAATCAAATTCCTAAAGATCTTTCCATGGTGTAAGCTACAACAGATATGAGAACCAATTATCAGAACTCCTGAGCTCCTTTTGAAGGTGTTTCACACCTCTAAACATGGTAAGAATTTTAACTCCCTTTCTTTAACACTAGCAGCCACGGGACAAAAGAAGGCGGAGTCAGCACACGGCGAGATGGATTGAGAAATTCTCCACTAATGTAGAATAAGGTGGATTGAGAGTCTCTCCGTGGTATTAGAAGAGGACAAATCCTCCCTATAATCATAATAACCTATCATGGTTACACAAAAATAATCCCGACCATAAAGGGTAAACAGTGCGTGATCAAACATTAGTACTAATCACAAGAGTAAACTAAGATTGAGATAAGATAAATAAGGCTTTACACATTAATCTTGCTCTTATATCATGTTGACTATCACAAAGAAAATCAACATCTTATTAGATAATTGATCTGGACAAGGGCTTTAGTTGCGGTCCCTGGTAACAGTAAGGCTACCCAAGGTAAGCTGAAAGAGCAATCAGCATTTACAGGACACACAGCGAGAAAGCTTGCAAATTGCTTGAAAGCGTCACAGAGTCGAGCAGGGCAGGGGATATTGTACCATTGCAAGTAGAATGCAAGTAAAGCAGGGTTAGTTATAGGTGTCCAATGACGACCACTTTGAAAGCTTCTCAAGTAGTTGAGAAGATCTGTTGCAAGTGTGCTTGTTGCACCTCCAGGTAGCTGGACATTTAATAGATCATCAATGTGTATTGCAAGCGCTGCAAGGAAAGTTTTCTGCAGCAAAGGTATTCCTTGCAGTTGCAATGAATTGCTTCCTATGGCTTCGTTGTAGGCTAGTGCCACCTGTAGGAGAAGACAAGATCGGTATGAGCTTGAGGGTTTGCATGCATACATGTATGAACGAGTGCATTCTTGCATTGCCATTCATAGCCCAGTAGGTTCGTTGAAAAATAAGCCTGACATCCTCAGTTACCTTCAGACTTCTAAGGGATACGGATCTGCATATAGAACTGCTTGGGGTTCCATGCGGACTTCTTGCCTCTCGAATAAGCTCTTCCACAACGGTGTAAAAAGCCAAATAAGCCTATACAAACAGAAGCTATGTGTGGTGAGCTCAAGGCGAACGCTTCAAGGCCAAACATCTTCTTTGTGGCACAGCAGATAATGTCATTTGTACCTGTAGAAGTGCTGGCTTGTCTGAACTAACACATTCAAGAAGGGCTTGCAGACAGAACTCCTCAAATTGGCTTCCCACTCTACAAAAAAGCAGAAACTCATATTGCTTGTGCATTAATGGTTTAGGGTCGGTAAAACCAGAAGTGTTAAAAAGGTTTGCAAAACTTCAAATTTATACTTTGTGCAGATCATTTGCGAGAATGCTCTCAAGCTTGGATCTGCAGAAAAGGTGCTGACTACTTTGTCCACTTCAGAATTTTCAATAAGTTCTACTGATGCATTGACATCTCTGAGACCCTGGAAAATGATTTGAATACAAAATCAAGTCAATGTGGAAAGTCGCAAACCTTGAGCATGCTTTGCAATTCAAGACTGGCAATAGAGATGTGATTTAGCACTTAACAACAAGAAGAAATGTAGATTGCCACCATTCACCTGTTGCAAAGTTCTCGACAATAGTGAGCGACATCCGATAGGATCATCCTCATAAGATCGTGCACCCACTTTCCGCTTTACACGAAGAACGCCTTTACCAAAAGGATTGCTCAAGTCATTGGATTCCCACCACGATGAACCTGCTAACCAAAACGAACTCTTAGCAAGGAAAAAGTACACTTCAAGCATGATACTGGTTCAAACAAGTCTTGTGCTAGCCTCTGCCTAACCACAGGGGGTAAGCTTGATATCTTGGGGCCAGTAACGTGGACCGCACACTCGAACACGTTGCAGCTGCAAATGTCACACCAACTCATCAGAGAACCAAGTGCATACATCAAGTTGCCTAAGTGCATTGATAAATGTTTGAAGCACATACTGCAGAACGCTCTGGCAACAGGCAAGGAGTGACTTGACAAAAGGTAGTGTCCACATGTGAGGCAGATTCTTGGAGGGTTACTTCAAGCGGCACATAAACAGGAAGTCCCGTGTCCACATCAATGGTCTCAATGCAACGAGACTCGGTGGCTAGCACATACAAATGTCGAAAAGCCTACATAGTAATAAGCAGAAAATGATAGAATGTGAAAGAACATCAATTACAGTCCCAGCTAAAGCTTGTAAATAGATAACAAACAGCCATTCATAGTGGAACTCGCACATCGGGATGATGTTTCTATGAAAGCACACTAACCGAAACCACGACAGCCCATCGCCAAAACAAATCCTGTTCTAGCCAGGAGTTTGTGGATTCAACTAACCAATTGAAAAAATCTGTTCTAATTAACCCGGCTATAAGTACTAAAGCACTAGACTAAAATAATACAGTGTGTTCCCATGGATGACCTCAAACTTCGAATAAGAAATCCAGAATCCTATGATATTTCCTGAACAAAAGGTAGTCTTTCTAAATAGCCAAAGACAAAAAAATTCTGTTAAACTATTACAAAATAAAATAAAGTGGAATAACTAACAACTAGAATTCATACTCACAACCAAAAAAAAACATTGCAACAGAGATGTAGGAGCACCTATCAACATCTAAAGATGCTGAACAAATCATGATATAATCAATAGAGAACATGATAACTTTTAAGATACCTGAAGATGGCATCTATGATCATTTGGCGCAGTTGGAAAACGTGGGTACAAGGCAATGAGTAGAGCTGCAACTGCATTGTTGTTTGTAGCAAAAGTTGCAGTACCGCCCCCAAGAAAAAGAAATCCCAACGCCATGCTGATCTGAAACCATCACCAATAACAGTTAACATTCCAAAGCCACATGTGAAATACTACTGCTTGAATTTTGGCTTGGAGAACATTTCACATTCATGAGCACTCTCTAGGGTCAGCAGCTGTTTCAAAGCCCATACCCTATTGAAGAACTTCCTTGCTGTGCTTTACAGCCACAGCTATGTCCTGGTTTCCTCTATCTAACTCCTACAAAGCTGCTCCATTCTGAAAGAATGGAATATCTCTTTGTCTGTTGTGGCAAAATGATCATTCTAAAAACATTCATTGAGGGTATCTATATAGGCAGGCCTATAACACCAATATGTAGGACACAAACTGAAGATAAGCTATAAAATCCTGCAGACGTTGAACAAAAGTCACAATGCACAATTCATGCATCCCCTCATTGCAATGAGGACCTAAACGCTGCTACACTCCTTGACATAACACCAAAGGAACCTAAATGTTGCTATACCTGTGTCATCATTACTCAAATGTCACCCCACTCCTAAAAGTGCCCTCATAGGATTGACGATGTATCGTCCACAGGACGTGACATAAGCCGTACTAGTGCATATAACAAGCAAAAGGAAAGGACTTTCTTGTAACACTGATGTCCCATGCAATATGCAGAGACACCCTCATTCCCAAGTCTTGGTGGGAAAAGCAGGTTGGTAGGGCCCCCCAAAATAGGTCTGTTGACGCCATCTAATAGAAGATTGATTAAAAATGATCGCCTTCGTAAAACAAGCCACTTCACACTAGCAGCGAATGCCATGTGAACCCATCCTGATATCTAAGGAATAACAGTTATCCCTGAGATTGATTGATGCCCACAGAAAAACATTCAGAGACCAAAGGCAGGAGAACATATCTTAAGGAGCAGTAGAAATGAGAATTATGTCAAATTTGCCTCAAGTGGCGCTTCATCTTCAGCATGGCTTACATGGGGGCAGCCATAGTGGCCACACGATGCCAGATTTTCTAGTCAGTTGGTGGTTGCCGCAACTAGCTTCAGCTAAGGAGAGGCTTGTGTGCGGCAAAGAGGGGGAAAATGAAACTCCCTACAAATAATTTGGACCCTTGTGTTGGAGTTCAAGTTATTGGTGTTTGAACCCATCGGTTGGAGTTCAAGGCACATGCATTTGGCAAGGAACCAATCAGACATATCTAAAACACTATGGATGAGTGCACCAATCCATTGCTGTTGGCCGCCGGATAATGGATAGGATGTGTTTCAAAGTTCATTGTCTTGAAAGTTTGGACGTGATGTGTTCACAATTCATGAATGGGGATTCTTGAACGTAGTGTGGAGCTATAGTTCGATCTTCTATGAGGCAAACGGTGCTCAAGATGGCATTCGTCTCAGCTTATCAACAAATATTCGGCTTAAGCCATCTTCCTATGATGTCTAACGTCTGGTCAAAAAACAAGTAGGGTTCAAGCAGAACATAGCAATTTAGCCCAAATTCAAGGTCTACCTCATCTTCTTTCAAACAACTCTGACGTGCACATTGGAACACCATGTAAATGGCAGTCTGCAATGCACAACATTTTCTTGAACAATCTGACTTGTCAACAATATTGCGAAAGTAGCAACACCCTTGAATACAGAGTATTCCCATATCCTTTTCACAGCAAGGTAAAGGCCCATACAATCTTGGAGCTCACCCGTTTGAATTTGACAATGGATATGAGCAGCACACACTCATTCGCTAGTGTATCAGGAGGTAAAATAGTTAGACTCATCAAGAACTTCCGAGGGTCTTCCAAAACAAAAGTTAAACTAGAGACAATAAGACAAAGAAAGAAGGAATGAAGACAAGTTATTGGCTTTATCACTCAAATCCTCATCTTGAAAGCAATGGGGCTATGCAACTCCACAATTGCCCCAGCACAAGAGCTAACTGCTTGACTGATGTTGTTGATGCTAGCTGCAATAGCCTGAGACCTTCTGAATCATAACTGTCTGGTTGACAAGCTTCTAAGTATTAGTCCTAAGTATATCGTTTTCGATGGATGTAGAGTAAGATTTCTAACAAGTACTCACTCTTCTGTGCTGCCTCTGCACTAACTGAAAGAAACACTGAAGAGTGACCAAACTCAAATCTTCAAGGATGCCTCAGAGATGACATGACCATTGTGTAAAGCTCTGATGTGAGCGGCACCGCTCATCTAATAACTAACCCATCTCACAACGGTCCAAATGCAGCTCACGTTCCCTATGGCCGAACAATCCCGACAGTTATACACTAGCCCTTAGAGGAGTCAAACCTTAGATCCTCAGCCCTTTGTAACTCCCACTCTCTGTATGTACTATGTATGCAACGATCTTCTCATTTCTCTCCTCTCTTTAAACTTTAAAGATTATGGCTCAACTTTGGAGGTGACCTTTTTTAGTTAGAAAAGAGGCACAATATCGTCATCAAAATTTATGTAAACAGAGAAATAATATCAAAGCTGCCTAAAGACCAAAAGTAAGACTGTTTGTCAAAAACGGCATGCATTGTTCTTCCACTTCAGGTCATGCTGTGAAGAGACAAGGAAATCTTACAGCCATATGATTTCCATAGCTGATTGTACCAGCTGTGTCACTCCTGCGTCTCAAGTAACGTAAGAGCTTAAAAGTGCCCAGGTGACCACTGCCTGCCATAACCTGAAAAAAGTTAAGCCATCCGATCTGAGCAAAAGGAACATACAAATGTAACTTGAAATACTTTCTTATTTGAAGCAACTCTACATATTCAAGAAAGGCCCTTACCACACTCAAAGAAAGTGCAGCCACATTTAGGCACGTTTCTAATGTACCACGATCAACATATGAGTATTTCCCATCTGGACCCACAGTTCCTCCCACAGGAGCTGCAGATCTTTTCTGCAACATCCAGGGAGGTATTTGCATCAGCACAAAAAAGCACAGTATGATTTTTTCTGCAATGGTGCAAGGTGTCAGATAACTACACACCTCCTTCAAGAAGTAATGAGTGTATTGGTATAGCAATTCCTGAGCTTCTGCACTGCAGGTACCAGCATATCTCAAACCTGAAAAAATGGTGAAAACATTAGAAGCTTTCAAAACAAAAGCAGCTGAGGCTTGGAACAGCTAAGTAATAACTATTGGGTGAATATTTAAATTAATGAAATGTAACCTATTGACAAGCATGCTCCGGCCAAGATATTAACATGAGCGTGAGCAAGAGCTTCCATATCAACTTCTGCTGAGCGACTATCGTAGCCTTCTTTCTCCTTCATTGTGATACCAATAAACTCCTTCACAATTGCAGGTACTTGACCTTGAATCCAATCTTCACTTGCCTGCACACTAGCCCAATATGCATACTGTGTTTGTATTCTCTCCCCATAAGACTCAATCCGAATTTTGCAGTTTGTTCAAGGCACTAAAAGAAAAGTAACCTATCCCATAAGACAAGATTGCGAGCAACAACACGAATCAGGATGAAATCTGGTCGCACATATTCCAGTGCGAAGTGTGTGTCTGGAGTAGAAAGCCTTGCAGCTACTTCCTCACAGTTTGTCTGTTAGCCCGCAACATCAAGCTGCGAATATCACTCCACCATATATGTTAGAAGGATTCAGGATTCCGCAAGAGAGAGCTCACCTTTAAAAACATTAGACCAAGCGCGAGCGTTGCTCCAGGTGACGTTACATCAAGGTTGACATTTGAGCCTTCCATCACCTATCAGTAGCCATATTAGAGCTTGTGTGATAGAAAACTCGTAATGGTGAAGAATCATTATGAACCTCAGAAGTAAGTATTTATTGCAATTTGGCTTTTAAACTCTGAAAACACCTTTAGAAAGAAAGAAAGATGCATATGTCCCTTAAATGCCAAAATGGCCTATGAGACAGAACAAGGTACAACTGATGATAATATCTTTGATCATAATGTTGCAAAATTGAAGCTAGAATAGAAAAGAAACAGCTCCTTGATGACTCCAGAGCTGTAGACTACAACTAGCATGTCAAGGGAGTAGTCTATATTCAGCACTTTATCTCACAGCTTCACTGTGAGATCTCTATCCGCACCTACCGCTCAGTCCCACAATGTAGAGGTCCACAAGTGAATGGTACCCCTTTCTACCCTTTCTAAGTTAGGGTATGCATAGCCGAAGCAATCTCCGCAAACTGTTTGATGAACCGCCTATAGTAAGAGCACAAGACCAAGACGCTCCTCACATCATACACCTTCTGCAATGTAGGTCAATTGCACTAGCCTCAATTTTTGTTTGATCCATACTAACACCCTTGGGCGAAACAATGGGTCTCAAGAAGTGTATCTCTAGCAAAAAAAACTTGTTCTTCTTTCCGTTGATTGCCAATCTCTATTCCCGTAACGATCGGAGCAGCTGTGTCAGATGTTTGCGACATAGTTACAGGGGACGGGGGGGACGGGCCCTTGGGTCGGGGGACACCCGTAACTGGGCCGGGGACGGACGGGGACGCCATGGGACGGTCGGAATTCTGGCCGGACGGATGGGTCACAGGTTGCCCGACCGGGGACGGCTGGAACGGATTGGGGACGGTAGGGAACGGCCATTTTCAGGCGGGCAAAAAAATCCAGTTTTTGAAAAAACTGACCATTTTAAACGGCCAGTTGCAGTCAACGATTACTTTTTTTTGTGGGGGGGGGGGGGGGGGGGGGGGGGGGGGGTTTGGCCCTTGGGAGGCTATAAAAGCCCCCTTGGGCCTCTTATTCCCTCAAGCTCTCCTCTCTACTCAAGGCTCAAGCTCCATGACTATGGGCCGTGGCCCGTACGCTCTACGGTCTACCTTCTAGAGGCTTCTAAGCCTTCTACACTCTAGTGACTCTACACTCTACCCTTGAGTCTCCACTCTCTCCCTCTTCTACCCACTTTGAAGCTCTCCTCTACTCTCTCTCCACACAAGCTCTCCTCTAACTCCTATAACTTCTAAGCTCTACTCTCTCGAGTCTCTCCACCATCATGTCATCTCAAGCCAACTCCACTTCTCAAGCCGGTTCTTCTTGAAGGAGGCCCGCCGTGCAAACGTGGTCATGGTGGGATGAAGTCGACTTTAGCACGCGTGGCAAAGGTGGCGGTGCAAGACCATGGACATGCAAGCTATGCCCATACAAGAGAACGGGTGGTTCAAACAAAGTGCGAGCCCATCTTCTTCATGAGCCCGGTCACGAGGTGAAGTTTTGCCCTCGAGTAACTCCCAAGAAGAGGTTGGATCTTCTTGAGAAGCTCACGGTGTATGAGGTCGAGGAAGCGGCCAAGAGGGGCCGTTTTGTTGCCGTTGATCCCTCCGCCACGGCGACACCGCGAGAGCAAAGGGAAGCCAACCTTGACGACATCTCTCGAGGCTTCAAGAGCCATGCATCTACACCGTCCTCTTCCGTTCAGCATCGCCAAAGCACCCTCAACGAAAATTGGAATCCTAAATTGAAGGAAGAGGTGGATAGGTCGGTTGCCCGATTCTTCTTCCACGACCACATTGCCTTCCATGCTTCGCGGTGAGTTTCCCTTGGCATATGCACATTGCAATCTTCCATTTTGTATTCATAATGGGTTCTAACTTCTCGACTCTCGACTCTCCATACTAAAACAACATGCTCTATTTTGTGTGGATAGGTCTCCATACTTTCGAACCATGGTTACGAAAATAGGGGAATATGGCTCCTCTTATGTGCCACCTTCATCGGAGAGGCTTCGCACCACCCTCCTTGACAAAGAGAAGCTTGCCATGGAGCAAGCGGCCCAAGCAACAAAGGATTTGGGAGACCAATGGCGTCTCTCTCCTTGTAGATGGATGGAGCGACATTCGCAAGAGGTCCATCCACGGGGTGGTGGCCTACTCTCGGGGGGAGATGTACTTTGTGGAGTCACATGATGCATCCGATAGTGGCAAGGCCGCGGAGATGCTTGCTGCGGAGTGGACAAGCACCATAGAGATCACCGGCCCAGAGAATGTCCTTTGTATGGTTGCAGATGGAGAGGCGTCAAATAGGGCAGCCGGGGCTATCATTGAGGGCATGTATCCCACATCCATGTCACATTTTGCATGGCGCATTGCCTCAATAACCTCCTCAAGGACATAGGGAACTTGTCATGGATTTCACCCACCATTGGTGACGCCTCTCGAATTGTCTCCTTTGTGCTCAACCATCAAAAAGTGCGCCATGAATTCTCAAAGAGGAGCCACTTGTCCTTGCTCAAATATTCAGAGACAAGATTTGCATTCAATTGGCTTATGCTAGGCCGCTTGTCTACATGTGGCGGAGCTTTAAGGGGCCTCTTTCTCAGTGATGAGTTCCAGGCCATGCCGGAGTCTACATCAGCAACAGGATTGAAATGCCGAGAATGGGCCGACGACGCTGCTTGGTGGGAGGAGGTGAAGACTCTTGACGCCATGGTCAAGCCTATTCTACACCTACTTCGAGTTGTGGATGGCTTGCAACCATGCATTGGCAATGTCTACGAAGCCATGGATCGGATGATAGAGGCACTTGAGAAGCTTGTGCCTGACCTTGTCAGTATGCGGAGATTCATGGCTTATGTGAGTCGAGGTGGAATGGATACTACTCTCCACTTCATGCGGCAACTTATGTGCTTGACCCTGAGTTTCAAGAAAGGCGTCAAGAGACCGACAAGAAGGTGAGCAAAGGATGGTGGGCTGCATTGGAGCGCCTTGAGCCTAGCAGTGACACTAGGCGCAAGATTAGAGACGAGCTACTGAACTACAGGCAAAAGAAGGGCTCCTATGGATGTGTAGATGCACAGCTTGATCGCAACAAGATTGGCTCGGTTTTGTGGTGGGCGGACTATGGAGGAGATGGCCCACATTTGCAGCGCTTGGCTGTTTGTGTCCTTAGCCAAGCATGTACCACTAGTTGCTTGGAGCAACTATGGAGTGTGTACAACCACATTGCCTCTAAGAAGAGGAATCGCCTTGGGGTCGAGAGGGCCAATGATTTGGTGTTTGTGAGCGCTAACTTGCGCATGCTTGCCAAGAGCGTCACACACAAGGCAGATCCCTTCACTGAGTGGGAGATGGCACAAGAGAATCCATCTATGGTCAATACACTTTTGGAGGAGCTAGAGGAGGACTTGGAGCCTCAATGCGAGCCTCCCGAGCCCTCATACGTCGCTGACAACCTCGACTACGACGACGATATGGAGATTCAACAGGCAAGCACTTCTTGAGTTTGATGATCATTGATCACTCGACTCTCGAGTCTAGACTCTTGAGTCTACGATTCTACCTACTACATAGCCCTTTGTACTTTTTGTTATCCTTGAGGCCTCAGGCTTGTCCTAAGTCCTTTAGGCTTTTTGACTCTTGAGCCCTTGTGGCATGCACTTCTCATTTTGTATCCATCGATCATCGATGTTTTATTAGCACATTTCCGCCTATATGACTCGTGTTCTTTGGTCTATTTAGTGTAAATTTGTGGTCAAAGTGATGCTCTATGTGTGTGGCATGTGTGTAGGTCAAAAAATGCCAAAAAAAATCTCTTTTTTTTTTGCCGTTCCGACCCCCGTCCCGGTTTCCTGACTTTTGCCGTCCTGTCCCCATTCCCGACCCCGACTCGCCGTCACATGTAACTATGGTTTGCGATGTTCTTCGGCCTTGGAGAAAACAGTGATGTCGTCAAAGACTGTCTATGTTCTTGAAAGATCATGTCCATCATCCTACTGAATGGTGTAGGAGCATTTGTGAGGCCAAAAGGCATCTTTTCAAGCAATAACTCTAGAGCTCGTCCGGTAAACCACAACATTAGCGCTCCATCTGCTCTTTCTCGAAGACCTTCTTGAAAGAAGCTATCGACAGGAAAGTGTCCCAAAATCTCTCACTGCAGGTGGTGAAAAATGTGTCTACCATGGTCATTTGAAGATGTTTCCATGCCATCAAAACCTTGGCTTTGTACTTTGGTGTCAACCATAGAGATGAGAAGAGTCTCTTAAACCCTACCCAATTGCAAGATGCTCTAATGTGCAACAAAAGAGTTGACCACCAAGTTCGTACATTTCCTTAGAAGTTAGAGAAAAGGAGCTGCTTTTCGAACTTTAGAAGCTTCTTCAGGTTGCCTCTGGAGAAAGCGATGTTAAACTATTAGATAAGGGATGCCGCCTTGTTTGTATCTGCAAATCCAAAGAAAGTATCAAACTTGACACTTCGATCGCCATCCGTGAAATCTTTCTTGGCCTTTCATCATGCATTGTCGACCTAAGTATGTGGGAGAGTAGGTCTGTCATCCTAGTCATCTTCCTCTTCAGTTCTTCATCCGTAGAATCTTGGTCCTCATCCTCGATGCGAGCGACATGTCGACGATGTTTCCTTCGGGAACATGTGCTCATTTCAAGAGCCCTTTTGAGCTAAGTCGGAAAAAGTAGGTTTCCTGCCCAAGTAGCCTAGAAAAAACTTGGGACTTATGTCCCTTGCAAGTTGAAAAATGCCCCGAGCTCTTCATATGTTTGCTCACTTGGCACTCTATCTCCCTCTGGATGTTCTCTACTACGACAGGAGAATTTGAACTCTGCTTGCTAAGGGAAGATGACATTTTTGGCTTTGTTTTGACCTTCATTGACTTAGGGTTCGCTACACTTTGCCATTTCTCATGAACTTCAACCATTGGACGATCTCGTAGTGGCCAATACCACGTGCCAACATAGATATCATTGATATAGAATTTAAATAACTTGAAAATGACTTGAAACAACTTCACACTTGGGAGTCTAAGTCAACATGGAAGAGGCTGAGTTCCCCTTTAGAGAGTGTTTGTTACGTCCCAGACATCAGGATGGGCGCCTGACTTAAGTTTGGCTAGTGTGAACCGACCCTACGTGTGAATGCACCATTGGTTGAAGGGAGGTTAAGAAGGGCAATTAAGGAGTCCAATAAATAGGCGTAAGGTCTCATTTGTGGACCATCTTGTGTGATCACCACACTTGGACTCTAGGCCTTGGGCAGCTTTACCCACACACCCGCTAGGTGTGGGCTTGGTGGTATGGGGAACCAACACTTGCGGTAGAGGCTAGCCCGTTATCTGCAAGCTTCCAGGATAGGGGGTGAGCCTGTATCGGCTCTATGCCTGGGAGATGAGTTTGATGTCCGCTCTCTATGCTCGTCATTAGCTTATCTCTCGGCTACCATTCGTGCGAGGGTGTCCTTGGGAGCTGCCACCCTAGGACATGGCAGTACCCTCCGCATACACGTCATGGTAAGAGGGATTTCACATTCTCGAGTATGTTTATTTTGCAAGCCATTCATGGAGAATAGGGATATTTTCCAAATGCTTTTTGTGCCATAATTGGGAAATTTCCTGAGAAGATTCTCTTTGAGGCGGCTAAGCAACAAGGGTGGTTACGCTTCCCCACGGAAAGTTTCCCCTAGAGACGGCTAGGCACCAAGGGCGGTTGTGCTTCCCCGTACGAAATTTCCTTGGAAATTTCCCAATGAGGCAGTTAGGCACCAAGGGCGGTTAAGCTTTCCCGCAAGAAACATTAAGCTTCCCCGCACAATGTTTCCTGGGAAGCTTCCCCTTGAGGCTTAACCGCCTCAAGGGGAGGCGGTTAAGCCTGTGGGGAGGCGTTAAGCCTCCCCACAGGATGTTTCTTCGGAAGCTTCCCCTTGAGGAGGTTAAGCATCAAGGGTGATTAATTAAGCATTCCATCTATAAATAGGCTCCGGCGAGTCAGAGTGTGATCACTTTGTTCACCACAAACTCTCACTGGCCGGCTGGGGCGAGTGCATCTGGAAGCAGAACTCTCTCTCTCTCTCTCTCTCTCTCTCTCTCTCTCTCTCTCTCTCTCTCTCGGACTTTGTATCAGATCCACCACATTGTAACTTTTAGGTCTCATAGGTCACTTTGGCCTTTTGAAGACGTTAATATAACATTTCATTTTAAGCCTTAAGGAAATTTTAAGTTAAAAGAGATTTTAAGCCTTAAAGTTTAAAGGCCTTTAAGCTTTGAAATAAACTTTTAAAGTTTAAAAGTTTTTAAGCCTTCCCTAGTGCCCTACCCCACATTTGTGGCTCGGGTTCGATGGATCCACCTACCGAAGGGGAAGGCCCGGGTGTAGATAGCTACACCACCCCAAAAAAAACGACGGCTACTTTCAAACGAAGAAACAGAGATACTGTACTATCACCAGGATCCTTAAGAGTCGGGAAAACCTCCAGGATACATGATGAGCTACTGATGGAAAAGGTCCAAGTGATGCTCAAATCAGAGCTAAACTATATGAGGGATGACATCAAGAAGGAAATGCATGCGAACGCTGAGAGCTACAGGAACTCCATGTATGGAGACATGATGAGAGAACTAAGGAGAGAGATGAGGGGGATACAGAATGAGGAAATTCAGATCGTGAAAATGGAATTAGGAAACCTAATCAAGGCCGAAGTAAATGTAACAGAATGAGTTATGCAAAAGAAACTCGACGAGGCAGTAGCAAGTTTTGAAGCATGGAGAACAAATATGGAAAAGCAAATGGGGGAAAAAGACGCAATAATCGAGGAGCTAAACGGAGAACTTGCGGCTTGCAAATCTGCAACTAAGGAGAAGGGAGACGACCAACCTTCGGTGCTGAAGGAGCTCGAGGACATGAACGATCAGATGAAAGCTCTACGGGAAGGAGATGAACAGAAATCGAAAACGGCATCTTCATGGGCGGAACCTCTTGTTAAGACACAAGAAAAGGTTGATGAAGCAGAGAAATGGATTGAGGATGCGAAGAAAGGGAAGGCCCAAATGCCTGAGACCACACCTACCTTTACCATTATTAATATGACCATTGAGGAAGAGCAGAAAAGGAAGAATCGGGCTCTGCATGTGCAGGTCACAGGAGTCAAAGACAAAGAGAATGTAGATGAACAAGTGAGGGAACTGCTACAACGCATGGGCATCACAGAGCCTACTCACACAAGTGCATGGAGAGTGGGCAAGAAAGGAATCGACGAGAAGGAAAACGTAAAGGATAGGGCACTTATTCTCCGCTTCCCGAATATAGAAATAAGGAAAGAATTTCTAGAGAAGAGGCCAACTCTTAAGAAAACCGGTATTTTCCTGGGAGATGACCTTACATTGGCACAAGTGGCACACATGCAAGAGTTGATGCCAGAGATCAGGGCAGCAAGAGAAAAGGGGAAAATCGCCTTTTATAGAGGAGGGAAAGTAGTCGTTCTGGAAAAGCGCTCAGCATGACGGTGCGAGACCTATGGGGCGATGCTCCGGATAACGGCGCTGAGTTCTAATGGATCATATAGGCTAGATGTAGCTGCCTTTGAAGACAGCTTTAGGGACAGAGACATAGTTTTCTACTCAGAGACACACCAGATACTGGGACAACTTATGCCACATGTGAAGGGGTATTTATGGGAAACAGCTGGTCGACCAGACAAGAGATCTCTACGAGGTAGCCGGGGTTCAGGAGGAGTAGCAGTCTTATTTAAAGAGGAGCTGAGACCACTACTACAGATTATCAGGAAAGATGAACAAGCAAGGTATATGTGGGTGAGAATGAGAGCCGAGACAGGTAGATTTCTATATATCGCTATATGCTACTTCCCTCCAAGTACATCAGTCTACTCCTCACCTAAAGGACAGTCCCCTTTCTCCATATTGAATAATGACATATGGGAGTTCTCTAGAGATGGAGACATCGTTCTCTTAGGAGACTTTAATGCCAGAACGGCCAACTCTCAAGCAGTATTCTATGATACTTCTGAGGAAATGCTCAGAGAAGTGGATTTATCACGGGAGGGGCTTACTAGAAATTCACAGGATAAAGAACACACTGAATATGGGAGACATCTCATGGAGATGGCAACTACACATGGTTTGGCCATACTTAATGGTCTAGAGAATTTCCCTTTATCTGGGGGATTCACATGCTTCCAGCACAGGCATGGGGCCAGTACAGTGGATTATGTCATGACTTCACCAAGCTTTATTTCTAGTATCGAGGACTTTAAGGTGGGACCCAGACCGGTTGGGATTGCAGTGGATCATGCTCTCTTGACCTTATCAATCTCCTTCCAATACAATGCCTCTCAAGTCCAAAGGAAGAAGACACACACAAGATATACTTTCACGCCAGAGACTGATTCAGTCTATGTGGAACAGATCTATAATAGGATGTGGGCAGCCGAGCCAGTATATACTATAAAGGAGATTACCTCTCAGCTAACAGAGATACTACATGGAGCAACACAAGAGGCATACCCACATACTCAGCCTGATCAGAAGAGAGGATCTGGGAACATGCCTCAAAATAGTTGGTACGACGAGGAATGCAGAGACACAAGAACCCAGGTCCAGAAAGAGCTTACACTTGGGATCATCACATATAAGCAGTCTCGGATTGCTCTTCGACGTATAGTACGTCGCAAGAAAAGGGCATTTTTAGCCAAACTGGAGAAGGATTTATATCAGCTCTTCTTGAGTCAGGACTCACATGAGGCCTGGCGTTTATTTCACGAGCACTCATCACCTTCGACAATTACTTCTCCTGAGATTTGGGGTCAATATGTAACATCATTATATACGGTATCTGGACAGCCTCCATTACCAGATCCGCTAGAGCCACGCCCTGCTACTAGTACTTTCTTTACTGCCGAAATGGTGGAAAAAGCCATTGATAAGATGAAGACAAGAAGAGCATATGATCATGAGGGTTTAGTAGCAGAACATCTGATCCATGCAAGGGATCTACTTTCAGAAGTCCTTGCTCGTCTGTTTAATCGGGTCATGTGTGGGATTACCTGAATCTTGGAAATTATCTACTATCGTACCTATTTTCAAGTCAAGGGATCCTATGATACCCGAGAACTACCGTACCATTATGGTGGGTCACACATTGACCCGACTGTACGCATCCATTCTGGAACAAAAATTGAGTAGATGGGCAGAGAATGAGGGCATAAGGGCAACAGGACAAGCTGGATTCAAGAGGGGTTATTCCACTTTAGATCACATTCTTACGCTCAGAGCCATTATTGAGGAAGGAAGAGCAAGCGGGAGAAGGATGTATTGTTGCTTTGTGGATTTTCGGAAAGCTTTTGATACAGTACCAAGGGCTAGATTGCTGCGCAGAATGCAAGAGTTAGGGGTCCCCAAAGAGATTATCTGGGGGATCATGGCCTTATAAGGGTCAGTAACTGGTTATGTACATACTCCAGAAGGGGATTCCGACATTGTTCATTCCACCGTTGGAGTAAAGCAGGGATGCCCACTCTCCCCTACTTTATTTGGTATGTATATAGATGAGGTATCAGATTACATTGATAGAGAGGGTGACAGAGGTGCTCAACTTGCAGGGTCATGGATCCCTTTGTTGTTGTATGCAGATGATATTGTATTGATAGCAGAATCACCAGATGGAATGTAGAGGCAGTTAGATGCATTACATAAATTCACGGAGGACAACGGACTGTCAGTAAATTTGGGTAAAACCAAAGTTATGGTGTTTAACACCACATCACAGTGGGTTAGGAGATTGGCACCTACATTTGCATATGGCCAGGATACAGTAGAGTACACAGATGCATACACATACCTTGGTGTGGTATTTACAGGACCGAAGTTTACTCTTAAGAAAGCAGCGGATGCTAGATTGTCCAGAGCCTCTGCGGCCTTGGGAGGGTTGGAGAGGATGTGTTCACAAGTGCAGTTTCAGGAACCATGAACAAAACTTTGGCTCTTTGATACTGTGGTGGCTTCGGCTATGCTGTATGGGGTCCAGATTTGGGGACCATCTGTGGATCAGGATAATTGGAAGTCAATGGAGAGACCTTTGGTATCTATGATTTCCCGAATGATTAGAGCCAAGGCCTCCGTACCACACGCGATTAGCCGAGTGGAACTAGCTGCCCCTCCAATAGAAATTGAAGCTCTTACCAGATCAGTGTCCTTTATACATGGTTTATGGGATACAAATAATTGCCGATATACTAGATTGGCCCTCGAATCCTCTCGACAATTAGCAATGAAAGGAGATACATCATGATGGTATGCGCAACTGTCCTCGTGGTTTCACAGACACGAGTTCAGTATGGAATGATTACCCCCCTTCCAATACTCTCTTGAGGCTCCATCACTGGCAATCACACGAACGGAGATGAATAAAATCATCCGCCAGGATCTTATACAGTACAATGGGGTGTCGAGGCTCAGATGTGCAGGGATGGTGAATCAGTGCTCTGTGTATAGACTCACTCTAAACGACTACATGAAAGATAATACTAATGGCCCAAAACGACTACTCATATGTACAACCATAAAGAGCCACCAACGGCTCATAAATGTCCAGTTAGCTAAGTCTATCTCCAAACTGAGTGGTGGTGGTGGCCTGGCCACGATGTCCACTAGATCACCGTCGGTACCCTGCCACGTGTCACTCCCAAGCCCAGAGGGTCAGTCTAGTGTGAACCAGACCAACCGTAACCAACCGTCCAATTGTCAGCCTGTCCTGTGAAGTGACACTGTAGCCCTGCTACAGAGCTCCAGCCACTACTACACATAGTTCGGAGAGATGATCAGGCCAGATACATGTGGGTGAGGCTGAGGTAGAGACTGGACGTTTCTTGTACATCGCCATATGCTATTTTCCTCCCAGCACTTCAGTATATGCTTCACCGAGAGGAGTCTCCTTACTTTGTACTTGATGATGATATTTGGGAGTTCTCCAAGGATGGAGACATCATACTATTGGGGGATTTCAATGCTCGTACAGGCAGTTCACAGACGGTTTTCTATGACACCTCAGAGGAGATGCTCAGAGAGCTAGAGCCAGAGGAGATGGGGCTTGAGAGATGCTCACACGACAGAGTGCATACAGAGGAGATCAGCACCTACTTTCACATATGGTCATGATACTGTGGAGTATATAGATGCATACACGTACCTTGGGGTAGTCTTCACTGGGCCGAGGTTTTCTTTGGTGAGAGTAGCAGAGACTAGATTGACTAGAGCTTATGCGGCCTTGGGAGGCTTGGAGAGGATGTGTTCGCAGGTTCACTTCCAGGAACCTCAGACAAAGCTATGGCTCTTTGATACTTTAGTAGCCTCAGCTATGATGTATGGGGTTCAGGTATGGGGACAATCTGTAGGCCAGGATGGTTGGAGAGGTATGGAGAGGCCCTTGGTATCTATGATCTCTTGACTACTTAGAGCCAAGGCCTTTGTACCTCACGCTATCATTCGAGCAGAGCTAGCTGCCCCCCCTATGGAGATTGAGGCACTTACTAGATCAGTCTCCTTTGTGCACAGCCTATGGGATACTACTAGAGACAGATATGCTAGACTGGCCCTTGAGTCTTCCAAACAGTTAGCGCTACAGGGGGACAATTCATGCTGGTACGCACAGATGACATCATGGTTTCAGACGCACGGCTTCACCATGGACATGATGCCCCCTTTCCAGTACTCTCTTCAGGCACCCTCGCTGTCTCTTACAGGGGTGGAGATTACTAGACTCATTCGTCAGGACCTGATCCAGCTGGACACTAGGAGTACATGGATAGACCCGCCTCAATAGTTGGGCACGAAGATGGCTTTCTATAGAGAGCATCTTCTCCACCTAATAGAAGATGGGTTTGTGATTTGACCCAGCTACATGGACACACATATGTCCCATGGTTTGCGTTGTGCCATTGGTCAGATACGCACATCCTCACATCATCTCGAGATTGAGACTGGTAGATTCCAAGGGATACCAGCAGACAGCAGGTTAGGCCGCTTATGCCAGATAGAGCCAGAGACAGAGTTACATTAAATAAGTGATTGCACAATGTACTATGAGATACGGGGCCGTTTCCACTGCCTATTCAGAGAGGGTTTCGGTCCTTTATCTAGGGTCATGAGTCATGAGGATCAGAATTGTCTTGGACTATAACTACTTGAGTTACACAGACATAGAGACACTTTACTGGGGAGAGCTAGAGAGAGATAGATTATAGCTTTCTTTTCACTAGATAAGGGACAGCCAGAGGAGCAGCCACCACCGCAGAGCTCGGCCCAAACTCACTTGACCACTATTGGCACTCTTATCGACCGAGCACTAGAGCTACGGAGATCCAAATGACCACGACTGAGGAGAGGAGCTACGCAGCATAGACGGAGACTACAACAGCGGATTTGAGCTATACTCTCTCGACATCCAGAATGCAGATGAGAATGGATCCTCACCCTTTTTCCACCCCCCATTTTGTCATTGTTTCACATTCACATAGTTCCAGCTTGTAGCAATAATATTTTGTTCTGTTTCTTTGTACCCAGACATGATATCAGATTCACCATTTTGTAACAAATTGGTCTCATAGGTCATTTTGACCTTTTGAAGACGTTAATACAACATTTCATTTCAACTCTCTCTCTCTCTCTCTCTCTCTCTCTCTCTCTCTCTCTCTCTCTCTCTCTCGTTTTCTTTTATATCCACTACATTTTTCTTATTTATGTAAGTGCCTTGGGGCATTTTCCCCAAGCTACCCTCTACTACATACTCCTGCCTATCACTATCTACGCGCCGCTAGAACATATCAACCCATGGAGGAAACACGAGATTCTTCTCCCAATTCCACACACACACGAGCATCGTCCCGCAAGCTCTCCTTCTCTATCTCCTGCCGCTTCCGATGCCTCTCTCGTATCTGTGCTCCAATGCCAACTATAGGAAATGCAAAAGCAACTCTTGGAGATTCGCACCATGTCAGTCCAGTTTTTGCCCGCGGCCCTAAGAACTTCGCCTCTTCCATTCCATCCCGACCCCTTCAAAGGGGAGCGGAAGGAGTGTGAAGAGACCGCCATTGACTCTTGGTTGGCAGAATGGACACCTACTTTGATTTGTACCGTTTTATCGATGCCCAGTGCATCAGTTAGATACAAATCATGCTGTAATGCAAGGCCTACACATAATGGGTAGGATTATGCCCGTCAGCTGAGGACTTGGGCAAGATGGAATGCTACAAGAAACCGTTCAAGTTGGAGATGGGAAAGAAAGATTTGGATGCTTACTCACAAGAAATGAAAGACCTCGTCCACAAGACGAAGGCCTTGGAAGACCGAAAAGTCATTTTACACATGCTGTATCGATTCGGATTGCCAAGGGCATACCAAAATGAGGTGCGAGTGGACAAGATTGAATGCTACAAGAAACTGTTCAAGTTGGAGATGGGAAATAAAGCTTTAAACACTTACTCACATGAATTGAAAGACCTCGTCCACAAGACGAAGGCCTTGGGAGACTGAAAAGTCATTTTACAAATGTTGTATCTATTCGGATTGCCACCAGCATACCAAAATGAGGTATTGTGCAATCCTGTTCCATCATTGGAGGACATCTACAAGTTCGTAAAGAATTAAGACAATACTTTGGCCGTGTCAAGGAGTGGCCCGACGGTGGGGGAGACCGCTAACCGTGGTACCTCTTCATCAAAGTGTAAGCGCTTCACTACATCGACTGCACCTCCACGGACGAAATTCAGAGACAACAACAAATCAAAGGCAGCTTGTATGGAGGATCATAAGAATAATCAATGCTTTGACTGCCATCAAACCGGTCACTTCTGCAGTGATAAGACATGTCCCAAGCGAAAGAGCAAGCCGGTTATCTTTGCACCAACGAGTACTTCGGTAAACGCCAACGACAATCTAGGTACTTTGTCTTGTTTTAATTCATAGAGTTTTCATGTGAATGCACATAGCTACTCAGGTTGTCGCGTTGACAAGGCCGCGTTAATAAGGTCGTGTTTGGCCCACATGATCTTCTCCGCGTTAAAGGAGAGATCAATGGCCAAGCCGTGACGGTCTTATTCGACAATGGTTCTACTCATAATTTTATTTCTATAGCCCATCTATGCTTATGTACGGTTATGAGACGAAACCACCGATTGCCAATGGACTCAAGGGGGTGAAGATGTGGTCAATCGTCGATTTCTTGCGCGATATGCCAGAAATGCTCAAGATTCCAAAAGAAAGCATAAAGACGGTACAGGATCGTGCCACTTTTTATGCCAATCAGCATCCACAACCTCGCAAACTCTAGGAGGGCATGTGGGTGCACCTTAGGATACCGAAGGATTTTGAAATGATCTGAACTGGTCCATGCTTGAAATTATTTCTTCGCTATTTGCTCGAACTGTTACTGTTGGTACAGCCAAAGGGATTATTTATCGAACGGAGTTCAAATACAATAGATCCGCAGTGTATGCATCCAGCCCTGGTGTTTGCACCTTCTCTGTGGAAGCTGCCAAGAAAATCTGAGATTTGTGAGAGCCGAGGGCCAATGTCATCCCCTCAGACAGGGCAGATAAGGGTACAAGGAATTACTGGAGGATTGAAACTCCAACTTATGCGACCTGACCATGAATCGTTACTATTCAGCCATAATTCTAATGTCTCTTTAGGGAGGGTTTTTTGTACATCTCCTTAATAAAGACTACAATATCCAAGATGGTCAGGACTGTTTCTCCTTGCCACCCTTCAAGGGTATATTTAGAATACAAGTAATCAATAACACGATGCCTCAGCTTCTTCGCAATTGAAGTGTGGCCTGACTGTCCACCTAATTAACAGACTCCATTAATCCCACCTGCAACCAGTGACCCACACAAGAAAGCTCAAAGTAAAGTCCACCAATCTCTTCACTTATCTGTACTGTGAAATAAATAAAATGCAGCAGCTCAGCAAAAAAATGCAAACATTTGACTAGGTCTTGTAATATAAAGCCAACCTGACCATTATTCTGATAAAGATCATCGAAATTTCTGGGCACATTTGCGAAAGCGTTGCCAGATGTTGCATTTGAATGTCTTCCCTGAGAAAACGTACCAAAAGATGGAACCGAAATGAAGAATCTTTTTTGAGTACCATGCAAATGGCTATTATGTATGAGCCAGTCTTGGCCAATGTAAACTAGTTTTTCACGGCGTTATCTCACAGCTGCTTCCTATTGTCTTCATACTATAAGAAGCCCTAAAACGTGGAGAAAAGGCGATAGTTAACAAAAGCAGTGTGCTTGCAGAGCCAACAACGAAGAGCAGAACCCTTCTTTGATGCAAATGTGCAACTTGTAAAGGTCAGGAAAGCCATGGGTGAGGGTCTACAGAATAATACCTCTCCAGGCTCTGTCCCTCCTGACATGTAATGAAGAAGCCGCTCCTCAATTGACAGATCTGCCAGTCCCCATGCACTCTTTCCTTTTCCTGTATGCTCCAACAAAATGTTTCAACATCAATAAACTTGAATTGGAATACCCTGCTGATGCACCCTGCATGCATCCTGAGCTGTTACCTAATGTCACTAGTCCCAAAGCTAGGCCAGCTGCAAGTGCATAGCCCTCCCTTTCAAGAACATTATCGCTGCCTGGTTTGCGACCAATCTCTGCCTACAACAGATTTGATCAATGTCAACAAAGATGAAGAGCAAAACAATATCCATGAAGTAAATAGATAAATAAATCATTTATGTCAAGCCAGACAAAGTGAGTAAAAGTAAATAGTCGAGTCCACACAGCCAAAGATGGGCCAAAAGACAAATTGCCTAAAGTAAAAAATTGTTGTAACAATCATTTACATGAAAAAAATATAAGTAAAATCCTTAATATTCTAGAATCTAAGTAACCACATAATATAGTAATCAAATAAAAATCCTTTTTTAACACATACAAATAAAGTCTTAAAATCCATAAAGTATCGATGAGCCGTGCACAAAACGCCCTTGCAATATATATATTCCTGGTGATCCTTTCATGTGCAAGCAAGAACCTGGCATGTTTGATTTTGTGACCATAAGCCTCTATTGAGTCATCTAGATGGGTTAAGCATTGCTTGTGGCCACTCACCAGTAGTATCACTTATTGCACTATCATTGGGTTAATTTAGCCTATAGTTACTGAACTAAAAGAAAAACTTGGACAAATTACTATGTAATGACAAGGATATAAATGAGTTTATTTCACTCATATGGTTGTGGCACCTCAAACAGCTCAAAAGCCTCATATAGGATTCAAGAACGGTTGGATAGAAAAATCCATAGATTTTTCACCCACCCACTTTGCATCTGCTGTGCAAACATCATCAAACGTCAACTACTTGCAAGGCCACTTCTTGTCACCCTCTCTTTGTGTAGTGAAATTTGTGCTCAAGGATATGTTACCAAGGGTAAATCTTCAAGAATTGCTTAATTTGGTTATCGCCCTATGTATAATTTCAATAGGATGACATAAAAAGCATAATGGATTTTCCAAGTCGAGGATATTTTCAATCTAAATAAACCCTTACTCATTGAATGGGTGTCACGAGTTGGGGCACCACGTGCCAACGGAGAAAGAACAAACTGAACAACTTTAAGCACTTCAAATAACAACTGGACTAATAGAGATGGAGAGTGCACAACACACAAGACGGGGAGTGGCCGAGTTCCACCCCAAGAGAGCACTCGCCCCAAACATTGGCGCCCCTTTCGGTATTTCTTTATATTGCTTCAACTGAGTACAATGCCGGTACTCCAATCCCTGCACCTTTACACTGAAGCATGCTAGAGAATGAGCCCTCTGCACATATTTGACGGCCCTTGGCCTTGAAAAGCAATTACATGAAAAGCAATCAAACTCAGCTGCTAGCGCGTTTTGCAGAAATCCGTACAGCTGCCACATCAGCATGTCAGCGCGGAATCCGAGATTTCATACAAGCTGCGTGTTTTTATGCTATGTGTGTGTGTGTGTGTGTGTGTTGGCCCCGCTTTAATTTTTAATGCCTTTAGGTCACTTAGGCCCCATCGAACGGGGTCCCATAAGTTGGTGGGGACCACTCGACAAGACTTTGTAAGTCGGTAAACTTCTTCTGCTACTTCTGCTTCTTCACTTAGGGTTTAGGCTTCTCGACCGGGATCTGCAAGTTGGTTCCGTTCTTCAGTATCTTGACACGTCAGCAATTTGTGACATTCCCCCTTCCTTGAAAGAAAGTAGTTGTCTGTGATTATAGCATATCTGCAAAACAACTCAAGTTAGCTCAAAAATTTCCGAGGGTCAATCCAAGGGACAATCAATTTTCTCATTTCAAATCGAAGCTCTTGATTTCCTAGGTCGTTGGCTTCTCAGAAGAATCTCATCCAATAAGGAGTCTCATTCCAGATTGGAGCTCTTGATATCCTGGGTAGTTGGTTTCCCAAAAGTATCTCATCCGATAAGGAGTATCATTCCAAATCGAAACTCTTGATATCCTGGAACGTTGGCTTACCAGCAATATCTCATCCAATAAGGAATATTTAGTGGTTGGCACATCACATTGCAACACAAATGCTCACATATGCATGTTACAAGACACAATGAACAGCGCCGCTGAGCACTCCCTTGAGACAGACGGTCTGCAGTATGAAGCTACTCAACGACTACCTCGTCACTCCCCTCGCAAATAACCTTTTTAGGTTATTTGCGAGGTCAGGGACATGAGCTCAGAGGACTGGTACAACCAAACGCACCTAGACCGCAACCTACATTGCTAGGAGATTCAAGCATACAACCAAACGCTCCCCAGACATCCCGTCTACATCGTTCGGAGGTTTTCTAGCATACAACAAAACGCTCCCTAGACATCCTATTTGCATCGTTCCGAGGTTCAAACAATACCAAAATAGCATTTCTTACTTCTCCACCCAGGAGTAAAATCACCAATCATTGAAACCAGTATTACAACCAGTCAAAAATTCAAATCGGCACCAAGACATGTTCAAAACAGATACCATCAATTTCAAACAAATTCCAAACAGAATCACCAAACAAGTTCTCAAATAGAACTCAAGCTTTAAAAGCAATCTTGACATCAATCAAGCTCGAAAAGTCGACTGACTTTCCACCCTTGGACCAACACCAAAAATTAGGATTAGGTTCCTTCCATAAGGTCGTAGCCGACCATAGCATGGTCCGTCAACTCTTGGACAAACAATATTTCTCTGGCAGCGATGGTAGTCCCAAGACATGTCAATCACATCGGACCTCCAAGGTTATTAGCTCAAGAAGAGACACCTACTGAGAGATGTCGAGAAATTTCAAGTTATAATTTGCTAGGGTTTTTGTGACAAGCATTTCAGTATACCCCACTCTGCCAGAAGCTGCACTCCGAAGGAAGATGTATGAAAGCATGTAACTTCGGGCAAAAAGTTTCTTGAAAGCTTGCCAAGTCCTTGGAGTATGCGGCTTGGTAGCTATAGACATCCACCACTGCATGACACAATGGCCTTTGAGAAAAAAAGTGGCTTGAAAAAAAAAAAAATTGATCCTTCCCGTGCAAGTGATCTTTATGGCTTATGCCCTCTAAGACAGAGCGATGCAGACGGGAGCACGCCTATGTGGGATGAAGTAAGGGTGGGAGTGGCTAATAAGTCCAGGGTCAGGATACGAAGATTCTTTAATAAGATTCTCTGAAAAACTGGAAGCGCCATCTTGCTCTGTCTGCTCTTTGGTAGGACCGGTATGCTTTCAAAAAGGCACATGCTTGAAGCTCTGATACCACTGTCAGGACGGGACACCACTTGAACGTGCCAACGGAGAAAGAACAGACTGAACAACTTTAAGCACTTCAAATAACAACTGGACTGAAAGAGATGGAGAGTAAACAACACATGAGATGGGGAGTGGCCGAATTCCACCCCAAGAGAGCACTGGCCCCAAACGTTGGCGCCCCTTTCGGTATTTCTTTATATTGGTTCAATTGAGTACAATGCCGATACTCCATCCCTGCACCTTCACAGTGAAGCATGCCAGAGAACGAGCCTCTGCACATATTTAAAGGCCCTTGGCCTTGAAAAGCAGTTACATGAAAAGCAATCAAACTCAGAAGCAATTGGTCCCGAGAGCACTAGCGCCAAAATCTGCCAGCGCGTTTTGCGGAGATCCGTAAAGCTGCATCGTCAACATGTCAGCGCAAAACCCGAGATTCCGTACAAGCTGCCACGTCATCAGTTTTTACGCTTTGTGTGTGTGTGTGTTGGCACCGCTTTATTTTCTAATGCCTTTAGGTCACTTAGACCAATGGGGTTCTACAAGTTGGTGGGAACTCTTCTTTAAAAGCTAGGCCACTCGACAAGACTTTGTAAGTCGGTAAATTTCTTATGCTGCTTCTCCTTCTTCACTTAGGGTTTAGGCTTCTCGGCCGAGATTTGTAGGTTGGCTCCGTTCGTTAATGGCTTGACACGTCAGCAATTTGTGACAATGGGCCACCTCAAAGAGCCAATAATACCTTAAAGATAGTTTTGGAAGCTTGTCCCAAACCCTTTTTGAGAACCCTATTTAGAATACACGACGTCCCGTATTGAAACGTACAATACGTCTCATAACGTTTTCTACTAGCGTTTTTTTGCTCAAAACGCATGTCTTTTTCTAGTTGATCAATTGTGTTTTAGAGCTTCATGGTGCTTGTTTATGTATGCTATGGTTAAATATTGAAGAGTCATTGAGGAGGTCCATGAACCGCTTCATTTGTTCTTATTAAAGTACCATATCTAAAAAAGTTGACGTATTTTATTTTTTATCCTCAAAAATACGTCTAGTATGCGTATTGTACACCCCGTATTAAACATCCCGTCCCGTACCGTAGCTGCTATGCTTTCTGTTAGGACCTGTGCTCGCATGCACATGCCCGGAAATGCCTTGTGTGCGAGCTTTCCGCAAGGTTTACTGTTCTTGTGTGGGAATGTCCTCTAGTCATAGGCTCATGAACGGGGACCATCCATACCGATGTTGCATCGTATTGCATATTTATGTGCTTGTGCCCTTGATTTTTGCATGCTATTTTCTTGCATGAATGGCGTGATTTGTTTTGGAATAGGGGACACACATTTCAAACCATGCATGTGTTGCTTGCTCACAAGTGATAAGTATACCCCTCTCTTCGTGTTGAGAAAATCCTAGGACTAGAACCTTGGATAACTTAAAGCCCACTTAGGCCTTCATTATATGTGTGTCCACACACATTTTTCAAGTTTGAGTGGACAAAACTCAATGTCCAAGCCTTGAATTAACGGCTTTTGACTCAACTGAAAAAACTGACATCCGACAAGTCTACAAAGATTTAATCATCCAAAATAGAGAAGGAAGACTGTCCTCTGGGTGGTGCATAAACTGACGTACTCGGCGGAAAGTAGCAAATAGCAATGTAAAGATATCTGCTTGTCTCTGCTCTCAATCTCACCCACATGTACCTAGCTTGCTCATCCCTGCGGGCTATATGTATCAATGGTTGCAACTCCTCCCTGAATAACACTGCCACTCCTCCTGAGTGGAGTCCTCTGTGCTCTAATCGTGTTTCTTGTCTACAGGCTATCTCCCATCTATATCCACTAATGTGAGGCATAGATTGCCCCGGGGCCTGATGTGTCTCAGAGTAGAAGACGATGTCTCTTCCCGTAAAACTATCCTCAAAAGCACCCACATCCAGGCGCATAGATCCGTTACAATTCCAGGTGGAAATTTTGAGTGGGGTCCCATAGGTCTCGCACCGTCATGTGGAGCGCCGCTCTACAATCACCAACCTGCCATCTCTGTAGAAGGCCGTCTATCCCTTCTCCCTTGCCGCTTGAATCTCTGGCATTGCCTCTCTCATATGTGCATATTGTGTGAGAGTTAGGTCATCTCCAAGGAATATGCCCGTTTTGTTTAGTGTAGGTTGCTTCTTCAAGAAGTCCTTTGCCTCCATGGATGGGAAACGGATGATTAAAGCTCTCCCTTTTGAAGTCTCCCCATTGCCTTGTGTCTTCTTCCTTACCCTCCATACCTTTGTATGAGTAGCCTCACTACCCATCATGCGGAGAAGTTCTTCGACTTCCCCTTCCACATCATCTCGGTCTTTTAGACCGGTTACTCTTATATGCAAGGCTCTAGTTTTCCTTTGTTGCTCTTCTTCTAGAGTCATGTTGATGATTGTAGGAGTGGGGACAGATGTGGTTTCTTTTTCCCTTTCTTAGAGACTTCTATCCATTTCTCGGCCTCATCCACCTTCTTGTGCATCTTCGTGATCACATCCATCCACGAAGACGTCTTTACCACCACCTATTTCTCCTCCTGTGTGATCATCCGTACCTGCTCCTTGATGACCTTGATCTCCTCTATCACCGAGGGCTCGAATTCCCCTTCTTCCAGTCCACTGCTTACTCTATCCGCAAGCTCTCGCTTGAGGGCTGTGAACTCTTCTCTAAGTGCTTGTGAATCCGCCTTAAGTGCTTGTAGCTCTGCGTGCAAGTTCTCTTTCTCCTTCTTCCATTGCGCGCCTTCATTGAGAAACATTCGAAGAAGGTTGGCCTTCTCTTTCCACCATCCCTCCGTCTCTGCTTTCCATTCTTTCATCTCGCTTTCCATTTGTGTTATCCGCTTGTTTGTAAGCACAAAGGTTGCCTTCGTATGGGGCTTATATACTGGCGAAGCGCTCATGGCCTCCATTGGCGATGCGGGTATAGCTCGACGCTCTGGCTCGGCTGAGTCCAGGCGGAGAAGTAATAACCACAACCCGAATGCGGGTATATGCACTACCACAGTCCACTGCGGGACACTCAGTTTGCTTTGCCAAATATCCAAAGGCTCAACCCCCTTTTGGGTTACTCACGATACCTGCACCTGCCAAGAGAGTCAAGAGCACACAGCTCCCACGGACACTTGATGGGGTCCCAAAGTCCCCCTCCAAGGGCCCCCCACTCCGTTAGCGGAGCGGTATTTAGTTTTAGATTACACAACTCCTGATACAACTTACTAAGTGCTGGCTGGGAATGTTGATGCTATACTGGCTAAGGTACTGTGGCAATGACTCAGCAAAACACTTGCTAATTTGGCTGAAAACGCTGGCAGGGAGAGACAAGCGATGGAGAGGTGAGGTTGACGATCTGGTCTGCTGAAGGCTAGCGCTACCTCTTTGGCCTGCTCTGCTCCAAAAAAACCAACGCTTGTAGCTGCCTGTGGTGTGACGAAACCCCGCGACCTGCACAGCCTACTCCTGCACGTGCAACCTTCGCCTCTTGTGTGTGATGCCCTTAGGCCTCTACGCATCCTACCTACCCGCTGCAAGCGACTCCTTCACTCACACTTGTCTGCGCATTGCTCTGCTCGCTGTTGTGCTGTGGCCGCCTGAACCTCTTTAGGGTTATAGACCTCTTTAGGGTTACAGACCTGCTCGCGTTGTCACGCTGCAGAGAGCTGCCATCTCAGAGAGAGTCTTCCAGCCAATACTCACTTCGCGCTGTCACGCTGCATATCTATATATATATGGAGAGAGAGAGAGAGAGAGAGAAATGAAATGAAATGAAATGTTATATTAACGTCTTCAAAAGGCCAAAATGACCTATGAGACCAATCAGTTACAAAATAGTGAATCTAATACCATGTCTGGGTACAAAAGAACTAGAAAAGAACTAGAAGTGGAACAAAATACTACTACTACTACTACAATCTAAAACTACGTGGGTGTAGCAGCTGATACAATAGGTACCCGGTAAACTGGATGTAACAGTGTGTGAAACAAAGATGGAAGAAATGGTGAGGATCCATCCTCATCTGCACTCTGGATGTCGAGAGAGTATGGCTCGAATCTTCTGTTGTAGTCTCCGTCGATGCTGTGTAGCTCCTCTCCTCAGTCGCGGTCGTCTGTATCTCTGTAGCTCCAATGCTCGGTCGATGAGAGTGCCAGTAGTGGTCGAATGAGTGTGGGACGAGCTCTGCAGTGGTGGCTGCTCCTCTGGCTGTCCCATATCTAGTGAAAAGAAATCTGTAATGTGTCTCTGGGACTGCCTCTCTCTAGCTCTCCCCAGTAAAGTGTCTCTATACCTGTGTAACTCAAGTAGATATAGTCCAAGACATCTCTGATCCTCATAACTCATGACCCTAGATAGAGGACCAAAACCCTCTCTGAATAAGCAGTGGAAACGCCCCCGTATCTCATAGAACACTGTGCAATGACATATGTAGTGCAACTCTGTCTCTGGCTCTCTCTGGCATAATCGGCATATCCTGTTGTCTGCTGGTATCCCTCTGAATCTACCAGTCTCAATCTCGAGCTGATGTGAGGATGTGCGTATCTGACCAATGGCACAACGCAAACCATGAGACATATGTGTGTCCATGTAGCTGGGTCGAATCACAAACCCATCTCCTGTGAGGTGGAGAAGATGCTCTCTATAGAAAGCCATCTTCGTGCTCAACTACTGAGGCGGCTCTATCCATGTCCTCCTGGTGTCGAGCTGGATCAGGTCCTGACGAATGAGTCCTGGAAAGAGAGAGAGAGAGAGAGAGAGAGAGAGAGAGAGAGAGAGAGAGAGAGAGAGAGAGAGAGAGAGAGAGAGAGAGAGAGAGAGAGAGAGAGAGAGAGAGAGAGAGAGAGAGAGAGAGAGATGAAATGAAATGATATATTAACGTCTTCAAAAGGTTAAAATGACCTATGAGACCAAGTTGTTACAGCATAGTGAATCTGATACCATGTCCGGAATCAAAAGGAACTGAAACAAAAATACGACGACTACAAACTGGGACTGTATGGATGTGCCAACTAATACAAAAGGTGCACAGTTGACTCTGTAGTTCAATGAGAGAAGGGGGGGAGAACATAGATATGGTAGAGATCCATCCTCATCCGCACTCGGGCCGTCGAGAAAGTATGGCTTGAGTCTTCTACTGTAGTCTCCGTCTATACTGTGTAGCTCCTCTCCTCAATCGCAGACGTCTAGATCTCCCTAGCTCCAATGCTCGGTCTATGAGTGCAGGCAGAGCTCTACAATGGTGGTTGCTCCTCTAGGTGTCCAATATCTAGTGAAAAGAAATCTGTAACTTGTCTCTGGGACTGTCTCTCTCCAACTTTCCTCACTAAAGTGTCTCTATGCCTATGTAGCTCAAGTAGATACAATCCAAGACATCTCTGATCCTCATTACTCATGACCCTAGATAGAGGCCCAAAACCCTCTCTGAATAGACAATGGAAACGGCCTCGTATCTCATAGTACACTGTGCAATGGCATATGTAATGTAACCCTCTCTCTGGCTCTAGATGACATCAGCGACATATCCTGCTATCTGCTGGTATCCCTCTGAATCTACCACACTCAATCTCGAGCTGATGTGAGGATGTGCGCATCTGGCCAATGGCACAACGCAAAACATGAGAAAGATGTGTGTCCATATAGCTAGGTCGAATCACAAACCCATCCCCTGTGAGGTGGAGAAGATGCTCTCTATAGAAAGCCATCTTCGCGCCCAACTCCTGTACCGGCTCTATCCATGTACTCCTCGTGTCCAACTGGATCAGATCCTGACGAATGAGTCTAGTAATCTCCACCCGTGTCATAGACATCAAGGGCGCCTGTAGAGAGTACTGAAAAGGAGGCAACCTATCCATGGTGAAGCCATGTGTCTGAAACCATGTGTGATCTGTGCATACCACCATGATGTATCCTCTTGTAGAGTGAACTGTCTGAACGACTCTAGGGCCAACCTGGCATATCTATCTCTGGTAGTATACCATACGCTGTGTACAAAGGAGACTGATCTGGTAAGAGCCTCAATCTCCATACGGGTGGTAGCTAACTCAACTCGCAGCTAATAATATCATGCGGTACAGAGGCCTTGGCTCTAATCAACAAAGAGCACATAGATACCAAGAGCCTCTCCATACGTCCCCAGCCTTCCTGGCCTACAGAAGGTCCCCAAACCTACACCCCATATAGCATAGTAGAGGCAACCAAAGTATCAAAGAGCCATGACTTTGTCCAAGGTTCCTGGAACTGAACCTGCGAACACATCCTCTCCAATCCTCCCAAAGCCGCTGTCACAAGACGGGCACCACGTGCCAATAGAAAAGGACAGACTGAACAGACTTTTAGCACTTCAATAACAACTGAACTGAGAGAGAGAGAGAGAGAGAGAGAGAGAGAGAGAGAGAGACGACACCCGACACGGAGTGGCGGAATTCCACTATATACCATCCCAAAATAGTCTCTAAACAACCTGCACCTGTGTCCTGTACCTGTACCTATATCTATAGCAAAAGTGGAGTTGAAAAAATACAACTCCTAAAGCGTAGCTCTAATGAAGCTTTCGAATGCACGAACAGCTTCAAAAGGGGGGTAAAACCCTAGGAAACCTATTGGAAACGCTCTCGGAACGCTGAATTTGCCGATGCCAAAATCAAAAACCTGTTTGCACTTTTGAAAGTGCACGTGCGTGCGGACGCGAAAACGGTAAGCACAAACCCTACTCTGATACCAGTTGAAGGTGCCACGAGAAGCGTGTGCGAGTGCTAGTGCCAGAGCAGAGAGAGAGAGAGAGAGAGAGAGAGAGAGAGAGAGAGAGAGAGAGAGAGAGAGAGAGAGAGAGAGAGACCTACTTTGGGTGGAGCGCACAAGAACGTTATCTATTACTGTTGATTCGCAAAGTACAACAGTCGAAGAGCACCTGCTCTGCAATCTGCGCGCTAAAAAGTGCCAGAGAGGGCCCCCAAGGCTCATATTTAAAGGCCCAAAACCTAAAAGCATCAAATATGAAAAGCTGACCCCAAAAAATCACTTTCCTAAAATTTCGGGATTTCCCTAAAAATCTGCTGCGAATTCCGGAACGTCCGTACAAGTGCCACATCATCATATTTTGATGTGCAAAGTCTTTTGAGTGTGTTCTGCTTTATTTTTAATGCCTTTATGTCACTTGGGCCCCATCGGACGGGGTCCCATAAGCTGGTGGGAACTCTTCTTTAAAAATAGGCCTCTCGTCAAGACTTTGTAAGTCTGTAAAACTTCTTCTTCTTCTGCTGCTTCTTCGTAAGGTTTCTGATTTTCGGGTTAGGGTTTCAGTAAAATTAGGGTTTCGGCAAAAATTTAGGGTTAGGGTTTCTGTTCTCGGGCAACCACGTCATCACTTTGTGACACTTCTTCTGTTACTTGTTCTTCTTAGGGTTTAGGCCCCTCGACCGGTAGCTCCGTTCTTCAATAGGTCGACACGTCAGTAGTTTGTTACATCTCCCCTTCTTGAAAGAGAGTAATCGTCCGCGATTACAACATATCTGCAAAACAACTCAAGTTAGCTCAAAAATTTCCGAGGGACATTCCGAGGGACAATCAGTTTGCTCTTTTTATTAAGGAGTTAGCTTCTCCTTTCTACTCTTTTGATCAAGGAGTTAGCTTCTCCTTTCGGCTGTTTTGATCACAGAGTTAGCTTCTCCTTTCTGCTCTTTTGATCAAGGAGTTAGCTTCTCCTTTCGTCCAGATCGAAACTCTTGATATTCCGGCGTAGTAAAATTAGCCATCACACCCAAGCCGTACTGATCTTCCATGGGTGTCTTGATGCACTAAAATTACATACCCATGCAATCTCATCCAATTAGGAATATTCAGTAATTGGCACATCACAATGCAATACAAATGCTTACATATGCATGTTACAAGACACAACAAGCGCCTCTGAGCACTTCCCCGGTATGAAGCTACTCAACGACTACCTCGTCACTCCCCCCGCAAATAACCTAAAAAGGTCCAGGCCATGAGCTCAAAGGACTGTACAACCAAACGCTCCCCAGACCGCAGTCTGCGTCGCTTGGAGGTTCAAGCATACGACCAAACGCTCCCCAGGCATCGGCCTGCATCGTTCGCAGGTTTTCTAGCATACAACGGAACGCTCCCCAAGCATCGCCCTGCCTCGTTCCAAGTTTTCAAACATACAACGAAACGCTCCCCAGGCATCGGCCTGCATCGTTCCGAGGTTCAAACAATACCAAAATGGTATTTCTCACTTCTCCACCCGCAAGTAAAATCACCAATCATTGAAGCCAGTATCAAACCAAAGTCAAACAATTCAAATCAGCACCAAAACAGATTCAAAACAGATACCATCCATTTCAAACAAATTTCAAACAGGATCACCAAAGAAGATCAAACAGAACTCAAACTTTAAAAGCAATCTCCTCAAACCTGCACCAAAAATTAGGGTTAGGTTCCTTCCATGAAGTCGTAGCCGAGCACAGATGGTCCATTGGCTCGTGGACAAAGTGTTTTTTTGACGGCGATGGTAGTCCCAAGATAGCAATCGCACTCGACCTCCAAGGTCATCTGCTTGTGAAGAGACATCTACTGAGAGATGTCGAGAAATTTCAACTTATAATCTGCTAGGGTTTCCATGGCAAGCATTTCAGGATACCCCACTCTGCCAGAAGTTGCACTCCGAAGGAAGATGTCAGAAACCATATAACCTCGAGCAATTTTATTTTATTTTTCTTGAAAGCTTGCCAAGTACTTGGAGTATGCTGCTTGGTAGCTGTAGACATCAACATCTGCATGGCACGGCTTCTGAGAAAAACAATGACTTGAAACAAATCTAGATCCTTCTCTTGCAAGTGATCTTAATTGGCTTATGCCCTGTAAGACATGAGCGGTGAAGACGGGAGCGTGTCCGATGCGCGATGAAGTATGGGTGGGAGTGCCTATTAAGTCCGGGTTGGAGGGCGAAGATACCTCAAATAAAGCGCTATCTGCTCTTTTGTGGGACCGGTATGCTTTCAGAAAAGCACACGTGTGATGCTCTGATACCACTGTCACAAGATGGGCACCACGTGCCAATAGAAAAGAACAGACTGAACAGACTTTTAGCACTTCAATAACAACTGAACTGAGAGAGAGAGAGAGAGATAGAGACGACACGCGACATGGAGTGGCGGAATTCCACCCCAGAGAGTATTGGCCCCAAACATTGGCGCCCCTTTCGGTATTTCTTTATATTACTGCAGATTCGCAAAGTACAACAGTCGGGGAGAACCTGCTCTGCAATCTGCGCACTAAAAAGTGCCAGAGAGGGCCCCCAAGGCTCATATTTAAAGGCCCAAAGCCTAAAAGCATCAAATATGAAAAGCTGACCCCAAAAAATCACTTTCCTAAAATTTCGGGATTTCCCTAAAAATCCACCGCGAATTCCGGAACGTCCATACAGGTGCCACATCATCATATTTTGATGTGCAAAGTCTTTTGAGTGTGTTCTGCTTTATTTTTAATGCCTTTATGACACTTGGGCCCCGTCGGATGGGGTCCAATAAGTTGGTGGGAACTCTTCTTTAAAAATAGGCCACTCGTCAAGACTTTGTAAGTCTGTAAGACTTCTTCTTCTTCTTTTGCTGCTTCTTCGTAGGGTCTGATTTTAGGGTTAGGGTTTCGGGCAGAATTAGGGTTTTTGATTTTAGGGTTAAGGTTTCAACGGAATTAGGGTTTCAGGCAGAATTAGGGTTTCTGATTTTAGGGTTAGGGTTTCAGCAAAATTAGGGTTTCGGACAAAATTTAGGGTTAGGGTTTCTACTCTCAAGCAACCACGTCATCACTTTGTGACACTTCTTCTGTTACTTGTTCTTCTTAGGGTTTAGGCCCCTCCGCCCGTAGCTCCGTTCTTCAGTAGGTCGACATGTCAGCAGTTTGTTACAACCGCATAAGCTCTAGCCAGTCTAGTCTCTGCTACTCTTCTCAAAAAAAAATCTCGGGCTTGTAAAGACTACCCCCAGGTAAGTGTATGCATCTGTATACTCCACAATCTCCTGACCATACGTGAAAGTAGGTGTTGATCTCTTGATCCACTGTGGTGTGGTGTTAAACATCATAACCTTGGTTTTATCAAGGTTTACACACAATCCACTATCCTCTGCAAAACGTGTAGTGGCATCCAAATGTCGCTGCATACCCTATAGTGAGTCAGATATCAACACAATATCATCAGCATATAACATCAATGGGATCCACGTCCCTGCCAGCTGGGCACCTCTGTCACCCTCTCTGTCAATGTAATCAGACACCTCATCAACATACATACCAAATAGGGCACGAGACAATGGGCAGCCCTGTTTCACCCCAATAGTAAAGTGAATCAAATCACATAACCCCTCCGGAGTGCGTACATGTCCCATCATTGATTGTACAAAGCCATAATCCCCCAAATCGACTCTATAGGAACCCCCATCTCCTGTAGTTTGCGCATCAATCGAGCTCTCGGTACCATGTCAAATGCTTTGTGGAAATCCACAAAGCTACAATAAATCCGTCTCCCATGTGACCTGCCCTTCTCAATGATGGCTCTGAGTGTCAAATATGATCAAGAGTGGAGAAACTCCTCTAGAACCCCACTTGACCCTTTGCTCGTACACCCTCACCCTCTGCCCAATTACTCAAGTGTTGCTCAAGAACGGATGCATACAACCGTGTCAATGTGTGTCCAGCCATAGTGCGGTAGTTCCCAGGCTCTGTAGGATCACCTGCCTTGAAGATAGGCACAATAGTAGACAACCTCCAAGTCTCAAGTAACCCCTCACACATGGCACGGTTGAACAACACTACAAGGACCTCCATCATTATATCCCTAGCATGTATAAAGTGCTCCGCTACTAGACAGTCATGATCATATGCCCTCCCGGTCCTCATCCTGTCAATGGCCCTCTGCACCATCCTAGTGGTAAAGAAGGTGCAATGTATAGAAATCCACCTGTGTCAGCTCTCAGTCTCACCCACATGTATCTAGCATGCTCATCTCTTCGTACAATATGTAATAGTGGCTATAGCTCCTCTCTAAATAGCACTGCTACTCCTCCTGAACCTCTACTCCCATGCCCAGATCTCGTAGCTGGCCTGTGGGCTATCTCCCATGTATATCCCACCATATGTGGCATCACCTTTCCAGGGGCCTAGTGAGTCTTTGATGAAACTGTCCTCAAATGCACCAACGCCCAACCTCATAGACCCATTCCAATTCCAAGTAGCAATCTTCAGTGTGCTCCCATGGGTTTCGGTCTTCACACGGTCTTTCAGTGTGGTTACCATGCCTTCTTTGACCAGCCCACGTTCTTCGAGCATCTTTATTGTGCCCTAGAGGCTGTGGTTGATGTTGTTAATGGTCTCGGTCATCTCTTTGTTGCACTTTTGAATGGCACCCTCTAAGGAGTCAGCTTTGTCACTTTGTTTCTTCAAGCTTGATAGCCGCCGAAAGCGAGAGGGAGGGAGGGGTCACACCCACTTACATTCTCTGCAATTCCGAAATTACTGAAAATATGAGAATGTCTGCACTGCTGAGGTTACTCAAAATCTGAAGATTCTGCACTTCTAAATTTCTGAAAGTCTTGAAATCTGCAAAATTTGAAAATTGCAGAATTTCCTGCCTCTCTGAGTTTTAGAAAGTCTGAAAACAGGTAAATCTGAACGTGAACAGCGGGGGGGGGGGGGGGGGGGGGGGGGGGGGACCTGAGCTAAGGGGGCGCGAGGGGCTCGGTTGAGGGTGGCGGGGCAAGAGGAGGGGGAGGGGAGGGGCTGAGGGTGGGGCTGAGGGGGCAGGGCTGAGAGGAGTGCGAGGGGGCTGGACTGAGAGGGGTGCGAATGGGCTGGGCTGAGAGAGAGAGAGAGAGAGAGAGAGAGAGAGAGAGAGAGAGAGAGAGAGAGAGAGATGAAATGAATGTTATATTAACGTCTTCAAAAGGCCAAAATGACCCATGAGACCAAACAGTTACAAAATTGTGAATCTGATACCATGTCTAGGTACAAAAAGAATAGAACAAAAATACTACTACTGCTAGAATCCATCATCATCTGCACTCTGGATGTCGAGAGAGTATGGCTCGAATTCTCTGCTGTAGTCTCCCTCGATGTTCTGTAGCCCCTCTCCTCAATCGTGGCCGTATGGATTTCCGTAGCTCCAGTGCTCGGTCGATGAGAGTGCCGGTAGTCGTGGAATGACTATGGGCCGAGCTCTGCAGTGATGGCTGCTCCTTTGGCTGTCCCATATCTAGTGAAAAGAAATCTGTAATCCGTCTCTGGGGCTCTCTCTCTCTAGCTCTCCCCACTAAAGTGTCTCTATATCTGTGTAACTCAAGTGGATATAACCCAAGACATCTGTGATCTTCATAACTCATGACCGTAAACAAAGGACCAAAACCCTCTCTGAATAAGCGCGCGCGCACACACACACACACACACACACACAAAGAGAGAGAGAGAGAGAGAGAGAGAGAGAGAGAGAGAGAGAGAGAGAAATGAAATGAAATGAAATGAAATGTTATATTAACGTCTTCAAAAGGCCAAAATGACCTATGAGACCAATCAGTTACAAAATAGTGAATCTAATACCATGTATGGGTACAAAAGAACTAGAAATGAAATGAAATGAGAGAGAGAGAGAGAGAAATGAAATGAAATGATATATTAACGTCTACAAAAGGCCAAAATGACCTATGAGACCAACTGATTACAATGATGAGTCTAGTACCAAGTCTGGGTACAAACAAAGAACTGAGATAGGAGTGCTACCGACTCCTATGGGTGGCTGGTAGGCTGAGCAATGGTATCATGCCAAAAAGGTACAAAAATGGGGATAAGTGTCACCATGGTATAATAAAGCAATAGCATGGAGCCTATCCTGGTCAACACTCTGGGTGTCGTGCTAGAATCCTGTGGATCCTCTACCGTAATCTCCGTCGGTGCTGCGTGGCTCCCCTCCTCAGTCGCGGTTGTCTACAAACAAAGAAATGAGATAGGAGTGCTACCGACTCCTATGGGTGGCTGCTAGTCTGAGCAATGGTATCATGCCAAAAAGGTACAAAATGGGGATAAGTGTCACCATGGTATAATAAAGCAATAGCATGGAGCCTATCGTGGTCGACACTCTGGGTGTCGTGCTAGAATCCTGTGGATCCTCTGCCGCAATCTCCGCCGGTGCTGCGTGGCTCCCCTCCTCCGTCGTAGAGAGAGAGAGAGAGAGAGAGAGAGAGAGAGAGAGAGAGAGAGAGAGAGAGAGAGAGAGAGAGAGAGAGAGAGAGAGAGAGAGAGAGCAGAAAAACCCTGATCTACTGCAACAGTGAAACCCTAAAAACCAGACGAAACCCTGATTTACAAGCAAAACCCTAATCTGTGGCAGTTCAACGAAACCCCTAATCTACAAGCGAAACCCTAAACTGCAGCAGAAACCCTTATGCGCCGAGAGAGAGAGAGAGAGAGAGAGAGAGAGAGAGAGAGAGAGAGAGAGAGAGAGAGATGAAATGAAATAATATATTAACGTCTACAAAAGGCCAAAATGACCTATGAGACCAAACTGATTACAATGGTGAGTCTAGTACCAAGTCTGTTTACAAACTAGAAACTGAGATAGGAGTCCAACCGACTCCTATGGGTGGCTGGTAAGCTGAGCAATGGTATAATGCCACAAAGGTACAAAGTGGGGATAAGTGTCACCATGATACAATATCGCAGTAGCAAGTAGCATGAAGCCTATCCTGATCGACACTCTGGGTGTCGTGCTAGAATCCTGTGGATCCTCTGCCGCAATCTCCATCGGTGCTGCGTGGCTCCCCTCAGTCATGGTCGTCTCGATCTCCCCAACTCTATAGCTCGGTCAATGAGCGTACCGCTCGTGTGTGTATGGGTGGGAACCGAGCTATGTGGTGGTGGTGTCCCCTCTACCTCTGTGGTACTCGGATTGAAGAAATCTGAGATGCGTCTTTAGGACCGTCTCTGTCTATACCCTCTCTATAGAGAGTCTCTATGTCTCTGTATCTCAAGTAGAAATAATCCGAGACATCTCTAATCCTGATATCTCATGACTTCATCTAACGAGTCAAAACCATCTCTGAATAAACAGTGAAAGCATGCCCGTATCTCATAGTAGACTGTGCAGTGACATGTAGTGAAGCTCTGTCTCTGGCTCTGCATGGCATAACTGACATATCCTACTGTCTGCTAGTATGCCTATGAATCTACCTGTCTCAATCCCAAGCTGGTGTGAAGATGTGCGAATTTGGCCTATGCCACATCGTAACCATGAGATAGATGAATGTCCATGTAGTTGGGCCGTGTGACAAATCCGTTTGTCGTGAGTTGGAGAAGATGCTCTCTATAGAAAGCCCTCTTCGTACCCAACCCCCGTGATGGCTCTATCCATGTCCTCTTGGTATCAAGTTGGATAAGATCCTGCCGAATGAGTCTAGTAATCTCCATCCATGTAAGAGCCAAAGATGGTGCATCATGGAAAGGGGGCAACCTGTCCATGCTGAAACTATGAGCTCATTTGTGCATACCAACATGATGGGGAGAGAGAGAGAGAGAGAGAGAGAGAGAGAGAGAGAATGAAATGAAATGAACTGTTATATTAACGTCTTCAATAGGGCAAAGTGACCTATGAGACCAGAAAGTTACAATGTGGTGGATCTCATACAAAGTCAGAGTAACAAGATGACAAAATGACAGAATGACAAAATAAAATACTATACTACGGAATCCTAAACTGCTAGATGTGAACTAAGCAGCTAGCTGCGATAGCTAGATCACAAGAGATCGAGCATCGGTTGCTGGCGGATCTCATCAATCTCCTCCATGGTCAGTAGTCTGACCGGGCGTCGAGCATGTCGAGCCAAATTGATCCGAATCCTCTGATGCAGCCTCCGTCGATGCTGTGTAGTCCTTCGCAGTCGTGGGAGTCTGGATCTCCCCAGCTCGGTCGCTCCGTCGATCAATGTGCCTCTGGTGTGAGGCGACGAGCTCCGTTGTAGTAGTAGCTCCTCTGAGTGTCCAGTGGCAGCTCTAAAGAATTTTGTGAGACTGGCTAGCCTCTCCTCTCATCAAGCTCTCCGTGTGTCTGCGCAGCTCGAGCAAAAACAAACCCAAGCATCTCTGATCCTCGTACCGCATGACTCTGGAGAGTGGTCAAAAGCCCTCTCTGAACAAGCAATGGAAGCGACCTCGTATCTTGTAGTAGACAAGGCAGTGGCATGTGTAGTGCAGTTCTGTCTCAGGCTCGATGTCACACAGGGGGCATGTCCTGGCCTCTGCTGGTACTCCGCTGTATCTCCCAGTCTCGATCCGCAGCTGGTGTGAAGATGTGCGTATCTCGCCAATAGCACATCGTATCCCATGAGACAAGTGGGTGTCCATGTATCTGGGCCTTGTCACAAAACCATCCTCCCTAAGCTGGAGAAGATGCTCTCCGTAGAAAGCCATCTTCGTGCCCAGCTCCTCTGTTGGCTGTATCCATGTCCTCCTTGTGTCTAGCTGAGTCAGGTCCTGAAGGATGAGCCTGGTCATCTCGGACTGTGTAAGAGTCAGAGAGGGTGCATCCAGTGAGTCCTGGAAGGGAGGCAATCTGTCTATGCTGAACCCATGCGCCTGAAACCATGATGTCATCTCCCCATACCAGCATGATGTATCTCCCTGCATGGCTAATTGTCGAGAGGACTCAAGTGCAAGGCCGGCATATTTGTATCTGGAAAGTGCCCACATGCGGGTGTATGAAGGAGAGATCTCGTGAGCGCCTCAACCACTAGAGGGGGGCAGCTAGCTCTACTCGGACAATAGCACGTGGTACTGAAGCCTTGGCTCTAATGAGCCATGAGAACATAGCGACCAGAGGCTTCTCCATGTCCTCCCATCCATCAGTGAGGCCTGTCCTCCCATTATGATCCAATGAAGGTCCCCAAACCTCAGCTCCATAAAGCAATGCAGAGGCCACTAAAGTGTCAAAGAGCCACACCTTCGTCCGAGGCTCTTGAAACTGAACCTGTCAACACATCCTTTCCAATCTACCCAAAGTTGCATGGGCTCTGGTCAATCTAGTCTCTGCAACCCTCCTCAATGAAAATGCTCGCCTACTAAAAACCACTCCAAGGTAGGTATAAGCATCTGTATACTCCACCGTCTCCTGGCCGTATGTGAATGCGGGCGCTGACCTCCTGATCCACTGTGGTGTGGTATTAAATACCATGACCGTGGTTTTACCAAGGTTGACGGACAAACCACTCTCCTTGGCAAACCTGTGCAAAGCATCCAAGTGACGTTGCATTCCCTCCGGAGAGTCGGAGATCAACACAATATCATCAGCATATAACAATAGTAAAATCCATGTCCTTCCAGCTGTGTACCTCTATCACCGTCTCTCTCAATGTAGTAAGAAACCTCATCCAGATACATACCAAATAGAGTAGGAGAGAGTGGGCAACCCTGCTTCACCCCAATAGTGGAGTGGACCGATGTGGATAGACCCTCTGAGGTGCGTACATGCCCCACTACTGACATATATAATGCCATGACCCCCCAGATGAGCTCTGTGGATACTCCCATTTACTGTAATCTGCGCATCAATCTAGCTTTGGGCACTGTGTCAAATGCTTTGCGAAAATCCACAAAGCTACAATAGATCCGTCTCCCACGTGATCTGCCCCTCAATGATGGCTTTGAGTGTCAAGATATGGTCAAGAGTAAAAAACTCCTCCTAAACCCTGCCTGCGCGGCTGCGCGTATCCCCTCACTACTCAACTGCTGCTCAAGAATAGATGCGTACAACCGTGTCAATGTAGAGAGAGAGAGAGAGAGAGAGAGAGAGAGAGAGAGAGAGTTAAGGTTGAGCTGGTTTACTTTGAATTCAATCCTTGGAGCCAGTTTTTCTGGTTAACCCTAGGGTTAGCGAGGGGTTTGAACAACACGAAGTCTACCTCTAGGTCATGCCTCAAGCTTGCAGCACTACGTACACACAGAGAAATGAGATGAAATGTTATATTAACGTCTTCAAAAGGCCAAAGTGACCTATGAGACCAAAAAGTTACAATGTGGTGGATCTGATACGAAGTCAGAGTAACAAGATGACAAAATAACAAAATAAAATACTATGGAATCATAACCTGCTAGGTGTGAACTAGGCAGCTAGCTGGGATAGCTAGATCACAAGAGATCTAGCATCGGTCGCTAGTGAATCTAATCAATCTTCTCCACGGTCAGTAGTCTAACTGAGCGTCATGCATGTCGGGCCAAAGTGATTCGAATCCTCTGATGCAGCCTCCGTCGATGCTATGTAGTCCTTTGCAGTCGTGGGCGTCTGGATTTCCCCAGCTCGATCGCTCGGTCGATCAGTGTGCCTTTGGTGTGAGGCGATGAGCTCTGCTGTGGTAGTAGCTCCTCCGAGTGTCAAGTGGCAGCTCTAAAGAAGTTTGTGATCTGTCTTTGAGACTAGCTAGCCTCTCCTCTCATCAATCTCTCTCTGTGTCTACGCAGCTCAAGCAAAAACAAACCCAAGCATCTCTGATCCTCGTATCGCATGACTCTGGAGAGTGGTCCAAAGCCCTCTCTGAACAAGCAATGGAAGCGGCCTCGTATCTCGTAGTAGACGGGGCAGTGGCATGTGTAGTGCAACTCTATCTCAAGCTTGATGTTACACAAGGGGCATGTCCTGGCCTCTGCTGGTACTCCAATGTATCTCCCAGTCTCGATCCGCAGCTAGTGTGAAGATGTGCGTATCTGGCCAATAGCACATCGTATCCCATGACACAAGTGGGTGAGAGAGAGAGAGAGATTTTTGTCTTTTCTCGTTGAGTTAATTGATTTTGCAGCATCTATTTGTGTGTTGCTATTGATTTCTCGCTTGGAGTGTCCAAGCTTGTAACAATGTATCACAGCTTAGAAAGATTCTTCTTCTATGGAGGATCCAATCCCTTCTACACCACACATGGATTCTCGCGGAGAATCTGATAGAGACAACACTTCTCTGCGAGGAGGTGAAGAAAAATTGAAACCCAGAGCGGGAACTAAAGAAACAAACGGAGATTTAGGCAAATTTCTATTGGGAAATTTTTCCAGAGCGGAGTACAAACGTCAATTGCAGGTTGACACGTGTGTAAAAAGATTCATGAAGTGCTCCCAGAACCGGAAATATGTGAGGCATTTGAAGACTTACCCGATGGATGAGATTCACTCGAGATGGCGAGAGGCCATTGATTCTCCTCTCAAGTCGGGAAGGAAACTAAGAGACAAGTTGAGTGCAAAAAAGTGGAAACTATACTCGCAAAAAGAGCTGGACAAAGCTCTTGAAAGGAAGATGAATCAGATAATGAAAGGCTTGAAGCACTCTCAGAAGAAGAGGAAATTGGCAGATTTCCCCGATTATTTGGACCGGAAGTCGATTTTCGGGGTGGCAAGCAAATCCAAGAAGCGTGCTCATTTCAAGGATGACCCAGATTTTTCTTCGTCTTCAGAGAGTTCTGAAAGTTCCTCGTCCTCTAGTTCAAGCGAGGATGAGAAAAGGCGGAAGAAGCAAAGAAAAAGCAACGAAAAAAGATTTCTGAAAAATTCTAGGAGGCATGGGAGGCCATCTAGCAGTTCAGAGGAGGAGAGCTCATCCTCTTCTGACAGTGCACAGATGAGCAAGAAGACCAAGGAGTTCAAGGAAGGGGATCAAACCGACCATTTTGACACGTTTATAGGCTACTTGAGGTTATACAACAATTTAACGTCAACTTCTCAGGACGTCAGTTCTAGGAATGCTCCAAGGTGCGAAGGGCGGCATCTTACTTGAGAGGAAATGCACAGACATGGTCTCCTTTGTTGTCACGCAGAGAAGCACCTACGAAGTGGGCAAAGTTCAAGAAAATTTTCACGTCAACTTGGATATAAGAAGAAGATGAAGAAGATGTCATCATGGCTTGGCATCATCTGCGAATGATTAAGAAAGACACACTGGATGACTACTACCAGAGGTTTTGGGATACGTTTTTGCCAATGTCCTCGTTTTGCAGAGATAGGGAGAGGTGGTTCTAGAATTTGGGGGTCTCGTGAACACGGTAACAAGATAGTGAAGGGGGGATTTCCAAAAGTAGTGCCACCATCGGTCAAGGATTGTGGATGGTAATAGTGTGGCACGGAAGGGATTCTGTTTAAGCAAACCAAGCAAGAAGCTCCTCATCTGTCGAATGTTCTATGCGTTGATCAGGGTTGGATTAGTCAAAGAGGGAGATTTGTTGGATATTGGGATCTACTCCGTCTTCGAGCTTGATGAGCCTCATACGATGACTTGAACTAGATAACTCCCCAATCATGCAATACTTTTGAGTGCTGTAGCCGGGGAAAACCTCATGCCACCCGTGGAAGTCGTACCACTACAAAGTCTAATTAGAAGGTAAAGTCTTGTACCTGCAAAGGAACTTGTTCCCCAAAAAGTTTTACAACGGATCGTTGACAAGGTCGATATAAATATCACATGGGTGATTATCATGCACAATGGAAAGAAGCATATCCAAGAGGCTCATTGAGAGATGCATATCCGAGAGAACGCATGATGTGGATGCATGAATACTAGATAATGGAGCATCAATTACCCAAAAAAAAAGAACATCCTCCTCCGTGGGCCATCAATGTCTAGCCAGCTCGTTCTTGATAGTATGACTAACAATGTGAAGCATAAAAATTGCTCCCAAAGTTCGACCCAAGGGAAGAGACCCTAGGCTATGAGCTTGGGAAGCAATGCATTGCTCTACATCTTGAGCTCACTGATACTCAAGCCTCCATCCTCCCTCAAAATAATAATTCTATGCCACGAAACTTGAGGAGGCGTGTCTCTAGTGCCATCGAAACCAACCCATAGAGAGAAGCACACGAGGCACCACAGCTGAGATGAAACCCCTAGATGCAACGTCCAACTGGCAGTAGTAAACCAAGCCGTCACAAGTACCTGGTTTGTGAATCATGGCCCTGCCAGCAAGTGATAAATCCATACAAGACCAATGGATAGCTTCCGGTGGATGGACATCAAAACTCCCCAAATTGCTACCATGGAGACACATAGACACCCACCTGCAATCCCCAGTAACGCATGTCCGACTCAAAGCTAGCAAAGTGAAACCATCTAACCAGCCCCAATGGCACACCTTCTCAACGCCCAACTGAAAACCAAAAGACTTGTACCGACTGATGACAACGCCACTGGCCAAACAAAATCCAGTCTATGGTGCATGATTGAGATGCGACAAGAAGGGCCCGTGCACTAATCATTTGTGCCAATATTTCACACACAGAGGACACAAGCGTGACAGGTCTCCCCTGATAAAGGTAGGAGGTATCACCGCCCTTAGGTATAAGAGGAATCCGCCCATATGACATAGAGAGAGGCATGTCACCAGTATCAAAAATGTGTTGCAAACCCTGCAAAGGACGGCAGATATATCCCAATACTGCAAGAAAATTGACAAATCAAACCATCCTCCCCCGGATGCCAAGAGCAGCATCATGCATCTCTCTAATAGAGAAAGGTGCCATCAAAACCTGACACATAAACATATGACCAAACCTCCTCTTTGGCAAAAAGGAAAATGCATCAGTGACCGGCTCAACAATAAAGAGTGAAGTAGAATAATCAGAAGCAATATCTTATGTGCTTTGGTGATCCAGGTCGACACCAATGCATGGTAAGTGAAGTCCGATTTCTCTTGCAATAAATAAAGAAAAGTCTATCTAATCTCCACCTCTCTCTCCCCCAAGAAACGTCCTTTAGTAACTTTGCCACCAAGCCTTGCATGTAGATCTTTGTCCATCATCTCCTCAAGAAGATATGCCAAAACCAAGACTGAGTAGCGCATCAATCGATGCATAAATGGGCATAATCCCAACAAGTGTGTCTCCAGTATGTAGTGAGAGCTAGATGGCTTTGCCTGGCATCAAAGAACCATAGTCATGGACATAAGGCAGCCACCTAGGGCCCACAGATATACATACATCCCTAGTGCGATGCATAGGGCCAACCCCAAGCTCCTAGAAAGTAAAAGTTGCACGAGAAAGTAGATTGCCTCAATGGCAAGTGCCAAGAATGTGTCATGGAGAGCTTGTGATCCTACACAAGAATAGTTTAAATGATAGTGCGACACCCCATATCACCACATTTAAGTGTATGAAACCGAGGAACTACAATGTCATAGATACATGTAATGTCGTGTCTGTTTGGTCCAAAGCTGTTGAGACCAAACAACCAAAGGTGAAGCATCTACATCCGATGACAAAGGGCCATAGAAGTCCCCCTATGACAAAAGATCCAATAGTCAGATACCACTTTGAATAATAGAAAAATGGACATTGGAGAGCCTCAGCTACAATTTTCTTGGATCACTCTCTCATAGTCATAGGAGATTCAAAAAGATGCATCAACAAAAAATACTAGTGACAAGCAGAAGCAGCGACGATGTCTAGCCACTCCAAAAAAATACTAGCGGCAAGCACAAGCAACCTTGTGTGTCTAGCCATGGTATGTCCCCAATGCATCGAAGTTACAGAGAGGGGAAAAGATCCTGTAGTAGAGAGAGTATAGGAATTTGACTACAGAGTGTGTAACAATGTCAGTCTTTGTAAATAATTAACTTATTTACTACAAAATAATTATTTAATTAGTTGTGTCCACATCAGGATAGAACTAGTAGTTCTAGGGCCTCAAGTGTGCCTAAATGCGGGCACCTAGGGAGACCCTAGCGAAAAATTCCCTGAAGCCTTAATGATTGGGAATCGAGCCTTCAAAAAAGGTAGACAGTAGCCTCAGATTTTAGGCTCAGAAAAATTATGCGCGTCAATGCGAGCACAGGAATGAAATGGGGTCCTTAGAATAGTTACCCTAAGGCCTTCATTATTTCTTTAATAAAGCCTTAGGATAAGCAAGTAAAATTAATTTTAATTATTTGTGCCCGGACAAATGAGCAGACGAGTGTGAACAGGTAATGCAAGAGCAGTGCCTATGCAGCGTTGTGTCCGGAACCTTTAACGTTCTCATGGGTAGAATTAATGTTAAAATTTGTGAGTTAGTTGCACATTATTTAAGTGACTTGTGAGCTTTTAAAACTTAAAAGTTGAAAAGTTTAAAGGAAGTGTGCCAAGTGCCACAATTACCCATGCAAGCTCTCTCTCTCACCCTCCCTCATCTCCTAGCGCCCCCTCCTCTTCCTCCTCTCTATTTAAGAGCAGCACCCCTCCCTCTTGGCAGGTTCGCAATGCTCCTAACCCCCCTAATGTGAGCGTGCTCTAGGCGGTGGAGCTCTCCATTAAAGCTTGAGAGTAGCCCCTTGTGACATATGTGGTAGCTTTGAGCTCCCATTGTCTAGAACAAGGGCTCTCACAGCCATAGCCACCTTCTTGAGAAGTTTTTTCATGAGAAGCTGCAACACACGCTCATTTCCTAGAGTGTAGTGGCTGCAAATTCTCTATTTTCAGCCCCTAATCATCTCAATTAGGGCGATTTTCAGAGCACTCGTAGAATCTCAGCCTTCTCTACTTATCCTACGCATACAGAAAGTTTGGCGAAAAAGGCCTCCAATTCGGCACAAGTAAGAGTTTCAGGTTATGTGCAAAAAATTACAGCAAGCATATGTGTGCGTTTTGCGTGTTTCTCTCTTGTGTTCATTGCAGGAATGATTAAGTATGAAAAGAACCAGTTAGCAGAAGATAGACTCTCTTCTTTGAGAGCTTCCGAGAAGGTTTGTTGGAAGATAGACTCTCATTAAAAGAGCTTCCAAAATCTCACAGAAGAGAGCAAAATCCTCTTAATAGTTAGAGAGTAGTTTTCTCACTTTCAATCAGAAGCAAAAATAGAACAATAAAGAATCAAGGGCAGGCATTTGCCCCATTCCTGTGCTTGTAAAGATTCTCCCTTAGTAATAAAGATATTCTCTTTATGGGGGGGACCAGCCCATCTTCTAGTGCCCAATGATGTGTCAAAACTTTTTTCTCAGTTCTCAGTCCTCTTGAATATATGAATTTCATTTAAATGTTAGTTTACGCTTCCGTCTTTGTGACACTGTGCCTTTGCAATCGACGGAGAATTTATGCTCACACCATGAGAGGTCCAAGGGAGTCACCACTGCTCCGCATATGAGTACTCTTAGGTGGAGGAACAAATCTACAAAGGTCGCGGGATTGAGAGTGGGGGAGGAGTGCATATGAGAGGTACTGACTAGGCAGTAGGAGATGAAGTTGAAATTTTCTCTCTTCCTTTTTGGATTGATTTTCTAGTTCCTTTTATGAACCCAAAAAGCACCCTGCTTTCAGTTTTTTAGAAAAAGTTTTGGAGCTCAAGGTCTGTATCTAATACACCACCCTAGGCTCAGGGACAAGTTGTTGGGATTACTGAAACCGGCCTGTTCAATCCAAAAAGGGCGGTAGACTTTAGACTTAAACCTTATTTGCTTTCACCCATTTAATTTGTCGCCCACTTTACCTGTACTTTCAAGACACAACAAAGGGGAAAGGGATACAGGCTGCTAGGTTGCATCTGTATGAGAAGACCGACACCAGACTGGCCCCTAACTTAGGCGCCCCTTTCGGTATTTCTTTATTGTTTAAAAGAGGGAATAAACGTTGTGGTTCCTTACAAGCTGCTCCGCACAACCTTGGCTGAATTTCAACTGTTCTGGCCCGATTTCGGCAACATAACTATACTAGAACCCTTCACGGTCAATATTCCCACGCATTGAATGACTTTCCCGACGCATACGGGCACTTTGCAAGACCTGGCAAGAATCTGCAGCACGCTGAATTCTCTGTTTTCAGCCCTGAAAATGCGCCAGATCACCTGTACAGCGGTCCCCTCGCGTCCCCGAACCTCCTGGGGGTATTAGGGTTCGTTTAGGGCCAAAACCCTAAACCTGCAAAAATACACAGCAGGCTGTAATTTACTGTTTCGGGCTCCGTTTCACGTGCCGATCGCATCCGTAGCAAGTCCTTGAGGTCCCGCACCTGTAGGGCTACTTGCCCTTTGAATCGGACGAGATTTCTGGCGTGAAACCTCTCCGAATTCACTTGTACCTGCAGGGGATTAGCCGCTAGCTAATCCAGTACCTGTGCAAGAGGCTCTTGCCTCGGCAATCGCGCATTACCCCACACTACTGTACATTGGTCAATTGAAAAGCCCACTAGTGGGGCATAACATACTGCCATAGGGGAGAGAGAGGGCAGTGCGTAGCGTGCAGGGCATCACTCCTGGCACCGCATTGTACATAGGAGGGAAAGGAAGCACTCCATAGCTCTTACAGGAAACTTGAAAATGAGCTCACAGCTGAAAATCACGTTTTTGCCTTCTCTATAAGTAGTAAACTGGCCTCGGAGTGCCAAGTGTCACTCATTTGTGCATTTTCCCGCTTTAGACCCTCGGGTCTAAAAATATCTCACCTACAGCCTCTGTTGACTTGGCCACAGAGTAACAAAATGATCCCCATGTCAAACTGCACGTACTGATGCGAAGACATTTTCAGGTCCCAAAATAGCAGTTCCCTAAATTTTAGGAGATGCTGCCATTGTATCTTTCTAGGTCATCCGACCCTCTTTGTACACTGCAGCCACACCCAGAACTGAAATGTAGCCTCTGTAACAAAGGATTCCAGTTTGGTTAGTCAATGACCCCACTTGGCTAACCATAGTCCTTGTCCAACCTTAGCGCTCTCTTGCCCTCAAGCCTGGACTCCCTCTGAACAGTTCCACACTAGCTATGCAATGCAGGGCAGTTAGATTTCCCGAGGGGCGTTTTCCAAAAAGTGGAAATAAATAAATAATCGAAAAGAAATCAACAAAAAAGATAGATAGTAGTCACACACTGGTGACAATTACCTACAAACATATCCGGCTAGAGTTGCAACGATACTTGTGCATCCACACCGAGAGTGCAAGGAGCTCTTATAGAAATACATACGGGGCGGGCCACCACCTCTCTGTCCAAGGAGAAGTTGAGAAATTATGGTTGTTTTAAGTGTCACATACGGTAAAAACGCGCTCGCTGCTGCTGCCCCCCCCCCCCCCCCCCTCGCCATCGTTGCCCCCCAACGCGCCCCCCACCACCACCGCTGCCACCTAGCCCGCTCCCTGTCCCGCTGCCCGCCCGTCCTTCGCCGCTGCCCCACTCCGAGAGTGCAAGGAGCTCTTATAGAAATACATACGGGGCGGGCCACCACCTCTCTGTCCAGGGAGAAGTTGAGAAATTATGGTTGTTTTAAGTGTCACATACGGTAAAAACGTGCTCGCTGCTGCCCCCCCCCCCCCCCCCCCCCCCCCCCCCCCCCCCCCCCCCGCCATCGTTGCCCCCCAACGCGCCCCCCACCACCACCGCTGCCACCTAGCCCGCTCCCTGTCCCGCTGCCCGCCCGTCCTTCACCGCTGCCCCACTCGCCTGCTGCCCCGCCATTCGCCTCAGCCCACCAGCCCCGCCTCCCAATACCTCCTATCCCGCCAGCCGCGCCTCGCATCCCCGGTTTTCAGCGCTCGTCTTCTTTCTCGACGTACTCGGACGCAGAAGGCCTCCTCTCGTCAACGACTCTTCGCCTTCTCTTCACAGCAGCAGACACAGATGGAGGCTCAAGCTCCGCCACAGAGGGACTCCCCCGAAGCCCCTCGCCCGACCCGTTGAGCCCACCATTCGACTTGCTCTTTCACCGACAGAGCAAGCGAGCCTAGCCGCAGAGATAGAGCGCTTGCAGGCGACTTCTGTCATCTGCAAGATTCTCAGCTACGTGACCTTCTCCAGGCCCGCCTTCTTGCAGAGGTGGGCAAGATCTTGGACATTTAGATCCTCGAACGAGGCTACTATCAGATCGAGTTTGAGACCTCCGAGATGGCGTCCAAGGTCATCCCCATGAGCCCCTTGACTATCCGAGTAGTTCGAGCCCACTTTCGACAGTGGAGACATGGTTTTGACCCTGCTTCAGATGTGTTGGTAGAAGAGGTAGACATTCCCATCTCCGTCTACTTTTCAGGTTTGCGGAGGGAGTACCTACCACTTTTGTCCAGGATACTCAGCGATTGGGATTGTCCTGGAGACACCTCGCACGGAAACCTCGGTAGCTGCCAATGCGGCCGGCAATCCCTCAGTTCGCGTTCTGGTTAGGGATACTCACACTCTCCCGAAGGTCATCCTCCTTCCTCAGGTGAATGGGGGTTGGTTTAAACAGAGCGTGGAGTATTCGGGCCCCCCGAACCAGTGCTTCATTTGTCGACAGATGGGCCATCTTGCGAAGGCCTGTCCACGGAGGAGGCCCCGACCTACGTCACAGACTCAGCCCCAGTCTGCAAGGGCTGGCCAGCAGCCGCAGGCAGAGACAAAGCACACAAGCAGACCCACCCTCCGAGCTTGGGGCTCCAGCGGAGGAGGGATGGCAGTAGGTTCATGGTCGACGCGGGCAGGGGCCACAGCGATAGCCTGGCACTCAAGAGTGGTCCTCAGCGCCTGCCCAGCAGCAATGGGTTCCCACGGGGAACCGATTCGGTCCTCTCGATCAAGACGAGGTCCTTGCTCCAGCCCCCACCTCAGCTTCACCCTCGACAACTCCTCCTCCCCCCTGAGTTCCCCCCCTCCCGCTCTAGTTCCACAATCAACTCAGGGGGCAGGGCCATCTCCGGCTGCTAGGAGATCTCTTGGCAGCGCCTTTGCCACAAGTCGCTTGGCGAGAGAGGGACAACCTTCTTGCGACCCCCTCTACAAGTACAGATGTCTCCCTTTGCAGCACTCCCTCGAGGTCTGACGAGCTTTGACATTCGACGCCGATGGGACTTCTTTGCCTATAACTTTACACGCTTTCTCGGCGACTCCTCCTCAGACCTTGAGGCAGCCTGCTTCAGGGTTCATGTTCTGTTCCTTGCAGCCAGGGGGATAGAGGCCTTGGACTCAGCAGTTTGCTTCTCTTTTCCCCTTTGCGGCAGGGACCAAACTGAGTGGACCCTCGACTCAGTGTTGGGAGTGGTTGCATACACACGCCCTAGAGTTCTCTCACCACATGGGAGATCTAGGAGTTACAGACATGCTTTTGACTCTATGGCCATTGGCTAAGTTTGCAGTGACTCCTCCAGATGCAGCAGAATGTAGACACATTGTGGTTCACTTCTTTGTTGATACTCAGTGCTCGCCATGCAATGTATACATTCATGAGAGGTTGCTTTACGTACAGCTCGGGCTACTTGGGCTTGGGCCAGACACTCTTTGCAGTCACGCCTATCTAGAGGACGCTCGGATGCAGATTACTCCCAATACAAGCCAGCCTCGAAGGTAGCACGTTTAGCTGCTGCGACAGCATCTATTCTTTCTTGCTCTCCATGAGGATCGTCGCATGGAATGTGCAGGGACTAGGTGGGCCCCAGTTTCAACGTCATAGGGGCCGACTACGTCAAGAGATTCAGCGTTGCCTTGTGGGAGGAGAGATTGATCTCCTTATGCTACAGGAGCATCATCTGTGTGAGAGCCGCATTAGACGTTGTGGTCAGCTCTTGCGTGGACGATATGATACTTTTTGGTCAGCTGCTTTTGGACCTGGAGTCATCCAGGGTGGGGTATGTATGACTATTGCGGATTCTTTGCAGCAGGCCATTGTGGGCAAAGGGATTATTGTGTCAGGCAGGGCCCAGTGGATCACTATGCAGGTTCAGGGTTGCCTTGTGGGCTTCCTGAACATATATGCGCCCAATGTGGCGAGTGCACGAGCAGGGTTTTGATCACAGATTGTTGAGTCTCTTCCGCAGGCAGAACAATGGTGCATAGGGGGTGACTTCAACATGTTGGAGAACCCTTCTGACAGGATTGGTGATAGCCATGCTATTGTGCATGGAGTTGAGCTGGCAAATTGGGAGAGGTTTTGTATGACTTGAGGGTTTCGGATGTGTGGCAGCACTCTAGCTTTGTGAGGCCCCCAGACAGCCTGGCCTTCTCTCGTTCGGACCGCAGAGTGGGAGGAGTGAATCTATCGCGGATAGATCGCTTCTACACTAGTGACCATTTCTGTGACTTGGGTGCGAGAGTTGGCATTCTGGCAGGGACTTCCTTCTTGAACCATGCACCAGTGATCCTCACAAGGGCAGATAGACAGAGGAGGGGAAGCACGATGCTTCGCATCCCTAAGAGGGTCTTGTTGGACTCTGCACTCCAGAGCGAATAGAGGCTCTCTGGACAGAGAGCTTAGACATGCAAATTCTCCTGCTAACAGAGTGGCCTCAGGACTAGCTCAGCTTAGTCGCTTCTTTCTCCGGGAGTCTTTGGCTCGCCTAGCTGCAACGAGAGAGGAGGAGCAGCGTCTCAGACAGGGCGTTGCTTCCTTGCAGAGGATACAGGAGCAGCATCCAAACAGTCCTTGGTTGGAGGAGCAGTTAGAGCAAGCTCGCCAGGAGCTGGTTAGCACAGAGAAGCGGTGCCATGAGTTTGCTTTCCATCGACAGGCATCTCAGTGGATGCAAGTGGGTGACAGTGGCTGGTGCTTTCTTCGAGGCAGTGGGACCTCGGCATACGCATGCCAAGGTCAGTCAGCTGAGGAGGCCCGACGAGGAGCGACGCACAGCCTCAGTCAAAGCATCAGGATGCATGCAGGGAGCAGGTGTGGGCACAGATGCCTTGCTTGGTGACTGAAGAGATGCGTCAGAGGCTTGAGCTGCCACTTCAGCTTGAGGAATTGCACACGGCTCTTAGTGCACTCCCCCGTGGTTGCTGTCCAGGTGAGAATGGCAAGACTCCTAGTTTTTTCTTGGAGTACTCGGACTTGCTTGGCCCAGATCTCTGTAGTGCTTTTCAATACATCTTGCACTCAGGAGAGATGCCTGACAGCATGAGTGAGGGTCTCATCTACCTCATTCCCAAGGAGGGTGGCTCCTTGGATGAGATTCGACAGTGGCACCCCATCACCATCCTCAACTCAGCCTACAAAATTCTTGCCAAGGCTCTGAGTTTGAGGATCTAGCCACTGCTAGAGAGCCTTATACATGGGACTCAGACAAGTTTTGTCAAGGAGCGCAGTATCCTTGACAACATCTTTACTTTTTGGGAGGCTTCTACCGTAGCACAACTCCGTGGTGAGGATCTGGTGATTCTTCTTCTCGATTTTGAGAAGGCTTACGACAGAGTTGACAGGGACTTTCTGGAGGGCACTCTACACAGGATGGGCTTCTCAGATGCTTGGATCAGAGGGGTGTCAGCTTTGTACGGACGGCACACAGTCAGGTACTTTTGTCAAGAGGTAGAGGTGATCGTTTCATGCTCACACGTTCGGTCAGACAGGGCTGCCCTCTTGTTCCTTTCCTCTTTCTGTTCTATGCTAAGGCGATGAGCAAGTTTTTGGTGTCGCAACAGGTTGGTTTACGGGCCTTAGCTCTTCCTATTTGGGGAGATTAACTATTGGACACTGAGTTTGCTGACGACTCAGCCTTATACTTGGATGGCGAGGAGGCCACCCTTCACAGCTGTGAGCAGGCTCTTGAGACCTTCTGTTGTGCATCTGGCGCACTGATCAACTGGAGAAAGCCAGTGGATTTCTCGGTTGGTAGTGCTCCTATACCCGATTAGATGCAAGGGGAGGGTTTCAAGTGGATTCCCCCAGGGACTGCAGTTCGGTACTTGGGCTGTCAGGTTGGTTTAGACCTATCTCCCGAGCAGCAGAGCAGATTGCTTCCCTCCTCCTGTCTATCTGGAGGAAGTTGCTACATTGCAGCTCCGCACGACTTTCTTTGGCTGGCAGTGTTGTAGTGGCCAACCAAGTGTTGTTGGCCACTATGTGGTACATCACTTCTTGCTCGATCTTCTCGAGTTCTTGTATCAGCGAGGTAGAGAGGCTGATCAGGAACTTCCTTTGGTCAGGGCGTGACACTCAGATAGCCCGAGGGCTTGGCAGGTCATCACTCTTCCTTGTTCACAGGGAAGGCTTAGGATCATAGACCCAACAAAGCAAAGCAGAGCCCTTCCTGGGAAGTTCATCGTCCGAGGACTTCTTCCAAGTGAGGAGCCCTTGAAGGAGTTCTTGCTACAGCGGCTTCGTGCTAGGGTGCCTCACGCAGGAGGCCCATGGCAACCTTCGACCAGATGGATCTTCACAGAGATGTGCAGAGTTGGTTTGAGCAGGAGATTGGAGGACCGCTTCGCTGTGGGTTTGCTTCGATCTTGGAGCACTTGCGGCGAGGCTTGGAGCAGCGGCAGCCTACTTGCACGGAGGAGCACCTGCGACAGCCCCTTCTTTGGAAAACCATGGTTAGCACTCAGAGAGGCCACCTGGTTGGTAGTCGGCATCATGTTTCCTGGGGTGCCATGGTAGCGGGTCCAGCACGCTCTTTAGGTGACTGGTTACAGTTTTCAGGCCTATCAGAGGAGCTACAAGGCCTTCAGGTACTACAGGGGATGAGAGGGGTACAGAGCATGTGCCAAGAAATTTCAGAGGTAGTACCAGCTGAGTGGCTCACGCCTCTTGAGTCAGTAGCGCCCACATGGATGGGAGTCTTCACACGACTGGAGGTCCTCATCTCTATTCCGGCTTGCTCAGAGACTGTTCCTTCCCTGTTTTTCGAGCTACAGGGTGAGGGACGCTTACAACCAGTTGCAGCAAAGCCCTCGCAGGTGGCAGAGTGCTGTTTTCAGAGGATCTGACTCGTGGGCATCTGTGGGAGGACTTGTGTCATCGATCTTGACCCAGCTGCTCTTGAGATTGGACATTGGAGATTGTGGGCTTGGGAGTGCTGTCCACTGGCACGAGTACAGTGGGATCCTGGAGAGTGGCTATGGAGGGACCCTTTCTCTTCTGTAGACCACCCAGGTGTCCCTTTCTTTCAGTACACTGTTCGGCTGGGACGTCACATTCTGGCAGAACAGAGAGAGGCTCACCCTGCTATAGCACCTCATTGGCAGGAGGAGGGTCTCACAGCTAAGTTCTTGGCAGCTTTTTGGGAGATATTGTGGGACTCCAGACAGCCGAGGCGAGTCACTTTGTTTCAGTGGCTGGTCGCACACAGAGCTACAGCAGTTGGGAGCTGGCTTGTGCATAGTGGCCTCTCGGCCGCATGCGCAGCTTGTGACCATCTTGTGGAGAGTCAGTGCCACTGTGTTTGGGACTGTCCCGACTCCCATGGCCCAGCAGGTGTGGCTTCGTGTTCCTCGGCTGATGCCTGCTCTCTCCATGGCTCAGCAATACACTTGGGGGACAACTGCTTGGTCCACTCTCACGGGCCCGGCACTTCAGTTTGAGCTATCTTCCACCAGCAGGATGATAGTGATGCAAGGGGGGTGACCTACACTCCAGCCTGCCACAGAGCTTACTCCACAAGAGTGGTGCAGTGAGAGAGAGGAGTGTTGGGAGCTCATCAGTGGCCAGACACTCTGGTTCATCGGCGGGTCCGTTGCTTCCGCATCTTTGAGGCTCGCCCTGTACCACCAGCAGAGACTGTTCCACACTCTCAGAGGACAGCTCAAGAGACTTCAGGGCAGCTCCGACTGCATGAGAGAGCGTAGAGAGGCCTTCCTCCGACTTTGGCATCCTGGGCCTTTTTTCACCATGGTCCAGGGTGTACTCAGATGGCACTACTGTCCACTTGTGTGGCTTTTCCCTCCTCCCATTTCTTGATTTAGCCTTATTGTACATATGCAGTTTTTTCATTGGGAGTCTCCCCATCATGGTTGTTGTAGCCCTCTCTCGAAGAGGTGGTTGTAGCCCTATGGGCAGTTTCATTAACTAATAGAAGGATCTTCTTCTTGGAAAAAAAAAAGTGTCACATACGGTATCACTGCTGGCCCACCCAGATTATAAATGTTCACCTGGATATTCCATTAATATGTAGTCCAAAGAGGGTGGATCAGAAAGGACACCTTTGCTTCACCCAAACGCTGTTGACAACTACATTCAACAAGATGACAAACTTTTTTGCTATTTTCACAAGAGTTTTGAAAGACGCATTTCAATGGCACAAACATACCAATAGCATTTATGGTGAACAAAGAAGCAAATTGTAATCAACATCATTCAAGAGTTTACCAATTGGTGATTTTTCCCAGAACAATCATACCAGTAAAATTTCTGTTGTAAGACGATGCGCAGATCCTTGATACAAAAGTCCTACTGCCATCAACGCCGCAGACTGGTAGGACAGAAAAACACAAATGCTTTATATAGCACATAAGCACAAGAATTGCACAGTTGTTTCAGGAGATCGTTGATTTTCTGACACAAGCTTGGCATAATCAGCACACCATATATATACAAGTACACATCATTTATCAGAACGTGTGAAATTCTATTGAAGGTTAGGGAAAGACAAGCACAATCATGAACCAGCATAGCAACAAACTAATTGACACACACAAATCAGATGGAAGTCTTTGCAAAGAGAACAATAACTGAACATACTATATATTCATCAGGTTTATGACACATTTTCTTTGAGAAAATCAAAAAATGATCCTACCTATGATAAAGAGAAAAACGCCATTAGGGAAAGCTCACCTATGAGGCAGAAACACCACAAAAGAAATTATCCTCACAATAGTCTTTGTTGGCAGACAGGAACCCAAGTAAGTGGCCTGTGCTGCCAAGGCATAGGACTACTACACTCTCCCAAATAGGACTACTACACTCTCCCAAATACAAAGAAACGCCTCACATCTGCACTGCATACCCTCAAAGCTCCCCATTCTTGGAGTGCGAAAACAATTTCATAGGGCCAGTTGCAGTCACACTGAGATTTCTCATCCACAGAAAGGACATGTGGCTGGCCAGCCACCGAAAACAAGTAGATCACCTATGCAGGAACAAGTCACAGATACTGCAGGGGTGAGCTGTCCCACAGCTGGGGTGAAACTTGTGAAATGAATCTTTTAGAGAGGCCCTCACATAGCTAACACAAACACTCCATAAGGCCCTCAATATAAGTGAACCTCCAATGTTCGTAAAAACTGCCCAAAATCCTAAAATCCTACTGAGAGCAGTAAGCAAAGTTCCCAACTTCTCCAGGCAGATGGGGTTAAACCAAGTCTCCCATTGTTGGCCACCACAAACATTTGAGCCCTTGAGGCTTTTACCACTCTGCTTTAAGCTTTTCAGACCATCTAACTCACCTGACCTTTTACCCCTAGTACAGAAGTTGTCTCAAATCAACTGTCCCTTGTCAAGCCAAGCCCCAGAGTACGGAAGGGGCTTGCTTTAATAGCTTTGAGAATACATGAGCTCACACACCAGTCATAAGCGAAATGGTATTCCAAAACATAGGGCTCCTGCCTCATCAGACAAAGTCCCGCATCTGAGGAATCCTCAGCAAGCTCTACAGTTACTGATGATTCAACATTGTCTTCCCATGGAAGAAGCATGGGGCTATAGCTGCCACTCTGAATCTCGTTCCAAGACTGGCCCTGAAGGAGGCGGCAAGGTGCTGGGTAATCTAAATTATTATGCTACTTATGCTAATGAAACAGAACATGACTGAACACCCTTTTGTAACAGATGATATAAAGGAACCAGATGGTTGAGAATGACACCCTTCCCGTCTACAACCAAAAATTTTGGCATACCTTTCTACGTATACCTTCTTTCAGGAAGGTCTCTCCAAAGAACAGATGGAGCACTATTGTTGTGGCTTACCTGACGAGCTACAAAGTTATTGCCTGAAGTAGAGGTCTTTCAGAATTCAGCAGATTATGGAACAAGCTTTGGACAGCTATTCTCTGTGACAAGCTCCTTGACATTTCAGACGGGTACTCGGTATCCAAATCATTAGAAACAGAGACTTGCAAAGGGAAGAAGGGTAAGAAGTTAGTATAGAAGAAGAAGCCCACTGTTCCTCGGATGTCTGCCAAGAGTTCTTCAAACAGGGAAAGTGCTATGGCTGCAGTGAGGTGGGGCACATTTTGGCAAAGTGCCCCAAGAAAGAAGACAAGTCAGAAACATTTAAAGCAGCAAAAGAACGAGCAGTAAAGAAGGGAAAGATGAAAGCAGAGCTTGTAACATATTTCATGGGGACGCCAAAGGACCATAAATATGAGAGAACCGACCTCTACAGAGTGTGGGGTAAGGTATAAGATCAGGAAGCCTTGATCTTCTCAACAACTGAGCAAAGGCCAGCTTCAATTCTACAAAGATGGCGGATCATTTAAAGCAAACCTCGAAGATAATGGGACCACACATGTATACGTTTTCAATGAGCAGGCCACATCAGCACTTTCTCTCTCATCTGGCTTGCAGGTTTGGTACTGCCACGTCGTCACTTTGTCACATTATACATAATACATATAAAACACACCCCCCCCCCCCCCCGCCCCCAAAAAAAAAACAATCGCCGATCTTTTCTGAAATCTGAAAGGGCCCAAAGTATGGCATATTTAGCTGTGGAAAAAGCTTCTCATTACCCTTCTTTCTCAGGTGCGCCTTGTCACACCTAAGAATTATCCAATCACCTTCCTTCAACTGCAAGTCTTGTCAATGCTTGCCTATTGCTTTTATGTGTTGTTTTTGAGACTTCTGCAAAGCCTCCTTAACCTTGGTAAAGTCTGTGGCAAGATCCTCAACACCATGATTTGCCTGGAGTATCTTTTACCTGGTGAACAAGATAGGTGGAACCTTCTTGCCACCTTCAACAATCTCAAATGTTGTTGTAAGCAAGCCATAGTAATGGAGAATGGCCATTTTTAGGTCTCCGTTCCCCGTTCCCGTTCCGGATTCCCATTCTGTGTTTCAGACGTGAGTATTCGAAACAGGGAATGGCATTTTATGCATGTTGCCATTCCCCGTTCCCGTTCTGTGCAACTATGAAGCAAGCTACATCGATGACGAATACTTCTCCCTCTGAGACTTATTTTAAAGATATAGCACTTGAACAAGACTAGTACTCCTGAGTTGGTAATCTTTGATTGTCTATCGGTCTGCGGATGAGAATTTGAGTAGAGTATTCACATTCTACACATTGCTCTTCAAAACAAGCTCATAAATTTGGAGTCTCTATCTGACAAAAGAGATTTAGGCATCTCATGTAACCGTCAAACAAAAAGCTTTGCCAAATGACTTCACGGTCTTCTTTGTTTGGACCAAGTGAGCCTATTTGCTGAATCTATGCACAATAGTCCATATGCCATCATGCCCACCTGATTCTTGGGATGATCAAAGCTGAAATCCATAGCTATACTCTATGTGGAATTGGTAAAGGATGTAGAGTCTTGTCACTTTGTACCCGTCATACGTCACTTTCTAACATACTATAAAGTATGCACAAAATCATCCACATCCTTCTTCAGCTAAAGCCAATAGAAGTAACGCTTGAGTGTTGCCTCTATTACCCTATGCCCTACAAAGGAGGATTGGGACACTACACCAACATCTTTTGCCTCCAACCATGTGTAACATGCGACATAATTTTACATATCCAATAACCTTCCTCGAGAGAATATACTCAAACTGTCTCCCCACTATGTACCCTGTCAAAGATCTCACCAAAATAGAAGTCTGTAGCATATTGCTCTCGCATCTCATGGAGGTCCTCATGATGCACAGTTGTAACAATGGATATTGCGTTGAGCAAGTAATGCTTCCACTGACACAAAGCATGTATCACTCTTAACAGCTCCTTCTCCGCGGATGTGAGTAGAATATGAGCTTTGCAGTGGTGCCTACTCCTCTATCTGTCCAGTGTCTGGTGTGAAGAAATCAATAATCTGTCTCTGGGATTGTCTCTCTCTAGATCTATGTCTATGAACTCAAGTAGATAAAGTCTTAACACATCTCTGGTCCTAATAGCTCATGACTCTGGAGAAGGGTCAAAAGCCTTCTCTGAATAGAGAGTGGAAGCAACCCCTATCTCGTAATGCACTGTGCACCGACATATATAATGCATCTCCGTCTCTAGCTCAGTATGGCATAGGCGGCATATCCTGCTACCTGTTGGTATCTCTCTGAATCTACCAGTCTCAATCTCAAACTAGTATCAAAATGTCCGTACCTGACCAATGACACACCGTAACCCATCAGATAGATGTATATCCATATAGCTAGGCTGAAGTACAAACCCATCCCTGTGAGTTGGAGAAGATAGCCTCCATAAAAAGCCATCTTTGTGGCCAACTCCTGTGTCAGGTCTATCCATGTCCTCCTAGTGTCCAGCTGGAGCAAGTCTTGCCGAATGAGTCTAGTAATCTCCACCCATGTAAGAGACACCAATGATGCATCAAGGGATACTGGAAGGCAGGCAGGCTGTCCATGTTGAAACCGTGTATTTGGAACCATGATGGCATTTGTGCATACCAACATGATGTGTCCACCTGTAAAGCTAATTATCTGAAGGACTGAAGGGCCAATCTAATATATCTGTCTTTGGTAGTATCCCATTAGCTGTGCATGAAGTCCCCAAATCTGAACACCATAAAGCATAGCTGAAGCCACTCCAATACTCTTTCAAGTTCAATGTGGTTAGTTTTTCAGTTTTACGTCTGTTTGTTGCGGATTCACCGCCTCACCAGTGGCTTGCTGGTTACATATGTCTACCTCTCATATAGCCCGGCACACTCACAAATCCCTAATCTTCCCCTCGGAGATACTGGAGCCACCACTAGACATGACGTGAGATTCTAACACCGTCATGATGGTACAAGAAAAAAGAGAGAAAGCAATGAAATGAAATAAAAGAAACAAATGGCTACGCAGAGTGGGACCCAACATTTATCCTTTTAATCATCTTGCGCACTACCTAGACAATATGCTGCAACTCTTCCCTATAATACCACTACTCCTCAACGCTTGTTCCCCAAGGCTGACTTTACCTCCTAGCAAATCAATGTTGGCACGTACACAATCGAACTTAAAACAAGTCGTCTCGAGACAGATGTTGGCACTGCCTTTCATTCTCACTGAAGGAAGAGAGAAAAATGAAATGAAATGAAATGTTATATTAAACGTCTTCAAAAGGCCAAAATGACCTATGAGACCAAACTGATGCAATCCTTGTGGATCTAATCCTATGTCTGCGTACCAAAAAAAAAAAGTAAAATTAAAGACTAAAACGTCAAACTGATAATCATCATCATCATCATCATCCATACCCGAGGATGCCCAGCATTGGGTGGTGTCTAAGAAAGTAATGCATCGGTCGCTGAAGAGCTTCGTCAATGTCCGCCTCTGTAAATAGTCGTACTGGCTGTCTCCCATGTCCTACTAGAATAGTCGTGATTCTTTGGTGGAGTCTCCCTCGATGTTGTGGTCAACCCGTAGATGTGGGGGTCTACCTCTGTCGAGCTCTGTGGCTCTGTCCACTCATATACTTTTGGTAGAAGTGTGCTTTGAAGTCTGTTGTGAAACATGCTCATCCGGCTGCTGTCCTTGCTCTAAAGAAGTCACTGATCTCCCTCTGTGAATGTCTCCCACTACCTCATCTCCTCAAGAGACTTTACCTGTGTCTACGCAGCTCTAACAGAAACAACCCAAGGCATCTCTTATCCAGATATCTAATGACACTAGCCAACCGTCCAAAGCCCTCTCTAAAAGTAAAAGCGGCCTTGTATCTCATAGTATACCGGACAAAGACAAATGTGATGTAACTCTATCTTTGGCTGTATATGACACAACTGGCATACCCTAACCTCTGCTGGTACTTTCCTAAATCTGCCAGTCTTAATCTCTAGCTGAAGCGATGATGTCCGCATCTCACCAATAGCACATCGTATCACATAGGATAAATGAGTAACCATATAGGCCGGTCTGATCACATATCCATCCTCTGTTAGTTGGAGAAGATGCTTTCTGTAGAAAGACATCTTCCTGTCCCACCACTCTTGTATCGGCTGTATCCATGTGCGTCTGGTATCTAGTTGGATCAAATCCTCAAGTATAAGTCTAGTGATCTTCGTCCGTGTGAGAGAAAGGGAGGGTGCATCCAAGGAGTACCGGAATGGAGGCAGTCTATCCATGCTAAAGCCATGTGACTGAAACCATGTTGTCTTCTGCCCATACCAGCATGCTGTGTCCCCTGTACTGCTAGCTGTCGGGATCACTCAAGGGCTAGCCAAGCATATCACTCTCTGTGGAGGTCCCATAAATTATGCGTGAAAGAAACTCATCTAGTAAGGGCGTCAACTACGAGAGAGGGACAACTAGCTTGGCTCGCATAATCTCATGTGGCACTGAGGCCTTAGCCCGAATTAACCGAGATCATAGAGACTAGAGGCCTCTTCATACATCTCGATCGATCAGTGCTACCATATCTACCATTGTGCTCCACTGAAGGTCCCCAAATCAGAACACCATAAAGCATAGCTGAAGCCACTCCAATACTCTTTCAAGTTCAAGTGTGGTCAGTTTTCCAGTTTTACGTCTGTTTGTTGCGTATTCACCGCCTCACCAGTGGCTTGCTGGTTACACATGTCTACCTCTCATATAGCCCGGCACAGACAAATCCCTAATCTGCCCTTGGAATGCACTAGAGCCACCACTAGACAGAAGGTGAGATTCTAACACCGTCATGATGGTCCGATTATCTTGCGCACTACCTCAACAATGTGCTGCAACTCTTCCCTATAATACCACTATTCCTCAGCCCTTGTTCCCCAAGGCTGACTGTACCTCCTCCTAGCAAATCAGGATTGGCACGTACAAAGTTAGAACTTAAAACAACTTGTCTTGAGACAGACGTTGGCACTGCCTTTCACTCCGACTGAAGAAAGAGAGAGAAATAAAATGAAATGAAATGTTAAATTACACGTCTTCAAAAGGCCAAAATGACCTATGAGACCATACTGATACAATCCTTGTGGATCTAAACCAATGTCTGGGTACAAAAAAGAATTAAAGGCAAGTGAGAGACTCAAACTATATGACTAAAAACGTCAGATTGATAATCATCATCATCATCATCCATGCCCGAGGATTCACGACATTGGGCGTTGTCCGAGAAAGTATTGCATCGGTCGCTAAAGAGCGTCGTCAATGTCCACCTCTATAAATAGTCGGGCGGCGTCTCCCATGTTATGCTAGAATAGTCCTGATTCTTTGGTGGAGACTCCGTCGATGTCGTGGTCAACCCGTAGACGTGGGCATCTAGCTCTCCCGAGCTATGTGGCTCTGTCCACTAATATACTTCTGGTAGCAGTGGGCTTTGAAGTCTGCTGTGAAGCATGCTCATCCGGCTGTTGAGTCCCTGCTCTAAAGAAGTCAGTGATCTCCCTCTGTAAATGTCTCCCACTACCTGGTCTCCTCAAGAGACTTTCCCTATGTCTGCGCAGCTCTAGCAAAAACAACCCGAGGCATCTCTGATCCAGATATCTCGTAACAGTAGCCAACCGTCCAAAGCCCTCTCTGAATAGACAGTGAAAGCGGCCTCGTATCTCATACTACCAAACAATGACAAGTGTGATGTAACTCTATCTTTGGCTCTATATGACACAACTGGCATATGCTGGCCTCTGCTGGTACTCTCCTAAATCTGCCAGTCCCAATCTCTAGCTGATGCGATGATGTGCGCATCTAACCAATAGCACAACGTATCCCATGGGATAAATGAGTGTCCATATAGGCCAGTCTGATCAGGTATCCATCCTTTCTTAGTTGGAGAAGATGCTCTCTATAGAAAGCCATCTTCCTGTCCCACTCTTGTATCGGTTGTATCCATGTGCTTCTGGTATCTAGTTGAATCAAATCCTGACGTATAAGTCTAGTGATCTCCGTCCGTGTGAGAGAGACGGAGGGTGCATCCAAGGAGTACTAGAATGGAGGTAGTCTATCCATGCTAAAGCCATGTGACTCAAACGATGATGTCATCTGCCCATACCAGCATGCTGTGTAGACCTGTAGCACTAGCTGTCGGGATCACTCAAGGGCTAGCCGAGCATATTAGTCTCTGGGGAGATCCAATAAATTATGCGTGAAGGAAACTGATCTAGTAAGGGCCTCAACTACGGGAGGGGGGACAGCTGGCTCCGATAGAATAATTTCATGTGGCACTGAGGCCTTAGCCCGAATCAAGCGAGAGATCATAGAGACTAGAGCCCTCTTCATACATCTCCATCCATCAGTGCTACCAGATCGGCCATTGTGGTCCGCTGAGAGTCCCCAAATCTGAACACCATAAAGCATAGTTGAAGCCACTCCAATACTCTTTCAAGTTCAAGTGTGGTCAGTTTTCCAATTTTACGTCTATTTGTTGTGGATTCACTCCTCACCAGTGGCTTGCTGGTTACATATGTCTACCTCTCATATAGCCCGCACAATCACAAATCCCTTATCTGCCCATGGAAGGCACTGGAGCCACCACTAGACAGGAGGTGAGATTCTAACACCGTCATTATTTTACGAGAGAAAAGAGAGAGAGCAGTGAAATCAAATATAAGAAACAAATAGCTACGTAGAGTGGGACCCATATTTATCCTTCCGATTATCTTGCGCACTACCTCGACAATATGCTGCAACTCTTCCCTGAAATACCACCGCTCCTCAGTGCTTGTTACCCAAGGCTGACTGCACCTCCTCCAAGAAAATCAGAGTTGGCACGTACACAATCGAACTTAAAACAAGTCGTCTCGAGACAGACGTTGGCGCTACCTTTCACTGTGATTGAAGAAAGAGAGAGAATTAAAATGAAATGAAATGTCAAATTAAACGTCTTCAAAAGGCCAAAATGACCTATGAGACCAAAACTGATACAATCCTCGTGGATCTAATCCAATGTCTGGGTACCAAAAAGAATCAAAGGAGAGTGAAAGACTAAAACTAAAAGACTAAAAACGTCAGACTGATAATCATCATCATCATCATCCATGCCAGTGGATTCCCGGCATTGGACATTGTCAGAGAGAGTATTGCATTGGTCACTAAAGAGCTTCGTCAATGCTCGCCTCTGTAACAAGTCGTATAGGGCGGCGTCTCTTATGTCCTGCTAGAATAGTCCTGATTCTTTGGTGTAGCCTCCCTCGATGTCGTGTGAGAGAAAGGGAGGATGCATCCAAGGAGTACTGGAATGGAGGCAATCTATCCATGCTAAAGCCATATGAGGCAATCTATCCATGCTAAAGCCATATGACTGAAACCATGATATCGCTAGCTATCTGGCTCACTCAAGGGCTAGCCCAACATATCACTCTCTGCGGAGGTCCCATAAATTATGCGTGAAGGAAACTGATCTAGTAAGGGCCTCAACTACGAGAGGGGGGGGCAGCTAGCTCGGCTCGAATAATCTCATGTGGCACTGAGGCCTTAGCCCGAATCAACCGAGAGATCATAGAGATTAGAGGCTTCTCCATACATCTCCATCCATCAGTGCTACCAGATCTGCCATTGTGCGCCACCGAGGGTTCCCAAATCTGAACACCATAAAGCATAGCTGAAGCCACTCCAATACTTTTTCAAGTTCCAGTGTGATCAGTTTTCAAGTTTTATGTTTGTTTGTTGCGGATTCACCGCCTCACCGGTGGCTTGCTGGTTACATACGTCTACCTCTCATCTGGCCCAGCACAATCAGAAATCCCTAATCTGCCATTGGAAGATACTGGAGCCAATAGACATGAGATGAGATTCTAACACCGTCATGATGGTACGAGAGAAAAGAGAGAAAGCACTGAAATGAAATAAAAGAAACAAATGGCTACGTAGAGTGGGACCCAGCATTTATCCTTCCGATCATCTTGCGCACTACCTAGAAAATATGCTGCAAATCTTCCTTATAATACCACTACTCCTCAGCGCATGTTCCCCAAGGCTGATTGTACCTCCTCCTAGCAAATCAGGGTTGGCACGTACACAATTGAACTTAAAACAAGTCGTCTCAAGACAGAAGTTGGCACTGCCTTTCACTCCGACTCAAGAAAGAGAGAGAAATAAAATGAAATGAAATGTGTCAGTCTCAATCTCCTAAATCTGTCCTAAATCTGTCAGTCTCAATCTCTAGCTGATGCGATGATGTGCGCATCTGACCATAGGACATCGTATCCCATAGGATAAATGAGTGTCCATATAGGCCGGTCTGGATCACATATCCATCCTCTATTAGTTGGAGGAAATGCTCTCTATAGAAAGCCATCTTCATGCCCAACTCCGGTACTAGCTGTATCCATGTGTTTCTCAGAAATGAAATGAAACGTTATATTAACGTCTTTAAAAGGCCAAAACGACCTATTAGACAAATCTATTACAAAATGGTGAATCTAATACCATGTCTGGATACAAAAGAACACACACACACACACACACACACAGAAATGAAATGAAATGTTATATTAACGTCTTCAGAAGGCCAAAATGACCTATGAGACCAGAAAGTTACAATGTGGTGGATCTGATACAAAGTCAGAGTAACAAAAATGACAGAATAAAATGCTATGGAATCTGAAAGAGCTAGGTGTGATCTAAGCAGATAGGTGGCATAGCTAAATCACAGATCACAAAAGATCCAGCTAGGTGGCATAGCTAAATCACACATCACAAAGTATCCAGCATCAGTCCTGGCGGATCTCATCAATCTCCTCCATGGTCAATAGCCTGACCCGGCGTCGTGCATGCTGGGCCAAAGTGATCCGAATCCTCTGATGCAACCTCCGTCGATGTTGTGTAGTCCTCCCGCAGTCGTGGGCGTCTGGATCTCCCTAGCTCGGTCACTCGGTCGATCAGTGTGCCTCCAGTGTGAGGCGGCGAGCTCTCCTGCGGTAGTCGCTCCTTCGGGTGTCTAATGTCTGCTCTAAAGAAGTCTGGGATCCGTCTCTGAGACTAGCTGACCTCTGCTCTCATCAGCCTCTCTGTGTCTGCGCAGCTCCAGCAAAAACAGACCCAAACATCTCTGATCCTCGTACCGCATGACTCTGGAGAGTGGTTCGAAGCCCTCTCTGAGCAAGTAAGGGAAGCGGTCGCGTATCTCGTAGTAGACGGGGCAGTGGCATGTGTAGTGCAACTCTGTCTCAGGCTCCAAGTCACATACGAGACATGTCCTGGCCTCTGCTGGTACTTTGCTGTATCTCCCAGTCTCGATCCGCAACTGGTGTGAAGATGTGCGTATCTGGCCAATAGCACATCGTATCCCATGAGACAAGTGGGTGTCCATGTATCTAGGTCTTGTCACAAAACCGTCCTCCGTAAGCTCGAGAAGATGCTCTCCGTAGAAAGCCATCTTCGTGCCCAGCTCCTGTGCTGGCTGTATCCATGTCCTCCTGATGTTTAGCTGAGTCCGGTCCTCGCGATGAGTCTGGTAATCTCGGACTGTGTGAGAGTCAGAGAGGGTGCATCCAGTGAGTACTGGAAGGGTGGCAGTCTGTCTATGTTGAACCCATGCGCTTGAAACCATAATGTCATCTCCCCATACAAGAATGTTGTATCTCCATGCATGGCTAACTGTCGAGAGGACAAAACTGCAAGGCGGGCATACCTGTTTCTGGGAAGCTCCCAGATGCGGTGTATGAAGGAGACAGATCTGGTGAGTGCCTCAGACACTAGTCGGAGGGCAGCTACCTCTGCTCGTATAATGGCACGTGGTACTGAAGCCTTGGCTCTAATGAGCCGTGAGATCATAGAGACTAGTGGCTTCTCCATGTCCCCCCATCCATTAGTGCGACCAGTCCTCCCATGATGGTCCAATGAAGGTCCCCAAATCTCAGCTCCATAGAGCAATGCAGAAGCCACCAGGGTGTCAAAGAGCCAGAGCTTCGTCCGAGGCTCCTCAAACTGAACATGTGAACACATCCTCTCCAATCTACCCAATGTTGCATGGGCTCTGGTCAATCTAGTCTCTGCTGCTCTTCTCAATGAAAATGTTAGTCCACTAAAAACCACTCCAAGGTACCTGTAAGCATCTGTATACTCCACCATCTCCTAGCCGTATGTGAATGCGGACACTGACCTCCTGATCCACTGTGGGGTCGTATTAAATACCACGACCTTGGTTTTACCAAGGTTGACACACAAACCACTTTCATGGGCAAAGCTATGCAAAGCATCCAAGTGACGTTGCATCCCCTCTGGAGAGTCGGAGATCAACACAATATCATCAGCATATAACAGCCAGTTGTGCACCTCTATCACCATCACTCTCAATGTAGTCGGAAACCTCATCCACATGCATACCAAACAGAGTAGGAGAGAGAGGGCAACCCTGCTTCACCCCAATAGTGGAGTGAACCGCTGTAGATAGGCCCTCTGAGGTGCGTACATGCCCCACTACTGATCTGTACAGTGCCATGACCCCCCAAATGAGATTTGTGGGTACTCTTATCTGCTGTAATCTGCGCATCAATCTAGCTGTGGATACGGTGTCAAATGCTTTGCGGAGTCCACAAAGCTGCAATAGATCCGTCTCCCATGTGATCTGCCCTCCTCAATGATGGCTCAGAGTGTCAAGATATGGTCAAGAGTAGAAAAACCTCTCCTAAATCCTTCCTGTCCAGCTGCGCATATCCCTTCCCTCTCTGCCTATCTACTCAGCTGCTACTCAAGAATGGATGCGTACAACCGTGCCAATGTGTGTCCAATCATGATAGTGCGATAATTCCCAGGCTCTGTAGGGTCTCCTAACTTGAAGATAGGTACAATAGTAGATAGGCTCCAAGTATCAGGCAAGCCCTCACACATGGCACGGTTAAACATAACTGCTAGGAGCTCTGCTAGTAGATCTCTGGCATGCATGAAGTGCCCAGCCACTAAACCATCATGATCATATGCTCTCCCAGTCCTCATCCTGTCAATGGCCTTCCTCACCATCTCAGCGGTGAAAAAAGCACATGAGTGGGGGCATGGATCGGGGTGTCGGGAAGGGGCAGCTGTCCAGGAACTGTGTACAAAGATGACGCGTACTGGCCCCAAGCCTCTATGGAGGTAATGGCAAGGGGAGGGGAGTGCTCATGAAAGAGCCGCCATGCCTCACGTGAGTCCCGACTCGAGAATAGCTGGTATAGATCCTGCTCTAGGCGAGCCAAAAATGCCCTCTTCTTCCGCCGCACTAGTCGTCGGAAGTCAATCTCTAACTGTCTGTGAGTGATGTCCCCCAAAAGCACCTCCCTCTGAAGTCTAGCTATGGTCTCTCGACATTCCTCATCATACCAGCTATTCTGGGGCATGCTCCCAGAACGACGTCTCTACTCAGGCTGTGTGTGTGGGTATGCCTCTGCTGTGCTGCATCATGTAACGTCTGCGTCTGTACAGTAGTAAGCTCCTCCAAAGGTCGCCTTGGCTCTTCTGTACACAAGCGTCTGTAGATCCCACTATGTATACAGAGTGAAGGTGTAGCGAGTCGGAGCTGCCACCTGTGGCCTATGTGCTACACTAAACTCGAAAGATATGGTCAGCGACACAAGAGCATGGTCTACTGCCACACCAATAGGTCTGGGTCCAAGTGTGAGGTCCTGGATACTAGAGATGAGACTCGGCTGTGCTATGACATAATCCATTGTGCTAGCTCCATGTCTGTGTGGAAAGCATGTAAAACCCCCCGTAGCGGGAAATCTTTGTAGGCCATTCAAGATGACCAATCCATGTGCAGTCCCCATGTCTATCAAGTGTCGTCCATACTCAGTATGCTCCCCATCATGTGATAGTCTGGATAGGCCCGTCTCTGCAACATCCAGCTCTCTCAGCATCTCTTCTGAAGTATCATAAAAAAATGTCTGATGATGAGCAGTCCTAGCATTGAAATCCCCTAGAATGATGATGTTACCATCTCTAGAGGACTCCCAGATGTCATCATCCAAAATAGAAAAGGGGGACTGTCCTCTGGGTGGTGCATACACTGACGTACTCGGGGGAAAGTAGCAAATAGCAATGTAAAGATATCTGCTTGTCTCTGCTCTCAATCTCACCCACATGTACCTAGCTTGCTCATCCCTGCGAGCTATGTGTATCAATGGCTGCAACCCCTCCCTGAATAACACTGCCACTCCACCTGAGCCCCGCCCTGTGTGCTTTGATCGTGTCTCCTATCTACATGCAGTCTCCCATCTGTACCCACTAATGTGAGGCATAGATTACCTAGGGGCCTGATGTGTCTCAGAGTAGAAGATGATATCTCTCCCACTAAAACTTTCCTCAAAAGCACCCACATCTAGATGCATAGATCCATTACAATTCCAGGTAGCAACTTTAAGTGTGGTCCCATACGTCTCACACCGTCATGTGGAGCGTGGCTCCAATATCACCACTCTTCCATCTCAGTAAAAAGCAATCTTACCTTTTTCCCTTGCCGTTCTAATCTCTGGCATTACCTCTTGGATATGAGCTATCTATGAGAGAGTAAGGTCATCCCCGAGGAAGATGCCTGTTTTCTTAAGAGTTGTCTCTTCTTCAAAAAGTCCTCCTTCGCTTCCATGGAGGGAAAATGAAGGATGAGTGCTCTTTCTTTCGAGGTTTCCCCCTTGCTCCCATTTTACTTGTTACCCACTCTCCAAGCTCTTGAGTGCATCGGCTCATGAATCCCCATCAAAGCCATGAGTTCTTTTACCTCTTCGTCCACATTATCTTTGTCTTTAAGACCGCAAATCCGCACATGTAGAGAGCGCACGCGCCTTCTTTGATCCTCTTCAAGTGTCAAGTTAATGATGGTGGGTGTTGACGTAGTTGTTTCCTTGCTTTTCCCTTTCTTCGCAACCTCAATCCACTTCTCGGCCTCATGTGCCTTCTGCTGGGTCTTTGTAATAACGTCCACCCAAGAGGTCGTCATTTCTTTGTGTTGCTCTTCCCCCTCTTTGATGGCTCGCACTTGCTCTTTGATCGTGTTTAGCTCTTCTATTACTGAAGGTTACAATTCTCCCTCTTCAAGTGTATTTCGTGATCGTGCCTCTGCGCGCTCCCTCTTGAGTGACGCAATCTCTTCGTCTTCGGCCGTCACCCGATCTCCCAGTGTAGCCATCTTGCTTTCTTGGGCCAACACGCGTTCCTCGAGCATTTTTATTGTGCCCAGTAAGTTGCGCTTGATCTTGTTAATTGTTTCGGTCATTTCTTCTTTGCAATTTTGAACTGCATCCTCTAAAGGGTCAAGCTTGTCATTTTGTTTCCGCATGCTTGGTCGCCGCAAAAAACGAGAGGAGAATTTGCGATGGTAGTAGGAGACGGCCCTACATGCCCCGCACTATGCATACATGTTCTCCCCACTTTAAGCATACATGGCATACGTTTTTGCCTTTCCTGCAATTTCTACCGTTTTCTGCAACTGCCGATTCTGCAATTTCTGTAAGCTCTGTAAATTCTTGAGATTTTGAAAATTCTGTAAATTTCTGAATTTGCGTGCAGTCACTGTTTTCCTGCAAGGCTTAGAAGGCTGTTTGGAAAAAGTCGCTTGGGAACCTGCACCTGCCCCAGGGAGGGGGGGGGACGCTCGGAATCGCTGGAAATTGCTAGGCTATGGGGACGGGCGCGGAAAATGCAGAGCGCGCACGCGAAAAAGGGGTTGGGGGGGTGCGCTGCAGGTTATGCGGGGGGTGGGCTGCGAGCAGGGTAAGACGCGAGCGCGCAGGCCAGGGCAGCGAGCAGAGCGGGATGCAGGGCAAGGCGAGCGGGGAGGGGGGGGGGGGGGGGGGGGGGGGGGGGGGGGGGGGGTGCAACGAGAGAGAGAGAGAGAGAGAGAGAGAGAGAGAGAGAAATGAAATGATATATTAACTTCTTCAAAAGGCCAAAATGACCTATGAGACCATCAGATACAAAGTGGTGAATCTAATACAATGTTTGAAGTACAAGTACAAAAAGTACTGAATGTAGAAATGAAAACTGAAAATGAGGTGTGAAATGTGAAATGTGAAATGTGAAATGTGAAATGTGAAAATGTAGAGTAGGCCCTCAATGACACTCTAAGTGTAGTGCTAGAATGCCTCTGATCCTCTGCTGGAGTCTCCGTCGATGGAGTGTGCTCCTGTGTCTCGGTCGTGGTCATCTCGATCTCCCCGAGCTCAATCGCCCTGTCAATGAGGGTGCCTCTGGTATGAATGTGGGTACAACCCTGTGCTGGTGGTTGGTCTCCTGGCTCCCTCGATCCAAAGAAATCTGTGATCTGTCTTTGTGACTGTCGTACTCCATGTCTCCTCAGCAGACTATCTCTATGTAGCTGTAGCTCAAGTAGATATAAGCCAAGGCATCTCTGATCCTGATACCTCATGACTCTATCTAGGGGTCCAAAACCCTCCCTGAATGAGCAATGGAAGCGCCCTCGTATCTCATAATACACAATGCAGTGGCATATATAGTGTAGCTCTGTCTCTGGCTCTCTATCACATAGCTGGCATATCCTTGACTCCAGTGGTATCCCTCTGGATCTACCCGCCTCAATCTCCAGCTGGTGTGAGGATGTGCGAATCTGACCAATAGCACATTGCAGACCATGAGACAAATGAGTGTCCATGTAGCTCGGACGAATCACAAACCCATCTCCCGAAAGTTGGAGAAGATACTCTTTGTAGAAAGCCATCTTCGTGCCCAACTCTTGCATCGGCTCTACCCATGTCCTCCTGGTGTCCAACTGAATAAGATCCTGACGAATGAGTCTAATGATCTCCGTCCGTGTGACTGGCAGGGAGGGTGCATCCAAGGAATACTGAAAAGGAGGCAATCTATCCATGTTGAAACCATGCCTCTGAAACCATGAGGTCATCTCCGCATACCAACATGATGCGTCTCCCTGCATCGCTAACTGTCTAGAGGACTCAAGAGCCAATCTAGTATATCTGCCTCTATGTGTATCCCATAGATTGTGCATAAAGGACACTGATCTGGTAAGAGCCTCAATCTCTATAGGAGGGGCGGCTACCTCCGCTCGAATAATCGCATGTGGTACGGAGGCCTTAGCTCTAATCATCCGGGATATCAAAACTACCAAGGGTCTCTCCATGCTCCTCCAACTGTCATGATTCACCGATGGTCCCCAAACCTAGACCCCATAAAGCATAGCTGAAGCAACCAAAGTATCAAAGAGCCATAGCTTTGTTCGTGGTTCTTGAAACTGAACCTGCTAACACATCCTCTCTAGCCCTCCCAATGCCGCATAGGCTCTGGACAGTCTAGTCTCTGCTGCTCTCCTCAGAGTAAACCTCGGTCCTGTGAATACCACCCCCAAGTATGTATATTCATCTGTGTACTCCACAATATCCTGACCATATACGAGTGTAGGTGCCGATCTCTTGACCCACTGTGGTGTGGTGTTAAACACCATAACCTTGGTTTTACCAAGGTTCACAGACAATCCACTATCCTCTGCAAAGTTGTGCAATGCATCCAACTGTCTCTGCATGCCCTCTGGTGACTCTGATATCAACACAATATCATCAACATATAATAATAAAGGGATCCATGTCCCTGCTAGCTAAGCGCCTCTATCACCCTCTCTGTCAATGTAGTCAGAGACCTCATCTACATACATACCAAAAAGTGTAGGGGACAAACGACACCCTTGTTTCACTCCAATAGTGGAATGAACAATGTCAGAAATCCCCTCAAGAGTGCGTACCTGGCCAGTCACTGAGCCGTATAAAGCCATGATCCCCCATATGATCTGTGTGGGTACTCCCAACTTCAGTATCCTACGCATCAATCTGGCCCTCGGCACTGTGTCAAATGCTTTGCGGAGTCCACAAAGCAACAATACATCCGTCTTCCATGTGCTCGACCCTCCTCAATAATGGCTTTGAGTGTAAGAATATGGTACAAAGTGGAGAAACCCCTCCTAAATCCAGCCTGTCTTGCTGCTCGTACGCCCTCATTTTCTACCCATTTACTCAGTTCCTATTCAAGAATGGAGCATACAATTGTGCCAATGTGTGCCCTATCATAATAGTACGGTAGTTCCCTGGCACCGTGGGGTCCCCTGCCTTGAAGAGAGGTACAATAGTAGATAATCTCCAAGACCTCGGGTAGTCCCTCACACATGACACGGTTAAACAACCGTGCAAGAACCTCTAACAATAAATCTCTAGCATGTATCAAGTGCTCTGCCACCAAACCCTCATGATCATAAGCTCTCCTAGTCCTCATCCTGTCAATGGCGTTCTTCACCATCTTAGTAGTAAAAAAGGTACTAGTGGCTGGACATGGCTCTAGAGGGTCTGGTAATGGTGGTTGCCCAGGTACTGTATATAATGATGCTGCATACTGACCCCAAATCTCGGCAGAAGTAATCACTGGAGGAGGTGAGTGTTCATGAAAGAGACGCCAAGCCTCACCTGAATCTCGACTCAAAAAGAGCTGATACAAATCACATTCCATCTGGGCTAAAAAGGCCCGCTTCTTCCGTCGCACTAAACGTCGAAGGGCAATCAGAGACTGTCTATATGTAATGATTCCAAGTATAAACTTGCTCTGAATCTGAACTCTCATCTCTCTGCACTCCTCATCATACCAACTATTCTGAGGCATGTTCGTGATGTGATGAACAACAGTTTGCACATAGTGTAATGGGAAGTTCCATGCCCTAAGGACATGATCAATTCATAAACAGGAGTAAGCCCAAAGCTTTGCAGAAAGCTTCAAAATTCTCACAAGGCAATGGCTTTGTGAAAAAATTTGCAATGTCGTCCTGTGTCAGCACATAAGCCAAGTTGATCTCTCTTGCTGAGAGTCTGTCTCTGACATAGTGATAATTCATCTCAATGTCCTATGTGTGAGCATGAAAAACTCGGTTCCTCACAACTACCAATGTGATTTGATTGTCAGTGTAGATGATGTTGACAATGTCTCCCACAACGTCTTCTCTGATATGGTTGAGTGTGTGGGTATGCCTCTGCTGCTGCCCCATGCAAGATCTCCGTCAATAGAGTGGTGATCTCCTCCACTGTATATACAAGTTTGGCTGCCCACAACCGCCTGTAAATCTCCTCCACATAGACTAAGTTCGTCTCTGGTGTAAAAGGATACCGCGTGTGCAATCCTCTGTGGTGTCTGAAAGACGCTATACTGGAAAGAGACTGAAAAAGTCAGGAGAGCATGGTCCACTGCTACTCCAACAGGTCTAGGTCCCACACTGAGATCTTGAATACTAGAGATGAAGCTCGGTGAAGTCATGACATAGTCCATTGTACTTGCCCCATGTCTGTGTGGAAAGCATGTGAATCCCCAAGACGAAGGAAAAATCTCTAGACCATTAAGTATGGCCAAACCATGCGTAGTCGTCATCTCCATGAGATATCTCCCATACTCCGAGTGCTCTCTGTCCTGTGGGTGTCTATCAAGCCCCATCTCCGATATATCCATCTCTCTAAGCATCTCCTCCGAGGTATCATAAAATACCGTTTGAGAGTTGGCCGTCCTGGCATTAAAGTCTCCCAAGAGAATGATATCTCCATCTCTAGAAAACTCCCATATGTCATCATCAAGTAAAGAGAAAGGGGATTGCCCTCTAGGTGAGGTATAGACTGATGTGCTAGGGGGAAAGTAGCACGAGCAATGTATAAGAATCTGCCCGTCTCAACTCTCAGTCTCACCCACATGTATCTCGCCTGGTCATCTCTCCGGACAATCTGTAATAGCGGCTGCAACTCCTCCCTGAATAAGACTGCTACCCCTCCTGAACCTCGACTCCCATGCTCGGATCTAGTGTCTGGCCGACAAGCTGTCTCCCATGAATAACCAATCACACTTGGCATCAACAGTCCAGATTTCTGATGTGTCTCTGAGTAAAAGACAATGTCTCTATCTGTGAAGCTATCCTCAAAGGCACCTACATCCAGCCTATATGACCCATTACAATTCCATGCCGCCATCCGGAGTGTGGTCCCATACGTCTCGCACCGTCATGTTGTGCGTCTTTCCAAAACCACTACTTTCTCTCCTCTATAAAAGGTAATTTTTCCCTTCTCCCTTGCTGCTTTGATCTCTGGCATCAACTCTTACATATGTGCTATTTGTGCTAAAGTAAGGTCATCCCCCATAAATATCCCAGTTTTCTTGAGTGCTGGTCTCTTCTTCAAGAATTCCTTCCTTGTTTTCAAAATCGGGAAACGCAAAATAAGTGCTTTCTCTTTGACGTTTCCCTTCTCATCTACTCCCTTCTTTCCTACTCTCCAAGCACCTATGTGCATAGGTTCCGGGATGCCCATTCGCTGCAGCCTGCAAGAGTTCCTTCACTTCTTCTTCTACATTTTCGGTGTCTTTGATACCAGTAATACGCACATGGAGGGCTCTATTCCTCCTCTTCTGTTCCTCCTCAATGGTCATATTGATGATGGTAGAAGTCTATGTGGCTTCTGGCATCCGGGCCTTCCCTTTCTTTGCACCTTCAATCCATTTTTCTGCTTCGTCAACCTTCTCCTGCGTTTTAAAAAGGCGCTCCGCCCATGAGGAAGCCTCTTTCGAGTTTTGTTCCTCCCCTTCGCGCAGAGTTTTCACCTGCTCCTTAATTTCTTCGAGATCCTTTAGCATCGAGGGCTGATTTCCCCCCTCCATTTTGGGCATAATTTTGCAAGCTGCAAGGTCCCCTTTAAGCTCTTCAATCACTGCATCCTTTTCCTTCATGCATTTTTCCACATTGGTTTTCCAAGATTCAAAGCTTGCAATTGCCTCATCCAACTTTTTCGGCATAATACATTCCATTACATTCACTTCTGCCCGTATTAGAGCCTGCATCTCCCCTTTCACAGATAGATACATCTCATCATGCTTACCAAGCATCGCTTTATCCAATTCTTTCCTCATATCTGCATACATAGAATTCTTATAACTCTCTGCGTTTGCGTACATCTCTTTTCTGATGTCATCTCTCATAAAGCTGAGCTCCGATTTAATCATGACTTGAACCCTCTCCATCATTAAATCATCTTGGACTCTGACAGTTTTCCCTACCCGTAGAGAGCTTGGCGAGAGTATACTATCTCTGTTCCTTCGCTTGAATGTCGCTTTCATTTTCTGTGGGGTGGTGAAGCCACTTGCATCACCATCCTCGACTGGTTTAATCATCACTTGAACCCTCTCCATCATTAAATCATCTTGGACTCTGACGGTTTTCCTTGCCCATAGAGAGCTTGGCGAGAGTATACTATCTCTGTTCCTTCGCTTGAATGTTGCTTTCATTTTCTGTGGGGTGGTGAAGCCACTTGCATCACCATCCTCGATTGGTTGGTCCATCCGAGAGAGAAGAACAGAGCAAGCACTGAGTCAAGGCCCTCACCAGCTGCCACTGATGTTGATGTGACATGCCACTGATGTTGATGTGACAGAGCAATGTAAGTTGCTGCAGCCTCGCCTTGCAGAGGTCTCGCCCTCGCCCTCGCCCTCGCCCTGGTTGGCCTCGCCCTCGTCACCAAGCCCTCGTCCTCGCCCTGGCTAGCTGCCCTCGTCCTCGCCTTCACCTTGACTGGCTCGCCCTCGCCCTCTTGGCTTGCCCTTGGCTGGCTCTTCTCGTCCTCGCCCTTGGCTGGCTCTTCTCGTCCTCGCCCTGGCTAGCTCGCCCTCGCCCTTGGCTGGAGAGAGAGAGAGAGAGAGAGAGAGAGAGAGAGAGAAGAGAGAGAGAGAGAGAAATGAAATGAAATGAAATGTTGTATTAACGTCTTCAAAAGGCCAAAATGACCTATGAGACCAATCTGTTACAAAATGGTGAATCTAATACCATGTCTGGGTACAAAAGAACTAGAATAAAGATACTACTACTAGAATCCATCCTCATCTGCACTCTGGATGTCGAGAGAGTATGGCTCGAATCCTCTGCTCTAGTCTCCGTCGATGTTGTGTAGACCCTCCCCTCAATCGTGGCCGTCTAGATCTCCGTAGCTCCAGTGCTCGGTCAATGAGAGTGCCAGTAGTGGTCGAATAAGTGTGGGCCAAGCTCTGCAATGATGACTGCTCCTCTGGCTGTCCCATATCTAGTGAAAAGAAATCTGTAATCTGTCTCTGGGACTGTCTCTCTCTATCTCTCCCCAGTAAAGTGTCTCTATATCTGTTTAACTCAAGTAGATATAGCCCAAGACATCTCTGATCCTAATAACTCATGACCCTAGAGAAAGGACCGAAACCCTCTCTAAATAAGCAGTGGAAATGGCCCCGTATCTCATAGTACACTGTGCAATGACATGTAATGTAGCTCTGTCTCTGGCTCTAGCTGGCATAGGCGGCATATCCTACAGTCTGATGGTATCCCCTAAATCTACTAGTCTCAATCTCCAGTTGATGTGAGGACGTGCGTATCTGACCAATGGCACACCGCAAACCATGAGACATATGTGTGTCCATGTAGCTCGGTCGAATCACAAACCCATCTCCTGTGATTTGGAGAAGATGCTCTCTATAGAAATCCATCTTCGTGCCCAACTCCTGTGGCGGCACTATACATGTCCTCCTAGTATCCAACTAGATCAGGTCCCGACGAATGAGTCTAGTAATCTCCACCCATGTAAGAGACATCGAGGGTGCCTGAAGAGAGTTCTAGAAAGGGTGCAGCATGTCCATGGTCAAGCCATGCGTCTGAAACCATGATGTCATCTGTGCATACCAGCATGAAGTGTCCCCCTCAAGAGCTAACTGTACGGAAGACTCAAGGGCCAGTCTGGCATATCTGTCTCTAGTAGTATCCCACAGACTGTGCACAACGGAGACTAATCTGGTAAAAGCCGGGGTATGGAGGCCTTGGCTTTGCTCAATCGAGAGATCATAGATAGCAAGGGCCTCTCCATACGTCTCCAACCATCCTGACCTATAGAAGGTCCCCATATCTGCACCCCATACAACATAGCTGAGGCTACTAGAGTATAAAAGAGCCAAAACTTTGTCCGAGCTTCCTAGAACTGAACCTGCGAACACATCCTCTCCAAGCCTCCCAAGGCCGCAAAAGCTCTAGTCAGTCTAGTCTCTGCTGCTCTCCCCAAAGAAAACCTCGGCCCAATGAAGACAACCCCAAGGTAAGTGTATGCATCTGTATACTCTACAATCTCCTGACCATATGTGAAAGTCGATGCTGATCTCCTGATCCACTATGGTGTGGTGTTAAACACCATAACCTTGGTTGTACCATGGTTTACAGACAATCCACTATCCTTTGCAAATTTGTGTAATGCATCCAATTGTCGTTGCATACCCTCTGGTGAGTCAAAGATCAACACAATATCATCAGCATATAACAACAATGGGATCCACGTCCCTGTCAGCTGGGCACCTCTATCACCCTCTCTGTCAATGTAATCAAACACCTCATCAACATACATACCAAATAGAGTAGGAGACAATGGGCAACCCTGTTTCACCCAATGGTGACATCGTGAACTAAATCAAATATCCCCTCCCGGAGTGCTTTCATGTCCCATCACTAATCTGTACTTAGAGTCATAATCCCCCAATTCAACACTATGGGCA